>NC_074697.1:19679837-19797337 GCF_029448725.1 Salvelinus fontinalis | reverse complement strand
CGGTAGTGAGTGTTGCGCTTCAGCACTCGGCGGTCTTGTTCTGTGAGCTTGTGTGGCCTATCACTTCACAACTGAGCTGTTGCTACTCCTAGACATTTCCACTTCACAATAACAGCACTTACAGTTGACCAGGGCAGCTCCTAGCAGGGCAGAAATTTGACGAACTGACTTGTTCGGAAGGTGGCATCCTATGTCTGTGTCATGTTGAAAGTCACTGAGCTCTTCAGTACGGGCCACTCTACTGCCAGTGTTTGTCTATGAAGATTGCATGGCTGTGTGCTCAATATTTATACACCTGTCAGCAACAGGGGTGGCTGAATCCACTCATTTGAAGGGGTTTCCACATACTAGTGTAGCTCACCAACAAGATTTTTGTTGTTGGGGGGGGTTGGCCAATAGGGGGCAATAGCATCGTATGTCAATGTTTTATGGGTACATAATTACGTTAGGACTAAAGGGGTTTCCACATACTAGTGTAGCTCACCAACAAGATTTTTGTTGTTGGGGGGGGTTGGCCAATAGGGGGCAATAGCATCGTATGTCAATGTTTTATGGGTACATAATTACGTTAGGACTAAAGTTGACATTGCCCAACCCTACTTCCTATTCAAATGTCCACCTGGTAGGTACGAGTCTCCAGAGATCGCTTTGAACTGTGGCATCATGCTGAGGGAGTGTATCAGGCACGAGCCACTGGCCAAGATCACCCTGGGGGCCGAGCAGTTCTACGACTTCTTCAGATACGTGGAGATGTCCACGTTCGACATCGCTTCAGACGCATTCGCCACTTTTAAAGTGAGTTTTCCAAAATGACTGCCGTTTTTCTCAGAACTGTAATATTTCAGACCCCCTAGGACCGTGGGTTTCTTGGGACTTAGAGGGCCTGCATCTTTGAGCTCATTGGTTAAAATACCTGTATGTTTTCCTCTTCCAGGACTTGCTAACGAGACACAAGATTCTGAGTGCAGAGTTCCTGGAGCAGCATTACGACAGGGTAAGTCCTCCACATCGTGCTGAAATGTTATCCGGCGAGAACACATCTCCATGACGCGTTTCTTTGAATGTTCCTTTTTCTGAATAGCAACCTGTCCTGGTTAACGGAGCTTTTTAAGACTGAGGTCACGCCAGCATAAGCTGAGTTTATTTGCGCTAAACCCCAGCCTGACAACGGAATATTTCAGAGACATCTAAGATCCATGAAAAGTATACCAGGGAATACGGAAATTACCTTGGCAGCACAGTACTCAGTACCTAACATAAAAACCAGGCAGTTGACACTGTGGCTGTTTTGAATACAAGGCAGCTCCCTGTCTATCGGTGTGGGAATATCACTAGTTGGCTTGTCACCGAGTTTGCAAACAAGCAGATGCACTCTGAAATAGCGCTTGACATTCACTACGATTCTTTCTCCTCCCCTCCCTCCAGTTCTTCAGTGAATATGAGAAGTTACTCCACTCTGAGAACTACGTGACTAAAAGGCAATCCCTCAAGGTAAGAACGTTGGTCCTGTTGTAGTAAACAGCTGTCATTTGTATGTATACCTGTTTTTGAGGGCTAAGTATAGATGGTCTCTTACATGGTTTGGTTACTGAAAATATCACCAAGTTGACTGATGTCAGTCTGTGGATGGAGTAGGTTTTTAGATACATTTCATCTGCCTGGTAACGTCCTCTTATTTTTGCCAATGCATAGCAGTATCTTCACTTTGCCTTGTGTAAACCCAACTATAATGACTATCTATTTATATAGTTTTAGCTGAATCTTGTGTTTCAAACCTGGCATTTAAATAAATTAATACTTTATCACCTACCACAGACTAATTGCAATTATTACTTAATGTTTTTTGTCACACTGAAACAATCTAGTTGCTGGGAGAGCTTCTTCTCGATCGACACAATTTCACCATCATGACGAAATACATCAGCAAGCCAGAGAACCTCAAGCTAATGATGAACCTTCTTCGGGACAAAAGCCGCAATATCCAGTTTGAGGCCTTCCACGTCTTCAAGGTAAAAAAAAAAAAAAAAAAAGAGACTAGCACAAGGCTATAGCAGGTGGTGCAATTTGATGAGTTTAGTTAGATTGTAAGAATAATTTGTCATCTTCCTTCCCCTGTAGGTGTTTGTGGCCAACCCCAACAAGACACAGCCCATCTTGGACATTCTTCTGAAGAACCAGACCAAACTCATCGAGTTCCTCTCCAAGTTCCAGAACGACAGGACGGAGGACGAACAGTTCAACGATGAAAAGACGTACCTGGTCAAACAGATCAGAGATCTGAAGAGGCCGTCCCCCCAGGAGGCCTGAGGGAGGGGCTTAAGGGGTCCAGACAACATCTGGATAATGGACTCATCAGCAGCCGCTGCTGTTCTGGTTTTTCCACCATTTTGAGGAAACAAAAAATAACGCGCCCACATCAAGTCATCAGGAAGTCTCCCGCTCATTCTGCTGTTCAACGCAACGGACATAAGATTTTGTTTCACAATTTTTATTTCCAGTATCTTCTTTTAAAAAGATGAACATAATAGATGCTGCTTGTTTCTTCCACATTAAGACATGTGGAAGGGTAACATCAACAACACAACAAAGGTCATTCAAACATAGTAACAACGAAATCTACATTTGAGTGCTATGCAGACTTCTGACACACACGTAGTGCTATAATATCAGCATAAACCTTGAGATGAAGAGGTACTAGCAAAGTGAACATTGGGGTGTTAGTTGCATGCCTTGTTCGAATGTGACAGATCCATGGCTGTACTTGGGGCTAAACGCTGGCCCTGTCTACTTAGTGTCACAGTCTGCAAAAAGCACATACCAGCTACAACTCTTATCTATGCTTTCATCGTATACAGCAGCAACAGTGATACATTTTAAAATGGGCTCTCCAATGGCCTCATACCGAACCATGCAGCTATTGGTGTGTTGTGAAACAGCACAAAGCAAATGATATGGGTAAAATGCTAGATATTATTTCGGTACAGGCCTGACTTCTGGGACAGGGTGAACATGTACATATTACTTTTATTTTTGCTTTGTAGATTTTGTTGAAACATTGACACATGAATATATATATATTTTACCTTAAATCAAGTTTTTCGGTAATTCTAATCAAATTCATTTTTAAGAGAGAATCTGTCATTTTTTTGCATTTAATTTTACTGCTGAATTTAAATGGTGGCTTGTTTTTCTTTGTACATAATGTCCAGCCAGGGTCAGCTCTTACATTGTTAACCTAGAGGACATTACTAATAATTAGTACAGCTGGGGAATGTATTGGTATTAGCCCAGATCTCTTAATCCTCTTTTCTTTCCGTCTGTGTTTTAGTAACTCAGACGACTAAAATGTGCTGGGGTGCCAGAACAGTGGGATGGAGGGGAGGGAATGGGATGGGGCAAGGTGCTAACTAAAACATCAAGCATGTGAGTTTGTGCTGAGCAGCCAGCCAATGGTCGCCTTCCCTTGCTCAGACGTTGCATGGATCCACCAATGGTTGTGTGCTACGTCATCCACTGAGAGATTGCTATAACATATGTGGTTAGCTGATACATAAAACATATCCTATACAAGCGTTGTAAGATCTGGCAAGTGTCAGCAATGCCTGTTTAGAGGAACACGCCCTTCATCACCCAACTGGATTCTGATTCGGGGGGGGGGGGGGTTTCATAGAATCGCAACATTCTTCCCCCCACTCATCCACTCTGGTTTATTATGATATTCACTGCTTTCTGGTGGTGTAGGGGTGTTGCACCATATCTAGTGAGCTTCAGGAGTTGACAATTACTTGGCACATTCAAATGTTTCCCCTTTACCACCCAGTTTGAGCCATTTTCATTGGGGTTGAAATTCCAGTACAATTCCAGAGCATTAAGTATGTTCTTTGGAGATTGTTTAAATGCTTACTTTACACTGACTGAGCTAATCTGCCATTTGAAACACCATATTTATTTGAGGGATGGAGTTGATTGGATGATATGAATATATTGCATATATACCACTCAACAGACATGTTTACTTGCAGTGAAGGATATGGTCAGAGAGTGATGTTGAGCCAAGTGCTTTTGACTGAACGCTCAAGATATCCCAATAGATGAGATCAACCATTTCATTGTGCAAACCAACAGAGACCAGTATTCCTCAATGCATATTTAAATTGCATGTTCCTCTACTGGCTGCATGGTACTCTCTACAAGCAATGTTGTACTGGAATTTTCTTTCAAAAATAACAAAAGAACATTTGAGATAGCGAGATTATTTGGCTATGTCTGACCTTTAACCTTTGACTCCAGTCCCAGCACATTGAGTGTGTGGGTGCTTTCAGTAGTGTCAAAAAGGCTTTGGCCTTACAATCTAAACATAAATAAATGAAAAACATTTGGAATAAATTGAACCTTTGCGCAGTGTTATTTGTTTCGCATCGTCCTTTCCTGTATCTGTCTGCTGAATGTCTGGAAGAGTAAAATCAATTTTAAAAATCCAGCATTCAAGCACTCTCAATTTATGGTATATACCCTATCCTGGATGTTGACGACGTGTGCATTATTTAGCTATGGATACTTGGCTATTGTAGCCTTTTCTTTTTATAAACAGAATGTGCTAATGATACCGCATAATTATCAGTACTCCCTTTCTCTATTTTTCACGGACGGTACTCTTCACACACTACTTACTCATCATAACGTAGACGTAACTCATTCCAGTGCCTGTGCCTTTAAGTGGGCTTAAAAGTCAAGCTTCCGGTAGATTGATACCACCAGCTATATTGTATCAGTAACAACAGAAGAGGTTCGCATACGAAAGGCGATCTAGCTACTGTAGCAAGAAAGAAAGAAACGAAACCCACCCGATCAGTCTTTGACAGGGACAGCCATGGTCAAGATCACTTTCCAGTCCGTCGCGGGACAGAAAGCCGAGAAGGAGCAGAATGATGGCGACAAGACCGACATTCTGATAAACCATCCAATGGTAAATTAGTGATGCATTTCTATGTTGTGGTTGGCAACAAATATTGCTTTGTGTGCTGTGTCCTTCGATAAAACATAGCTAGCTAGCGCTACCTCCAGTAATTATGAAGTTGCGCGCGGTGGGATGTCAAGCGTCTGCAGGGCATTTTACTTGAAATTTACCGGCACAAACATCGACGCAACAGGAGCATTTTAACGTTGTTATTTGACAGCAGAGCAGCCATTGTCATTTGTCAGGAAATAAAACGATGCTGTGCGGCTAACGAGCTCTTTGTGGAAATATAGCCACTTAGCCAAATAGTCTCCGGATAAAGGGGAACTGCTAACATTACTATTGAACATAGTTAAGTGGATGTTTTTAGACAGATTAGTTTTATTGACATCAATTATTTAGGCCAACGTTAGGCTATGAGAATTTAACTCTAATGTTGTCAATATTGGAGTTAAATTCTTAGCTGTAAGAACCTAAACCAAGAAGGATTTAATTATTTAAGTATAGGCCTATAATGTTGCCTGTGGGTTATGAATAATTATTATATCTCTTGGGAAATGTGAATGGATTACAATAAAAACATGTTTACCAAACACAGGCAGCAGACAAAATGGCAGATGGAGGTTACTGCTGGCCATGCAAGTTCATATTTAGTAAGTAGCATCACTGTGCCAGCAGTAGGCTACAGTTCTGAACTTCTGATGCAGTCGTTCAAGGAAAGCAGGATTCTGAGAAGCCAAGTTGTTTCAAAAAAATAAAAATAATATGCTTTGCTTTCAGTCAGTCCCCTGCATTTGTAATGAACTACAATGAAAGCCTGAGACAAGTATTTGATCAAAGGTTTGAAAGATGCATCTTCACCAATTAGGCTGTATGTGTGCCTGTTTTTATCTCAAGGTTAAGTTGTCAGAGACCTATTGGCAGTACCTTCTATAATATAGTGTTTGTTGGAAATGTAGACAGACTACAGTCACATTTTCAGTCCATCTAAGGCCCCCCTATCTCAATCAGCAGGGAAGAAGAACACTGGTAAAAATCTGTCTGTGGGGAAAACACACAGACAGCGAGAATGATGCCTAGTCTATCCCTTCGTCCTTATGCATCTTATCTCCTAGTTTATCCTTCACCACAGGTTGTCGTAACACTAAGATTTTGGCTTTGATAGTCTGTGAGCTGTTTTCATACACAGACAATAGCAGCGTCAGGAGAATTTCAAATACCAGCTAAGAATAGCTTGCTTTGTTGTCTCCTATGCACAGAGCTCATCCTCCAGGATAAATGTACCTATCCACCCACATAGTTGCACACATACGCTAGATAGGATTTCCGCTCACATCAGTCACATGTTATGTTAATTATCATAAATGGTTATGTGAGCGGTGTAGGCTACAATCGTGTGCCTATTGCCAACCCGTGCCACCCTGCCAACAAACAGGTTGAGCGTGTGACAGAGGCAGATGGGTTGAGAGACTGGGAGGGGTGTTACTCTCTGTCTTAGAAGTGCCATGTTACTAGCCACTCTGTTATCCATCTCTGCCACCCATGTTGCTGTGTCCCTGCTAAAACATGCAGATTTATTCTATCTAAGACCTGGAACATAATGCACTCTTAACCCCACATGACTTAGTCTGCCCTGTTCTGATGTGCCTGCATAGAATATCTGTGAAACACTAGCTTTTCACCAAGTACCAAAGCCATACCAGTAAGCTTTGTCTGAGCTTCTTCTGTAGTGTGAGGCAGCCTGATGTAGAAGTGCACTGCCTGGACAGGACACTAGCCTGTGTTTGTGTTCATGTATGTGGCCCTGTGTCTCTCCATGTCCCTGTCAGGAGGATGAGGAGGAGCTGGTTCTGCCTCTGCGCTCAGGGAGGTCTCCTCTGAATGGCCTATGCTGCCTGACCTTTGGCCTGGTGGTCTTCATGTCTGGTCTGGTGTTGGCCTCCATCTATGTCTACCGCTACTACTTCATACCCCAGGTACCTAGAACCTACATCCAGTAGTATGAGGCAATACTCTATCACTCTGTCCTCTATGGTCCTACATTATATATACTAAAGTATGTGGACACCCCTTCAAGATTGTGGATTGGGTTATTTCAGCCACCCCTGTTGCTGACAGGTGTATCAAATCGAGCACACAGCAATGCAATCTCCATAGACCAACATTGGCAGTAGAATGGACTTTGAACGTGGCATCGTCAGAGGATGCCACCTTTCCAACAAGTCAGTTCATCAAATTTCTGCCCTGCTAGAACTGCCACGGTCAACTCTAGTGCTGTTATTGTGAACTGGAAACGTCTAGGAGCAACAACGGCTCAGCCACAAAGTGGTAGGCCACACAAGCTCATAGAACGGACTGCTAAAGCGCATAGCATGCAAAAATTGTCCATCCTCGGTTGCAACACTCACTACCGAGTTCCAAACTGCCTCTGGAAGCAACATCAGCATAATAACTGTTCGTCGGGAGCTTCATGAAATGGGTTTCCATGGCAGAGCAGCCGCACACAAGACTAAGATCACCATGCACAATGCTATGCTTTGGGTTGCGTATAGCTCGCTGCCATTGCACTCTGGAGCAGTGAAAACGTGTTCTCTGGAGTGATGAATCACGCTTCATCATCTGACAGTCCGACGGACAAATCTGGGTTTGGCAGATGCCAGGAGAATGCTACCTTCCCGACTGCATTGTGCCAACTGTAAAGTTTGATGGAGGAGGAATAATGGTATGGAGCTGTTTTTCATGGTTCGGGCTATGCCCCTTAGTTCCAGTGAAGGGAGATCTTAACGCTACAGCATACAGTACGATGACATTCCAGAGGATTCTGTGCTTCCAACTTTGTGGCAACAGTTTGGGGAAGGCCTTTTCCTGTTTCAGCATGACAATGCCCCTGTGCACAAAGCGAGGTCCATACAGAAATGTTTTGTCGAGATCGGTGTGAAAGAACTTGATTGGCCTGCACAGAGCCCTGACCTCAATGCCATCGAACACTTTTGGGACGAATTGGAACACCGACTGTGAGCCAGGCCTAATCGCCAAACATCAGTGCCCAACCTCACTAATGCTCTTGTGGCTGAATGGAAGCAAGTTCCTGCAGCAATGTTCCAACATCTATTGTAAAGCCTTCCCAGAAGTGGAGGCTGTTATAACAGCAAAGGGTCCCCAACTCCATATGAATGATTTTGGAATGAGTTGTTGGTCGAGCAGGTGTCCACATACTTCACATGTAGGGGCTCTTCTGATGTTGAATTTGTAAATGTGCATCCTGGTTTAACTGTCTCTGGTGGTATAACGTATATTTTGAGGTCAGTTGTATATCAGACATTGGTCCTTCTTTCCCAGTCTGAGATCATGACACGTTCAATAATAGCAGTGACTGTGATAATGAGGATGATAGTTAGTGATAGTCTTGCTAACGGTTTCCCTGTGCCATGACCTAGATCCCAGAGGAGAGTCTATTCCACTGTAGGGTTCGTTATGAGGACTCTGTGTACGCCCCTCTGAGAGGCAGACAGGAGCTGGAGGAGAACGTGGGCATCTACCTGGAAGACAACTATGAGCAGATCAGTGTGCCAGTGCCCCACTTTGGAGGAAGCGACCCTGCTGACATCATCCACGACTTTCACAGGGTGAGGAGGACTAGGCACATGCACACATCCACGCACGTACCCACACACCTGCTGTAGAGTCAATGGGCCAGGTTTTTGACATGCATAGTTTTATTTAGTTTCGTTTCTGTCTGTCACCAGGGACTGACTGCCTACCATGACATCGCTCTGGACAAATGCTATGTCATCGAGCTCAACACCACCATCGTTATGCCCCCACGGAACCTCTGGGAACTGCTGGTCAATGTTAAGGTAACATAAAGCCTGTCTCTCTCACTTTCTGTTTGAGATGCCGTCTCCCATTTCCCACAGCCTATTATTCCCTCTCTGTCTCGGCGTCTGTCTCGGCGTCTGTCTCGGCGTCTGTCTCGGCGTCTGTCTCGGCGTCTGTCTCGGCGTCTGTCTCGGCGTCTGTCTCGGCGTCTGTCTCGGCGTCTGTCTCGGCGTCTGTCTCGGCGTCTGTCTCGGCGTCTGTCTCGGCGTCTGTCTCGGCGTCTGTCTCGGCGTCTGTCTCGGCGTCTGTCTCGGCGTCTGTCTCGGCGTCTGTCTCGGCGTCTGTCTCGGCGTCTGTCTCGGCGTCTGTCTCGGCGTCTGTCTCGGCGTCTGTCTCGGCGTCTGTCTCGGCGTCTGTCTCGGCGTCTGTCTCGGCGTCTGTCTCGGCGTCTGTCTCGGCGTCTGTCTCGGCGTCTGTCTCGGCGTCTGTCTCGGCGTCTGTCTCGGCGTCTGTCTCGGCGTCTGTCTCGGCGTCTGTCTCGGCCTCTGTCTCGGCCTCTGTCTCGGCCTCTGTCTCGGCCTCTGTCTCGGCCTCTGTCTCGGCCTCTGTCTCGGCCTCTGTCTCGGCCTCTGTCTCGGCCTCTGTCTCGGCCTCTGTCTCGGCCTCTGTCTCGGCCTCTGTCTCGGCCTCTGTCTCGGCCTCTGTCTCGGCCTCTGTCTCGGCCTCTGTCTCGGCCTCTGTCTCGGCCTCTGTCTCGGCCTCTGTCTCGGCCTCTGTCTCGGCCTCTGTCTGCGTCTCTCTCAATTCAAAGGGCTTTATTGGCATGGGAAACATGTTTACATTGCCAACGCAAGTGAAATGGATAAAAAACTAAAGTGAAATAAACAATTAACAGTAAACATTACTCACAAGTTTCAAAGGAATAGAGGCATTTGAAATGTCATATTATGGCTATGTACAGTGTTAAAATGATGTGCAAATAGAGAGACTATCTGAACTCTAACCCTGTCTACCCCCCTCTCTGTGTTTAGAAGGGGACGTACCTGCCCCAGACCTACATTATCCAGGAGGAGATGTTTGTGACGGGGAAGGTTCACAACATGCGCCAGCTGGGTCCCTTCATCTACCGCCTGTGTAACGGCAAGGACACATACCGCCTGAAACGCCGCGCCCGCAGACGTGAGTCGGGGGGGGGGGGGGGGGGTTCAGAGCTTTGTATAAGGTTGTGCGGGTCATTCAGGGTCTGAATGGTCTACCTATTCTCTTGTCTAATAAAAGTCTTTCACTGTCTGACCTGTAGGCATCAACAAACGGGAAGTGGCGAACTGCCATCGCATCCGCCACTTTGAGAACACGTTTGTGGTTGAGACAGTCATCTGTGATGGAGTGTAAACTGTTACCTTAGGGTGTTGTGCCAGACGGTCACGCTAAGGCACAGCCACCTCTCCTGCCACTGTAGCGCATCCCTGTGTAGATACTTAGAATGACCTTTCAGTTGCACTTTAACTATGCTTTGTTATTTTTTTCCATATGTTTACCTGTCTCTTTATAAACACACTGTTTATTTTAGGAATTGTCAGTAGTGAGGTTTTCCTTGTGTTTCCTGGCTGCAATAATACATGTTTTTCTCTGTAATTTACCTTGGCTGAAATAGTTTCATGTAGCAGAACCACTAAGCCAATTATAATGGGGAGATTTTTCCACTTGGTTGTCAGGGAAGACAAGTTTCCATGTGTTGTCATGGCGACTACTTCATTTCCCTGCTCTTGAAATTACTGCGCGTGTGAAATCCTGCTACTGTCAGCAACCACCTGA
This sequence comes from Salvelinus fontinalis, assembly GCF_029448725.1. NCBI lineage: Eukaryota > Metazoa > Chordata > Actinopteri > Salmoniformes > Salmonidae > Salvelinus > Salvelinus fontinalis. The sequence continues at coordinate 19,786,746 of NC_074697.1, read as the reverse complement.
CTTAATGTTGTGCCGCATCGCTCTCAGCTTTATCTCTTGCTCTTTGTCGCACTGTTTGTCTGTCACTACACCCCCCCCCAGCTAACCTCATTCTTCTCTTTTGTATTTCTTCTTTAGCTCAGTCACCCTATCAAACTAAAGGAAAACATGAATGTGAGTTTAAGAACCAGTGTCCTTACAAAGTGAAGTAGACAAATTGGACATTATTAGTCTTTGTGTGCGTTTGCACCTGTATGTAAGGCCTCTAAAGTATAGAATCATGTACATGACACTTAATGTATGTAGTTATGTAATATTATTTCCAGCCAAGCTGCCCTTCTCCCTGTGAAAGCGTCGTAGAATGTTTCTCCCTCCTTATTGATGCCCCTCTCATCACCTCGTATTGTTTATATTTCAGGGGAGGTTGAGCTTCTCCCCCTTCATTTGCACTCTTTATCAATGCTTTTGTGAGTCATTCCAGTAGAATTCTGTCATGATTTTTCACCCTGCATGTGTGTTTCTCTAAGGAAAAACCGCACTGTTAGAATCTTTTCTAAGAGCACGTTTAAAGCCTTGGTCCAGAGTCAGAGACTGGACTAAAGTAATGATTGCTGTAAGGGAGTTTATTATATCATATGCTAATATATACCTTAGACAGGTCTGTATATTTTGTCTGCTGGTGAAGTCTTATCTGTGAATAAAGTAGTTAAAAATACCCAGGGGCTTCCATCCTTTGTTCTTTCTAAATAACTGTTACCGCAAGGCACTACAGAGGGTACTGCGTACGGCCCAGTACGTCACTGTTACCGCAAGGCACTACAGAGGGTACTGCGTACGGCCCAGTACGTCACTGTTACCGCAAGACACTACAGAGGGTACTGCGTACGGCCCAGTACGTCACTGTTACCGCAAGACACTACAGAGGGTACTGCGTACGGCCCAGTACGTCACTGTTACCGCAAGGCACTACAGAGGGTACTGCGTACGGCCCAGTACGTCACTGTTACCAAGTTTCCTACCATCCAGGACCTCTATACCAGGCGGTGTCAGAGGAAGGCCCTAAAAATGTTCACTCCAGCCACGCTAGTCATAGACTGTTCTCTGGCAAGCGGTACCAGAGCGCCAAGTCTAGATCCAAGAGGCTTCTAAACAGCTTCTACCCACAAGTCATAAGACTCCTGAACATCTAATCAAATGGCTACCCAGACTATTTTCATTGCCCCCCTCCCTTTTAACCCTGCTGCTACTCTGTTACAATCTATGCATATTGTCACTTTAATAACTCTACCTACATGTACATATTACCTCCATTACTTTGACTAACCGGTGCCCCCGCACATTGACTGTGTACCAGTACCCCGTGTATATAGCCTCGCTATTGCCTCGCCTTGTTATTTTACTGCTGCTGTTTAATTATTTGTTACTTTTATTTTATTTTTTTAACTGCATTGTTGGTTAAGGGCTTGTAAGTAAGCATTTCACTGTAAGGTCTACTACACCTGTTGCATTTGGTGTATGTGACGCAACATTTGATTTGTGTTGTGGGCCTTCATGGGACATTTCGCTGTCCCGATTCTTTTTGGCTCTGCGTGTGCCACCAGCCTTGTTTCAGTGTCTAGACTCTAGAGGTAACGGATCATATTCTTAAGGGTTAGTGGGTGAATCTAGGTTGCTTAAAGTGGAGAGTTGTGGTATGCTCTGAGGTGTCTTTTAGTAAGGGAAAGTGTAAACAATCTCATGCACTGACCTAGTTTAGGCATAGTGGAAAAGCAGCTTTTGTTTTTCACACAGTTAAGTGTCGCATAGGGGTGACGCCACCTGTCGGAAGAAAATGACTCAATGGATGAATTTATTTGAATGGCACCTTTACACTGGCTTTCCTATACTAGACTCCATAGTGACTTTTTATGTCCTGTCTGTCTGCCATATAGCCTGTGCACAGATGTCCCTCCATATGGCAGGGCTCTGAGCCACAGAGCTGTTGGATGGCTGCTGCTGCCTGCCTGGCTCCTCAGCCAGAAACTTCATGAATTAACAACAAAGTCACATGACTATCTGATGGTTGAACCAATCAACAAAGGGAACTGTTGGGCACCCGGCTCCGCATGTGAATGAAAGCCTTAGTAATTATTAGTACTTTTGGGGAAATGAGTGTGGTCGATGTACAAAACCTACATACAATAAATGTCAATGACTTCAGTCTTATTAATCATGAAGATAAGGAGGTAAAATGTTTATTCTATAAAACAATTGTATTGGCACATCTTAAAAGTACAGATGAGCTCAATTAAACTTACAGAAGAGATGAACTGTTACCAAAAAAAACTAAACTATAACATGTCATTTGACAAAATATCATTCTATCTTTAACTATAAATTGTGGCATATTTAGAGTCACATTTTGATGCTGTTACCTCAAACTATCTCCACTGGTAGTGGATTCTCACTCACTGTGTTCTCACCCTTCATCTACTTTCATGTGATCTGGCCTGGGAAACCTCCATGTCAGAACCCTCTTCTTCCAGAAAGCATCTAAAGAGAAGAAGTACAACAGTGGATCTAGACAACAGTTGATGCTGGCCAGACAGAACATGGGCATGATAGCCTGCCTGATACTGAGCATCAGCACGATGGAGCAGGGCAGGAAGAAGACAAACATCAGAAGGTTGATGGTGAAAATCAGCATGATGTTTGTTTATCTTGTTGTTGACCCTGGCGGCATCACTGAGGTGCACGCGTAGCGTCCAGGACACCATGGTGGTGGCGACCACGTTGACCCCCCAGCATGGGGAACACCAGCCCGGACTGCACATAACCAACGATCGGATTCTCCACAGAACATACATTAGTAAACTCAAAGCAGACGTTAGTGGCATTACAGCTCTTTATCTGACTGATCTGGTAGAGGCTCTCTGGAATGACTGCCACTGCCACTATCAGGACCAGATGAAGACACAGGCCTTCCAGGCGTTGGTGGTGGTGCGGAGGTTGCGGGACCTCAGAGGGTAGACCGCGGCCTGTCCAGGCCAATGACGGTGACGAAGACGGCGCTAGAGCAGATGTTGTTGCGGAACAGCATGGTGGTGGCTGTGCAGGCCTGGATGCCCAGGGCCCGTGGCGTAGAAGTAGACCCGGGTGTGCAGGGATAGGACCAGCAGCAGGTCGGACAGAGCCAGTTGGCTCATGAAGACAGCGCTGGAGGATTTGAGGCCATGGCGGCGGAGCAGAACCCACAGTGACACGGCATTGGGCGGCAGGCCTAGCACCACCACGCTTCCGTACACAATGGCAGGGGCTGTGAACATCACATAATAACTCCCCTCAAGAGGACAGCGCTCCTAAACTATCATTCTTGTTGTTCATGGTGTCTGGCGTGTATTTTGAAAAGAGACAGAAATCACTCCAAACCACTCACTCAATATTCTGGTTGCCACTTCCTATCAGAGCAGTCTGCATAGAGGTTGAGCAGTTCTTAACTTTCAGAATGAAAGTGTTGAAACAGGAAGTGAGGATGATTCTGTTTCCTCAGGAAGGACTTCTTATCCTCTCTGCTGATAAGGTTGAAGACTCTTGACAACATGAATCATGTCTGAGTAACAAACTATCAACATGAAGAATCTCTGATCTCTCTGACCTATACAGACAGTCTGATCATTTTTTTACGAAAAGTGAGTTATTCATAGTAAAAAGTTATAAACGGACGTGTTGATCAAGAGCAACTGTCTAAAACATTTAAATACCGTTTTATATTTGAAATGGTCTGGATGTACACATCTTTACTGGCTAGATTGAGAGTGGGTGGATTACATCTGAACAGTCCATATCTGAACAGTGTATAATTATGTAGAAGCTTCTATTCAGTATGATTAAATGACAAGACTCAGGGTTGTAAATCCCAGGCCTTTTGTTGATCAGATCAGTTAGTGTTAGATATGCCCTCTGAGATATACTGTGGAACCTCTTTGAATCTCAGCCTCCTAAAGGTAAGACTAGGACCAAAGGCCACGTGTGATGAGTGAGAATACAATGGAAGGCTGGATGATTGATTTAAAAACATTTATTCCAAGTGTTGGCCATTCATTCAATATTCGAGCAACTTGTTTCCTCTGTCTGCTGTGGGGATCTGCGTTTTCCATTTCCCAGATAGAGGTGATAGCCATCCATCTACAGGGGAAGCGTCTCCACCCTGCTCTCCACTCTGCAGGCGCCAAGAGGGGATAAGCCACATCTATCTAGCAAGTCCAATTGATCTCCATTGACCTGGGTGTCTGAGCCTGTCTCTCCAGGTTCCTTGACCTTGATGTTGTCCATTGGATGCTGGTTGATTTCCCTGAGCCTCACCACTGTGTTTCCTCTAGTGGACATCCTCCTCCTCTCCTGGCTGGCAGTCAGCAGGTTCTCCTTCAGGATGAAGTAGTAGCAGACCCCGTCCGTCAGACAGTTGACGCTGCCCAGACACATGCTGATGTGGACGAAGTCTCTGAGGGGGTTGATGATATTCGGGTCCTCCGTGCGGTTCTTGGCCAGGAAGTAGACGACTGCGGCCACGTGGTAGGGGATGAAGCACAGGAGGAAGGCCACCAGATTGCTCAGGACGATTTTCACAGACTTGTTGTTCCGCAGCTTATCGTCCAGCGGGTTCAGTCGCCGCATGTCACTCAGGATCTGCATCACGCGCACCGAGAAGAACACCATGGCAACTGTGCTGATTGTGAACACTGTCTCTATGGCGATGATGATCCATTTCTTCTTCCAGGTTTCGCTGGAGAAGTTCTGGAAACACTTGTTCTCGTTGCCTTTGTCCATTCTGGTGTCGTTGTTGTTTTTGTTGTGGAGCTCATAGACGGGTGTGGTGAAAGCAAATACCATCACCCACACGGCCAGGCATACCAGGGCAGCCTTCCGTGGCGAGTGCAGACGCTTGCCATTGATTGGAAACCGCAAATAAACATAGCGGTCGCCCGAGATGCACACGCTCAGTATGATGCTCCCATAGATGTTGACGAACACCAGGCTCTCCAGGAAGGTGCAGAAGCCCATGCTCAGACCCCAGGTGTGTTCATAGGCGTACATCTTGAAGGGCAGAGAGAAGATGAGAAGGCTGTCGTTGATGATCAGACTGCTGAGGTATACCGTGGACTCAGTCCATCGACGCATCCTGAAGAGGAGGAGCCACAGAGCGGCCAGGTTGAGGGGAAGACCCACCATGAACGTGGGGACATAGACAATCCACTGTATATAGCACACTTTGCTTTCACACAGTACCATTTTACTGCAAACAGAGAGGGAAATACATACACATGAATGTAATTTCACTTATGACTCAATGATTTTTATCCAATAACAAAGGCATCAATCAGGATGGTCACTGTGCAAGAGTAAAGATATTTATAGGGATAGCTCGGGATTTTGGCAGTCTACTGGAACTGCATGCTAGCTGTTAATTAGCAACTTACTTCAAACTGAACGCAGAGACATAAAATGGTATCCATGAGTTCATCTGACTCTGGGGAAGTAGATAAAGAGCCTAATTGCCAAAATCCTGAACTATCCCTTTAAGCCTCGCTGAAATTTGACTGTAGGCTACATGTTATGTTAACTTGAGGGGATATCCTGTAGTAAAGCTCAAGTGCATTGGAGAATAATAAACCAACTATTCAGTTGGATCACTACTGCCATCTCATAGACTTGGCATAGTGTTACTACCTAGTAGGCGACTGTAACTGATTTCATCTTAGTGTACCAGGTAGGAGCTTTTTAGAGGTCCATTACTAAGTGGCAGTACTCAATTCCTCTGTAACCCTATAAAAGGGGAAAGGAATTGGCATTCTTGGAAAGGCATCTTATCTGAGATTCTGGGATGATCTCAAACGCACACTCCATGTATCCTCTGTCCTCTCTCTTCAAAACCCATTGGAGGAGAAGGTCAGAGGGATGAGACATCTGGTTTTCTCATCCAATGAATTTTGAAAAGGATAGAGGATGTTAGGAGTTTGGAATTGAGATCTTCCCTCGTTTGGGCCAAGACAAAGATGGACTATTATATTGTCAAGATGTCCTCAAAGATGAAAGGCTGGCATGAGGCAGCAAGATCAGGTGGGACCATTCTATCCAATGAGAGGCGGAGATACATGTGTGAACAACAGGCAAAACTCAGATATAAAGTAATTTCTTTCAAAGTTGATAAAATGCCATGTCAGTCCACCTATATCAGTGCATTTGTAACAAACTAACCATTACGAAACGTATTTTCGATCAAATAAGCCTCACATAGCAAATTAGCAATTAAATGTTTTGTTGACCAAATTTTACACTCTCTCATGGACCTCCATTCCTTACTTTGTGGTCTTATTTTTGTTGACAGATTTTGGGATGAGTAAACCGTCTCGCTTCGACTCTTCCTCTCTGGCCACGTGCTGTGTGTGTGTGTTTGATTGTCATGTTTAAGGGGTTGATGGAAACTAATGTGAAGGTAAAGACGGCCTATTTATAAAACGGCAACACCAGCCACTGTTCTTTGTCCTTTGTGTTATCGGAACAGAGTTGTGTTTAACATGTTAGAAAAACTACTTTCCATAGCCTGATACATTAGCTTGTAATTTAGTGGGTTAGGCCAATAGTTTACCCTTTTGCAGTATGACTTATCAAAGACATTTATCACGTGTTCAACTGGTATTGGTACTTTATTCGATTTGCGGTGAAATCAGTGTGGCATTCATCTTAAACTGTGTGCAGTGAACCACTTTTATATAGACTATCAGTAAGACTTGGCCTATCTCTCTATTTGCCTCTAGCAACTCATTGTAATCAAGCTATTTGTGGTTTTGTACATTAAATATTTCCCAATCAATGATCAGCACTGTACCATTGCTCATCAAAATTGTTATATGTCAAATAAAAGCAATTTTGTATACTTCTATCATTCATTTGGTAGGCCTGTTGGGAACCATGTCTTAGCTTGAAGCTCCTCATTGCTCCAACACCAAGGGGTGTTGTACAGCTACTGTCTATAACTATCATCCCACAAATGCAGGGCACAGACATCAGTTCAACGTCTAGTTTTGATTTACATTTGGTTGAGTTGTCAACTAACGTGAATTCAACTTGAAATCAACAAAACATTTCATCATGTCATTCGAATTTGGTTCAAAGTTGAGTGAATAAAAAAAAAAAATCTCTTACGTTGATTACTTTTTTTTCATATCTAATCAGTTTTCCATGTTGATTTAATGTTATCACATAGAATTTTCGTGTTGAATTGATGTGGAAATAACATTGATTCAACCCGTTTTTGCCCAGTGGGATGTCACATTAGGTTATAGCCTACCACTGTCCTATCTATGCATATAAATATGTCACTGTATGTTTAGTACCATTTTACAACTACAGTTGAAGTCGGAAGATTACATACACTTAGGTTGGAGTCATTAAAACTCGTTTTTCAACCACTCCACAAATGTCTTGTTAACAAACTATAGTTTTGGCAAGTCGGTTAGGACATCTACTTTGCGCCTGACACAAGTCATTTTTCCAACAATTGTTTACAGACAGATTATTTTACTTATAATTCACTGTATCACAATTCCAGTGGGTCAGAAGTTTACATACACTAAGTTGACTGTGCCTTTAAACAGCTTGGAAAATTCCAGAAATTATGTCATGGCTTTAGAAACTTCTGATAGGCTAATTGACATAATTTGAGTCAATTGGAGGTGTACCTGTGGATGTATTTCAAGACCTACTTTCAAACTCAGTGCCTCTTTGCTTGACATCATGGGAAAATCTAAAGAAATCAGCCAAGAAAAACAATTGTAGACCTCCACAAGTCTGGTTCATCCTTGGGAGCATTTTCCAAACGCGTGAAGGTACCACGTTCATCTATACAAACAATAGTATGCAAGTATAAACACCATGGGACTACACAGTCGTCATACCGCTCAGGAAGGAGACACATTCTGTCTCCTAGAGATGAATGTACTTTGGTGCGAAAAGTGCAAATCAATCACTGAACAACAGCAAAGGACCTTGTGATGATGCTGGAGGAAACAGGTACAAAAGTATCTACATCCACAGTAAAACGAGTCCAATATCGACATAACCTGAATGGCCGCTCAGCAAGGAAGAAGCCACGGCTCCAAAACTGCCATAAAAAAGCCAGACTACGGTTTGCAACTGCACATGGGGACAAAGATTGTACTTTTTGGAGAAGTGTCCTCCGTGAAGCACAGGGGTGGCAGCATCATGTTGTGGGGGTGCTTTGCTGCAGGAAGTCGCAAATGCACTTCACAAAATAGATGCACTTCACAAAATAGATGGCATCATGAGGGCGGAAAATTATCTGGATTTATTGAAGCAACATCTCAAGACATCAGTCAGGAAGTTAAAGCTTGGTCGCAAATGGGTCTTCCAAATGGACAATGACCCCAAGCATACTTCCAAAGTTGTGGCAAAATTGTTTAAGGACAACAAAGTCAAGATATTGCAGTGGCCATCACAAAGCCTTGGCCTCAATCCTAGAGAAAATTTGTGGGAAGAACTGAAAAAGCGTGTGCGAGCAAAGAGGTCTACAAACCTTACTCAGGTACACCAGCTCTGTCAGGAGGAATGGGCCAAAATTCACCCAAGTTATTGTGGAAAGCTTGCGGAAGGCTACCCCAAACGTTTGACCGAAGTTAAACAATTTAAAGGCAATACTACCAAATACTAATTGAGTGTATGGTAACTTCTGAGCCACTGGGAATGTGATGAAAGAAATAAAAGCTGAAATAAATCATTCTCTATGCTATTATTCTGACATTTCACATTCTTAAAAATAAAGTGGTGATCCTGTCTGACCTAAAACAGGGAATTTTTACTAGGATTAAATGTCTGGAAGTGTGAAATGTATTTGGCCAAGGTGTATGTAAACTTCCCACTTCAACTGTATGTCCACTGTTGACATGGAAACAAGGAGATAGTTGCCCACCAAGAGGTTAAAGGAAAACTCCACCCAAAACCCATATTTTGGTATTTGTTTTATAAGTCCATTGTTGACATAGTCCCAAAAGGTTGTGTAACTTTCAAAACACAGAAATCAACCCTTATGATGTATTTTGCATCATATGATGTAAAATGTAGCATCATATGGTGCTTCCGAGTGGCACAGCGGTCTAAGACACTGCATCTCAGTGCTAGAGGCGTCACTACAGACCCTGGCTTGATTCCAGGCTGTATCACAACCGGCCGTGATTAGGAGTACCATAGGGCGGCGCACAATTGGCCCAGCGTCATCCGGGTTAGGCTGGGGTAGGCCACCATTGTAAATAAGAATGTGTTCTTAATTGACTTGCCTGGTTAAAAAATAAAAATAAAAAACAATGATGCAAAATGCATCATACAAGGGTGATTTAGAGCTACATACCTTGAAAACTTGAGTGCTGACAAGCAAAATATATTGGGACTATGTCAACAATGGACGAATGAAACAAATACCAAAATATCGTTTTTGGGTGGAATTATCCTTTAATGCGTGATGGACTGCTACGACTGTATATTCAACACCATAAGAAAACGATCAAATACATTATGTTTGGTTGCATCCTATTAAGATTAACATTTACTGTATATTAAATTAATAATGAGTTAAAATCCATTGTTGATATACATACGTTTTTTTACTAATTTGAGTGTCGCAGGTTTAAATTTAACAGGATGTCTGAACCAATGACTGTATAGGTCTGAACAGTGTGATTTTTTTCCCCCTTTGTAGAATGTGCATGATTAAAATGTGTTTCCATTGTTGTAGGGATCATGACATTTGAATTTGTCTAGATGATTTAAGATTATATGGCACAGTATCTCACAACAGCATGGCAGAAACCTCGGGTGATTGTAAAGATAAAATTAGGTTAACTAAGGCAAGCACAGTGAGGAACTGGGTGCAAAACTCCAGTCCAAAAGCATTACAGTAGGCAACTTTTTTTTTTAAACACTCACCGAAATCGCGTTGGGATAATTATCTCCTCTCAACTGGAGCCGAACCTCATGGCTTTGAGTCCTTATTTGGTGAAACAGACTTTAACCTACAGTAAATAGCCTATGTCGTGCCAATATTTATTCCTCTGATTGATAGTGAAACCCGTTGTGCACGCTGTTTTCCAAAAAGCACTACACAAACCACACTGGACCCGCAATCTGCTCTAGGCTAGTACCGCTTTGGTTGACTAGTTTGCATAGTTAAATGAAGCAGTGTATTTCAAATTAAACTAATATAATAAGATATACACACACAGTAGCTAAAAGAAGACAGTCTTCATTTATTGTGTGGATTGCACACATACATGCCCACCACTTCTGCTTAGGCCACACACGTGGTTTATCACGCTCAGTTTTTTTTGTACATAAAACGTTTCACTATCTTTGTAAGATATGTAGGTTAACAGAAGGCATTTCCCCTTTGACATATATACGTTTCCCACGCCCAACAGTGAAATATAATGTCGCACTAGACCACAGGAGCCACAGGAACAGTAAGGGGACATTTTGAGTACTCTGTCAGGAGCCAATTCAAACGAATGTGTGTGTGTAGAAAGAGGAGGAAGGGAAGCGCTACTGAGGTACACTATAGTATATTTTGGTAGATAGAAGGTGCTCTTTGGTAAAAGGTGTAAATTGGTCATCAAAAAGAAAGGAGGACCAAGGCACTCTTCATAAATTAATTAAAATGCCTTTATTAGTATGGCATGTTCAATAGAAACAAAGTTGTTAAAAACCGACGCGTTTCGGCTGCATGGCCTTCGTCAGGGAGTGAGGAAGGCCATGCAGCCGAAACGTGTCGGTTTTTAACAACTTTGTTTCTATTGAACATGCCATACTAATAAAGGCATTTTAATTAATTTATGAAGAGTGCCTTGGTCCTCCTTTCTTTTTAATGTGTGTGTGTGTTTGAAATATCATTACTAGTGGTGAAATCTAGCTTTCTGGAAACTGCCCCCTCGTTCTTGCCTGAAAGTACAAGTAGACATTTGACTGTGAAGTCTGTCTGATACTGTAGCGCAGAGAAAAATGTCGTTATGGCAAAGCGTGCATTACATCACCACCACAGCCACATCCTCATTTATTTTCCATCTTTACTTTTTCTACTTTGAATGAGTGATCTTCCAGTCATTGTCAAACTAGTCATCATTGCCTGGGCCCCCATACTTTTGAATGAATCCTCTACAGATCAGTAATCCATATTTGGTCTAGAAAAGTGATTAAGGCCTACTCTACATGTCTCATGTCAATCTTCCTCTCAGCCTAGTGTACAGTGCATTCGGAAAGTATTCAGACCCCATTCAACCTGTTTTTGCTTTGTCATTATGGTGTATTGTGTGTAGATTGATGAGGAAATAAAATAATTTAATACATTTTAGTATGAGGCTGTAACGTAACAAAATGTGGAAAAAGTGAAGGGGTCTGAATACTTTCCTAATGCACTGTATGTGTGCATTGTGCAATAGATACAATATACTGAATGTAGTAACACATTTGTCAAATTAATGAAACAAGGTGTAAGCCTAAGGTCATATTTCAAGACCATGTACAACACAGACAGTGATCGAGAGACCTAATGAGTTTTTGTCATCTGCGGTGACACTTGAACTTTACACAATTAACCAAACATTTTGTTTGACTAGCTACTGTACATAACCGATTAGGTGACTGTGGACATTTTTAGTTAACACTCCTTCTATCACATTTCCACACAGGCTGCCAAGAGTGTGACATTAATAACATGATCCACCTGCTTCCTGTTACAGGAGCAATAGATGCAGGTGGAAGGTAACCAGTAAATTAGGCTTAATTATATTTAATTAACTAATTATCACCAGGGGTTTGCCATTATATTACTCTTTTTTTTTTTCATCTTTTAATGTCATGTAATATTATCTTATCTTGTTCTTGTCCGTAACTGGTCCTTACTCATTCATGTGTTTGTACGTTTTATGTGGACTCCAGGAAGAGCATCTGCTGCATGTTCAATAGCTAATGGGGATTCTAATAAATTACAGTGAGCTCCAGAAGTATTGGGACAGTGACACATTGTTGTTGTTTTGGCTCTATACTCCAGCCTTTTGGATTTGAAATGATACAACGACTATGAGGTTCAAGTGCAGACTGTCATTTGAGAGTATTGTCATCAATATCAGGTGAACCGTTTAGAAATTACACCACTTTGTACATAGTCCCTCCATTTTAGGGGACCAAAAGTATCGGGACCCAAAGTTTTGGTCCCATATTCCTAGCACGCAATGATTACGTCAAGCTTGTGACATTACAAACTTGTTGGATGCATTTGCTGTTTGTTGTGTTTCAGATTATTTTGTGCCCAATAGAAATGAATGGTAAATAATGTATTGTGTCAATCTGGAGTCACTTTTACTGTAAATAAGAATATAATATGTTTCTAAACACTTGTACATTAATGTGGATACCACCATGATGAAGACAAAACATCAGCTATGCTGGTTAACGCTTGACCTGATTGAATCCAGGCCTAAACTTAACCAATAGTAATGCTTTTTGGTTAGTCAATAGCATATGGAAATTATGACTTTAATCTTTAATGGTTGTAAAAAACAGTTTTGCACAATGAGATTATTTAACAGTAGTGTTTGTTGGGGAGAGGTTTCCCTTTGGTGGATAGATTAGTGAATCAGATTAGGATGAATGAGGTTTCCCTTTGGTGGATAGATTAGTGAATCAGATTAGGATGAATGAGGTTTCTCTTTGGTGGATAGATTAGTGAATCAGATTAGGATGAATGAGGTTTCCCTAAATAGCTGCTGCTTTTGCAACAGCTACTGGGGATCCTAATAAAATACCAAATGCCCTCTAGTGGATAGATTAGTAAATCAGATCAGGATAAATTAGGTTTCCCTCTAGTGGATAGTTTAGTAAATCAGATTAGAGTAGGATAAATGAGGTTTCCCTCTAGTGAATAGATTAGTAATCAGATTGGAAAAAATGAGATTTCTCTCTAGTGAATAGATTAGTAAATCAGATTAGAATGAATTAGATTTCTCTCTAGTGGATAGATTAGTAAATCAGATTAGGATAAATGGGAGGGACAATCCCTCATATGGATCATATTAGTAGGGGAGAGTGGGGTAAATTGTGCCAAAGGGATAAATTGTGCCAAAGGGGTAAATTGAGCCAAAGGGGTGAATTGAGGGTCCCTTCCCACTGTGCACAGGCGTCAGTTCAACGTCTAGTTTGGATATACATTTGGTTGAGTTGTCAACTAACGAGAATTCAACAACACGTTGTATTTAGGTACAATTTGGGTAGAAAAAAAGGACAAATGAACTTACGTTGATGACTTTTTGCAAATTTAATCAGTTTTCCACATTGATACAATGTCAACACAGATTTTTTGGGTTGAAATGACATAGAAACAACATTGATTCAACCAGTTTTTGCCCAGCGAATGTTCTCGGAAATCATACACAAAATTAATAATTTGACCAAATATTTAGGAAGTCTGTGAAGGAAGAAACCACATGGGGAAAAAATGGTAAACAAGTTAGGTCCAAAAAAGGGATTTTCACCAAGTCAAATTAATGTATTGTGTTCGAGATTTCACGATGCTTCTATCCAAACCAAAGTAATTTGTTTCAAGATTGTTCTATACATCAGTTGGAATCTCTATAAGCTTCCATATGAGGTCCTAAAACTAGCATCTCTCTCTCTCTCTCCCCCCCCCCCCCCTCCCTTCCTCCCCTCTTCCTCCCCACTTCTCACCTATACAAAAAGCTGAAACGACACTTTAGCCAGAGGAGTTGATATACATTATGACTGAGTCCGTAAAAGCACTTTGTAGACATGTTCTATCCTGGAGCATAAGTTAATAGTTAACCACAGTAGGTGTCATATTATTATCAACAGGCTTCAGGTGTGGAATTTTAACAATGCCTTTAGCAGGCAGATTAAATCCATCGCTCGACTCAGATAACCACACTGTGGTTGGAGTTTACAAACAGCACTCTTGACCTGTGAACTAGAAAGACATGGCTTAGAAAGTGAGAGCAGAAATATGTTGAACCAGGTTACACAATACTGCATCGTCAGGGAGGGACATATTGCATACCTCAGATGTCTGACTTGAGCTCAAGGAAAATGCTCAGTGGACAAAACGCATTCCGCCCCGAAACCCATCTTCTTTGTTATGTGTCAGGGGTGTTTCAGTATCTCTCTCTATCTCTCTCTCTCTATATATATATATATCTCCCTCCCTCTCCCTCTCTATGTCTGTCAGTTCAGAAACCAACCTGTTCAATATACTGTTGACAAAGGGAGAATGAGAGTACTGATACAGTCACTATAAGTAAACATTCCTATTTTAATCACTGATTTGAGAAATCCTTTACACTTTCACTTCTCTCTCTTTTCTTTCTACAGTACCTCTCCTCCCTATTCACGTTCTCTATATTGAAACATTACTGTAATAGAGATCTATATGATTGGTTGGGTAGATCCAGTCAACAAAGCTGTGTGAATCACACAGACACGCCCGTCTGAGGAGAGGAGTCAGTAGGGTGAGTCTGGAAAAGTGTGGTGCGTTGCTCAATCTATCTCCATTGTTATTTTGTCAATGTGACGTGAGATTGTTTCTGTTGTTATTGAGACGTCAAGAAGATCTGTGTGCCTTATTGTGCCTCTAATATATTATTAGATATGAGAATCTTTCCCAGTGACACTAACTATTGTATTTGGATGATCAAGACAGAAACAGTTCTGTATAAGACATGCAGCTTCAGAGAGCTTGTGTTGTTACTCTGTCAGCCTTCCTCGATTATCTTTTGGATGTTGTGTAAATGTGTTTGACCCCCAGCCCCTCTCCATCTGGTCTGATTGGAGGGAAGGAGTTTGATGGTGCGAGGCGAACACTCTGCTCATACAACGAGGCCTCACTTAGCCATTCTCTGCATAAAGGAGCCCTGGAATTCTCTCTCCTGCTGCTGCATGGAGAAAAAAAGAACAAACTTTAAACTGTATTGATCAGGCAGCGGGTTTAGAGGGACCATCATCCACCACAAGACAAGCAGGACAACAAGCTACATATCATCTGAACACACAGTTCTATACCAAACTGGAGGACCTACAGGAGAACTGGCAGGTGTACTGGCTTTTAGTGTGTTCTCTGAGGTGTGACTAACCCATATACAGGAGAATACAAGGTATACACCACTGGGGAACACACTGAAGATCTTGAGAGGAGGGATATAAAGAAAAGGAGTGATCAGTGATCGCCATGAGGCTGAATTCCCTGGCACAGGTAAGTGGCTTTTCTGGTTCTCCAGAGCACAGAAGAGCAGAGCAGAGAGTGATGGCATGCAGGTGAGGCCAGGCCGGCCTCTGGAATGTCTTTCAGCAGGCCCCATATAGACAGTACAGCAGTGGTATTCAAAGTCGGGGTCTGCAGTGGGGTCGGCAAAATAAAAATTAAGAGAACAGATTGTTGTATGGGACAATATACAAATGTTTTTGAGAAAGATATTTAGGAAAAAAAAGTGTTGAGTAAATGTATTTTTTGGTTTCTTTTCATTTTGATAAGAGATGAAAATGTAATTAATTTAAGGATATTTGTTGATGTAAAAATAGAAATGTAATGATTTTAAGGTTGTGTCATTATATTTGGAGTGGGGTGGGATCATGAGGAAAAAAATGGTGTCCCCAGAAATTCTGACGGAAGAAATGGGGTCCCTGCTGCAAAAGTTTGAATACTACTGCAGTGCAAGGCGGTACACAGAGGGTGAGAGAGAGGGAGGGAGAGAGAGAAAAAGAGGGCGAGTCATACACAGAATCATTACAGCTTAGGGAGAGAGAGGGGGCTGACTCTGATTGGCTCCATGGCTGTTTGAGTAACTAACAACACTCCTGCCCCACAGGCAGGGGGTGGAGGAAGAGGGAGGAGTAGAGAGAGAGAGGGGAGAGGAGAGAGAGAGAGGAGGAGGGAGGAGAGAGAGACTAGGGAGAGCTACTTTGGCCTCAGTGTGCCGGGCAGTCGCTAACCTATGTGAGACTGAGCCCTGAAGTGTGTGTTGTGTTGTTGTTGTTGTGTTGCCTCACCGGGACTTGAGATTGACAGGAATGGATTTTCTCCTGGATTCTGGCTAACATTTGATGGATTCTACGCTCTCCTCTGCCCTGAAGCCAAACCCGACAGGAACTACCCCACCATCCCGGATCTGAGAACAGGAGGGGGACACACACCCCACGGAGCCTGGAGCCCATTGCCATGGCGATGACGGCCCTGTTCAGGGGCAAGTGGGGTCAAAAGTCGCAGGAGCCACCTGAGAAGCGGCCCGCAGCACCGGTGCACTCCACCAACCACGAGGAGGAAGAGGAGGATGACAGGGTCATCGCCCCCATCCGCAGGAACTCCCGCTTCTACCGTTCCATGAGGAAGAAGAGGCTGGCCTCGTCAGAACAACTTGAAAGTAAGAATAGAATACCCCCTCTTCCCTTCCGCTCTGAATTTCACCAAGCGTAGGCTACCTGGGGCAGCAGGTAGCCTAGTGGTTAGAGTGTTGGGCCAGTAACTGAAAGTTTGTTAGATCGAATTCCCGAGCTGACAAGGTAAAAATCTGTCGTTCTGCCCCTGAGCAAGGCAGTTAACCCACTGTTCCTAGGCCGTCATTGTAAATAAGAATTTGTTCTTAACTGACTTGCCTAGTTAAATAAAGGTTAAAAAATCTGTGTCTTTTGTCTACTACAGTAGAGAGTCATTAAGTTTGAGAATAAAATAATGTATTCAGTTTGAAAATACCTGGGATTCAGGTAGCATGGAATGCTGATAATCAATGTGTACAGCAGTTTTAGGAAAGTTCTGTTTGTCTACATTTAACTTAATGTAAGGCCCTAAATCTGGAGTTTAAAACTGAGCTGCTTTGGTAAATGGATCTCTTTAGCAGTGGTGGAAAAACTACCCAATTGTCTTACTTGAGTAAAAGTAAAGATACCTTAATAGAAAATGACTCAAGTAAAAGTGAAAGTCACCCGGTAAAATACTACGTGAGTAAAAGTCTGAAAGTATTTGGTTTTAAATATATTTAAGTATCAAAAGTAAATGTAATTGCTAAAATATACTTGAGTATAAAAAGTAATTTACTTGAGTATCAATTCATTTCAAATCCCTTATATTAAAGCGTTACTTTGGGATTTTGTCAATGAAGCCCTGTATCTACTTTCCCAGAGTCAGATGAACTAATGGATACCATTTTATGTCTCTGCATCCAGTATGAAGGAAGTTAGAGGTATTTTCGTGAGCCAATGCTAACTAGTGTTAGAGCAATGACTGGAAGTCTATGGTATCTACTACAGTAGCACGCTAGCAGTTACCATAGACTTCCAGGTCATTGTGCTATAGATACCATTGACTTCCAGTCATTGCTCTAGTTTGCAATTGTGCTAATGCTAGTTAGCAACTTCCTTCAAACTGCACGCAAAGATAAAAATGGTATCCACAAGTTAATCTGACTCTGGAGAAGTAGATAAAGGGCTTCATTGACAAAATTCAAAGTATCCCTTTAAGCATACCAGACAGCACGATTTTCTTGTTTTTTTAATTTACAGATAACCAGGGGCACAAACACTCAGACATAATTTATAAACAAAGCATTTGTGTTTAATGAGTCCGCCAGATCAGAGGCAGTAGGGATGACCAGGGATGTTCTCTTGATAAATCTGTGAATTGGAAAATGTTCCTGTCCTGCTAAGCAATCAAAATGTAAGGGGTACTTTTGGGTGTCAGGGAAAATATAAATAGTATTGTAAAGTACAGATACCACAAAAAATGACTTAAGTACTTCAAAGTATTTTTACTTAGTTACTTTACACCACTGCTCTTTATATCCCATTGATGGACACAGGAACCCCTGACCTCTTTCCTAAAATCATCCAGCCAATCTGTCTGGGGAATCATTGTTGTTATTCTGTGGTGTTTTATAGACCGCAGAACAGCAGTGGTTGTATTGTTCCACAGAGAACACAGGCTTGATGGTCGGCCGGTCCTGAGAGCTAATGAAAGCCAATGAAACCAGAGGAACCGGTTCCATTGTTTTATAATATGTGTTGTTTTAACAAGTCTGTATGAGTGATGCCTGTTCTTCTAGCCAACCACTTTTAACCTCCAACCTCCACGCTTCATATAGCCTGAGGCTGGAGAGGAGGAGAGCTGCCGTCACGGAAATACACCCTTCCCACTGGGCAAAAACTGGTTGAATCAACATTGTTTCCACATAATTCCAATGTGATGAGGTTGAATCAACTTGGAAAAGTGACAGGACTCTCAAAAAGTCAGCAACCCGCAATGGTGAACTATATTGCTGATTTCACATTGAATTCACACTAGTTTACAAGTTGACAAGTGAAAATCAAAACTATACGTTAAACTGGTGTCTGTGCTCAGTGGGTTTTTACACACCATAATATATTGCTATTGTCAACAAAGTATTCAGATACATGAATTTATAGGCCAATGGACTAAGAACTGTGCGCCTAAACTGTGCGCCTACACGGCAGTTATTGTATGCTGTTTTTATTTCAGCCATTCCCCTTTTTGTTTTTTACCCCAAATAAAGGTGACACCTGTACATGGTGCAGGCTTCCAAGAATAGACAGTTCATTTCTCCAGGACTCTTTCCTGGTCCCTGGTAGACTTTGCCCAGCCTGTGAGATAGGCTTTTAGGGTGTGAGGGAAATTTCTTTATATATGACCAGTTAGGTCCGGAGAGTCAGGCGCCCTAGTTAAACAAGAGCACATTGTAAAATTTATGGGACGATTATAAAACAGGATGAAAAGAGATGATGCTCTTCAAAGACTGTAACCCTTGATATTTTCTTTGAATCCTTTGAGACAAAGTCAAATCAGTATTCAACCCCTAGTGAAAGGGGTTAACCCCTGCTTAAATTTTTATTTTATTTATCTACGCAAGTCAGTTAAGAACAAATTCTTATTTACAATGACGGCCTAGGAACAGTGGGTTAACTGCCTTGTTCAGGGGCAGAACAACAGATTTTTACCTTGTCTGCTCAGGGATTCGATCCAGCAACCTTTGTGGTTACTGGCCCAACGCTCTAACCACTAGGCTACCTGCTGCCCCAAAGTTAGTTACAACTTTCAGTTTGGTTACAACTTTCAGTTTGGTAGATAACCTTATCTTATCTCTGATCAATTGCTTTTTCTTATAGGAGTAGTACAACAATTGTTGATGAACTTTTTCATTCCTCATACTCTCTCAAAACAATCTTGAATTTACAGGAATGATGTACAGTAATAGGTCAATGAGTTTAAAAAGATAGGTTGATTTATGTGTAAACGACCTACATGAGGTGTATGGGACTGGACTAGCTGTTCCATAGCTACTGAGGTGTATGGGACTGGAGTAGCTGTTCCATAGCTACTGAAGTGTATGGGACTGGACTGGCTGTTCCATAGTTACTGAGGTGTATGGGACTGGACTGGCTGTTCCATAGTTACTGAAGTGTATGGGACTGGACTGGCTGTTCCATAGCTACTGAAGTGTATGGGACTGGACTAGCTGTTCCATACCTACATGAGGTGTATGGGACTGGACAAGCTGTTCCATAGCTACATGAGGTGTATGGGACTGGACTGGCTGTTCCATAGCTACATGAGGTGTATGGGACTGGACTAGCTGTTCCATAGCTACTGAGGTATATGGGACTGGACTGGCTGTTCCATAGTTACTGAAGTGTATGGGACTGGACTGGCTGTTCCATAGTTACTGAGGGGTATGGGACTGGACTGGCTGTTCCATAGTTACTGAAGTGTATGGGGCTGGACTGGCTGTTCCATAGTTACTGAGGGGTATGGGACTGGACTGGCTGTTCCATAGTTACTGAGGGGTATGGGACTGGACTGGCTGTTCCATAGTTACTGAAGTGTATGGGACTGGACTGGCTGTTCCATAGTTACTGAAGTGTATGGGACTGGATTGGCTGTTCCATAGTTACTGAGGTGTATGGGACTGGACTGGCTGTTCCATAGCTACTGAGGTGTATGGGACTGGACTGGCTGTTCCATAGTTACTGAGGTGTATGGGACTGGACTGGCTGTTCCATAGTTACTGAGGTGTATGGGACTGGACTGGCTGTTCCATAGTTACTGAGGTATATGGGACTGGACTGGCTGTTCCATAGTTACTGAAGTGTATGGGACTGGACTGGCTGTTCCATAGCTACTGAGGTGTATGGGACTGGACTGGCTGTTCCATAGTTACTGAGGTATATGGGACTGGACTGGCTGTTCCATAGTTACTGAGGTGTATGGGACTGGACTGGCTGTTCCATAGTTACTGAGGTGTATGGGACTGGAATGGCTGTTCCATAGTTACTGAAGTGTATGGGACTGGAATGGCTGTTCCATAGTTACTGAAGTGTATGGGACTGGACTGGCTGTTCCATAGCTACTGAGGTGTATGGGACTGGACTGGCTGTTCCATAGTTACTGAGGTATATGGGACTGGACTGGCTGTTCCATAGTTACTGAGGTGTATGGGACTGGACTGGCTGTTCCATAGTTACTGAGGTGTATGGGACTGGAATGGCTGTTCCATAGTTACTGAAGTGTATGGGACTGGAATGGCTGTTCCATAGTTACTGAAGTGTATGGGACTGGACTGGCTGTTCCATAGCTACTGAGGAGTGTGAATGTAAACTGAACTCGCTGTTCTGTGGGTGTAATAAATACAACAGGTGTTCAGTGGAGTGTGTGGTAGATGTGTGCCCATAGTATTAAATGGCCTTATTTTGTCCAAGCTGGTAGGCTATTGCATAACGACTTATTAGAAGACGAATGGCCAATGTAATGCATAATACCCCCAGCAGTGTTTAAGTACAAAGTCTGTTTTGAAAGAATTTTAAATTTTTCACTGGAATCTTGCTACAAATACCTGAACAGGGATAGATTATCTCAAATGATTCTATTATATTGTATATATAGAACATCATGTGTCTTTGGCCTATGTAGTCTTAGATCAGCAGAAAAGGGTGGCACTTTGCAACTCCACTGAACTGAAGCATATCATTCCTGACTTAATGGGTGGGTGCATAGATCTTCTGTTACAACAATAACCTCGAGCATATGGAAGCACTTGCCCCGAATAAGCAGGTGGTAATCTCAGAAAAGCAGAGGGGAATTTACCTGAGTTTGAAGGCTAGCTATCTCCATCGGTCATATCTTTGAGACATCCCTACCCCATTAAAGCTGAAATTTAAAATGGTTACGGTAAGGGTTAAGATTATGGTTAAGGTCAGGGTAAGGGTAGAGGATTCGCACAGCTGTTTATCAAGAGCTCATAACTGACTAATTCAAATGTCACTGTGTGAGTGTTCTCATGAGATAATCAGTCTCTTAACTCGCCCACTTAGTGCCAGTTTGCCAGAGGAAAATCAAGTGCTTGCACGTCTGGGCGGTGTTAGTCAGTGGTGCAGCAGCTTATATGGAACCAGAATGGAGCTGCTAGGCAAACAGTGCCATTGAAAAACAATTCCTAAGTAGACTAGTTTAGCACTGGGAGGAAAACCCAGTTATTCACGTGTCCCAGGGTACAGTAATCTGCTTTGAACATGCTCTCTCTCAATCCAACTCAGGAGACTCCCCTAGCAACACATTCTTCTTTTTAAAGTGGGTTTCAAAGTCATGACTACCTGCATATCAGCCCTGTACTCAAAAGAGTCACTGTGTGTGTGTGTGTGTGTGTGTGTGTGTGTGTGTGTGTGTGTGTGTGTGTGTGTGTGTGTGTGTGTGTGTGTGTGTGTGTGTGTGTGTGTGTGTGTGTGTGTGTGTGTGTTTAATATAGGAAAATAGATATAAAGTTCTTTAATTTCCTTGTCCTTAACTCACTGTTCCCTCTTTGCCCACTCACCCTTTTCCCTTAAACCCTTACTTATCATCTCTCTCTCTCTCTCTCTCTCACCCGCTCTTCCTATCGCTCTCTCTCTCTCTCTCTCTCCCTCTCTCACCCTCTCTTCTTCTCACTCTCTCTCCCTCTTCCAGGCCCTGCAGTCTCTCTGAGGCCTGGTCCAGAGCCCAGCCCAGGCAGCAGGTCAGGCAGCAGCTCCCTCTGTGTCCCTGATCTCCAGAAACCTCCACTATCTCCCCGGGCACAGCGGTGAGCCTCGCCGTAACCCAGCCCGGACTGATTCAAACACACGTACACAGACACAGACACGCAGACACACACTCAAACTGAGGAGCAACCAGTATATCATTGTCTTTTATGAGCTGCTTTTCCATTGAGTGGCATATGAGCCTAGAGCAAGACAATACAGGACACTGTTCTTTGTTGCATATACTGTGTAAAGGAATATCAATATTCTGAATGCGCTACAGTTATATTTACATGTTAGTCATTCAGCAGACACTCTTATCTAGAGCAACTTACAGTACTGAGTGCATACATTTTCATACTATTCCGTTACTCTAATACAGTTAGAGTTATATTTGCCTCCTCATCTTCAAGTAGAGATATCACTCTTGCTTATTGTTATTGCAGCTGCTTACTACTGTGTACCTCTTGTATGTAGTACGCCAACCTCTCCACGTCACCTCCATTCCGGAACTGCGTTGCCAAGCAACGGGGAGCTCAGGAGCCCACACACACTTACTAGCGCGGCCTCTTCCCCTCTTTGGACTAGGAGAGGAGGAGGGGGAGGGGGAGGGAGGAAGGGTGCAGATGCTTCTCCAGCTAGCGGTCAGTGTGGAGGGGGCTCCACTTCCTCCTCCTCCGTTTCTAGCGCTCGGTTGTACCGGACGCACGGCATGCACACACACACTGAAGACATGGAGAGCCTCTCAGAACTCACTGCAACCGCCTGCTCCGTACGGGAGCCCGGAGGGGACATAAAGTCACCGCAACCAGCGGAGGAGCAAGTCAATGAAGAGGGCGTCAAACTCAGGTAAAAAGAAGTGGGGTGGGGTCGGGGAGAGAGGAACTGTTGGGTTCTGCAATAGTTGATAAGTGGTAATTTTGTGCTAATTGGTAATTGATTACTGAAAGTGCAGTATGTTGTTGTATTTCTGTGTAATAATATGATGAAGAGGGTGAGCTTTTTGAAGAGGTGCTCAGTGAAGTTCTAACAGTGCGTAGTGAGCTAGGCAGGCTGGAGATAGACGTGTTGTCCTCTGATTTTTCTTGTGTCTGTAGAATGAGAGGAAGTGGGAGTTGCAGCATTTCTGCACCTTCTATCAAACCCATCCTGGTAGAAAAAAGGAGCCTGGTCCCTGGTTAAAATATTGGGGCATGAATATATGTCTTGTTTTATGAGAACGTGTCTTTTAAAACACATATTAATGATCTTGAGGATGGAATCTCTCATAATATAAGGAATGGGGAGAACCAGAATTTCCAGATAGTCTGTTGACTATCTAGAAGTCAACTGTTGAGACAGTGTTAGTCAGCCCACACAAAATGAACAGCTTATATTTGACAATGTGAAATGAAGTGCTCTCAATCTGACTCTCATAGACCTCCGGATGATCCAATGAGTGTCCTTGAATTGTTGTAAATTATAGGATGAATAGTGGTTTGTCGTTGACGTCAAGGCATCTCCTTGCTCATCTCTCATCTTCATTTTCCTATCTTTCTTTCTCTCATTCTCTCTACTCAGGTTGGTGAGCAACAGGGAAAGAGTGAGCTCAACACCATTGAAAGTAGAACCCATCTGCTACAGTCTCAACATTGTCAAGAACGTTGGTGAGAAAAATGTAGCTAGTAGAACTGTCAATTCCACGCAAGGTGGAGGTAACATATGTATTCCACCCACCCTACAGTCTCCAGAGCTGCTGCTGCTGCACTAAAATAATGATCTTCTCTGTTCCACCACCTACACACGCACAGGTGGTGGTACACACAAACACACACACACACACTGCTGTTAACAACAACATATCCCATAATATTGCCTTAAAAATAACAAGATTTGCCTGAAGTTGCATCCATCTATCACTTACAACTTCACTGTGCATCTGTCAAAGTTGAAGACTGAGTTTAGTGTGTGGGCTTCTGTTCTCTGTACTTACAGTAATGGGTATAGATGAGTTCAGATAGTGATGTTCAGAGCAGTGTCACACCTAATCTCTGGATGTAAATAAATGGAGGTTCTTTGAATGGATGCATTAATGGAATAACTCAGCAGAAAGTGCTTTTTGTCAACATGTTGGTTCAAGCATGCCTCCCTCTTTCTCCTCTCTCAATCTCACCCTCTCTCTCCTTCTCTCGCTCTACCTGTCTTTTATATCCCTCTTTCTTTTCTCTCTCTCCCTCTCTTATGTAAGTGTCAATACCAGACACCCACCTACAGTAGGTGAGCATTTGAGTTTGACTGAGGAGGCTTATGCAACCGTTTCCTGTTGTTCAACATGACCTTAACGTCTATGTAGTGTGAGAGGACAGAACATGCACACACACACAGTGCTAATGTTCTCCTCCGCAACTAACCACCCTGCTTATCAATGTGCAAGTATCCAGCCCTCTTTCACCTGAAACTGGCTGAGAGAGAGGTAAAGAGAAAGAAAGGAGAGGACTGATAGAGAAATGTGAAGGAGATGAGATCCATGATTTGAAATGAGATGAGATCCATGATTTCAAATTGACTGTACACAATAACTAATGTAGTTACAACTCCACGATGTCACACAAATATGAAGGGAACGTTTTAGTTCTGGGTCACGGGGGTCAGTGTAAAGACAACAAAGAGTGGTTGTGAGTTATAAGTTTGATTCCCCTATGGGCCACATACACTGTGTGATGTGGCTTCGGACTAAAGTTCTGCTAAATAACCCTAATAATATTTTATTGTTATCAAACCAAATATGACCATGTGCTCAGACTCATGTTGTCTTGCTTCTGTCCTTTTTCATTTCTATTTTGTCCCTTTTTGTCCCTCCAGCCTTCCTGTACCAGGAGTACCGGGACACATCCAAGCAGCAGGAAATCGAGCAGCGACGGCAGCAGGATGGGTTGACCTCGGGGGTCAGCGCGGGGTTAGGGGTGACGTCCCCACCGGCCCTGCAGCTGCAGCTGAGGAACAACTCTCGCTCTCTGAGTCTGTGGCAGAACCTGGAGGTCGTGCAGCAGAGCGGCCTGCTCACCCAGCTACCGCAGAGAGAGGTCATCATACAAGAGGTGAGGGGTCAAAGGCCATACAGTAGAGAGAGAGAGGGGTAAAAGGTTATACTGGAGGCTGAAAGGTCAGAGAGGTCTTACTGGATGGTGAATGGTCAGTGAGAGCCTTACATGACCTGTGTCCTTGCTCTGTTCTCAAGGCCATGTTTGAGCTGGTGACCTCAGAGGCATCCTACTACAAGAGTCTGGAGGTGCTAGAGACCCACTTCCTGAAGAACCCTGTGCTGGTCAACACACTCAGCCAATCAGACATGCACTTCCTATTCTCCAACATTGAGGAGGTGATGAAGGCCAGTGAGAGGTAAGAGAAGCCTGTGTGTGTGACTAATCAGCCCCCCCATCCTCTCTGCAACGTGTGATTACTGATCCCTCTAAACTGCTGTGTTAAGCTTTCTGAAAGTAAAAAGTAAACAAGTCCTTATTCATCTTTCATTCCAGATCATACTGTAATACTTGTATGGTGACCTTTATTCAACTGTCCCCTGCTGATGATGTCATACTATACATCCTTCCTTAGGTTCCTGATGGACCTGGAGAACCGCATCGAACAGTCCCTCCAGATCTCAGAGGTGTGTGACATCGTCCACAACCACGCCCTCAAGCACTTCCACGTCTTTATCACCTACGTCATCAACCAGGTGTATCAGGAGAAGAACTACCGACGCATTCTGTGGGTACCCCTCCAACTAATGTCTACTATAGCACGATATGTGGTGTAACCTCTCTGTGGGTACCCCTCCAACTAATGTCTACAGTAGCACGATATGTGGTGTAACCTCTCTCTGGGTACCCCTCCAACTAATGTCTACTGTAGCACGATATGTGGTGTAACCTCTCTGTGGGTACCCCTCCAACTAATGTCTACAGTAGCACGATATGTGGTGTAACCTCTCTGTGGGTACCCCTCCAACTAATGTCTACAGTAGCACGATATGTGGTGTAACCTCTCTGTGGGTACCCCTCCAACTAATGTCTACTGTAGCATGATATGTGGTGTAAGCTCTCTGTGGGTACCCCTCCAACTAATGTCTACTATAGCACGATATGTGGTGTAACCTCTCTGTGGGTACCTCTCCAACTAATGTCTACTGTAGCATGATATGTGGTGTAAGCTCTCTGTGGGTACCCCTCCAACTAATGTCTACTGTAGCATGATATGTGGTGTTAGCTCTCTGGGTACCCCTCCAACTAATGTCTACAGTAGCATGATATGTGGTGTAACCTCTCTGTGGGTACCCCTCCAACTAATGTCTACAGTAGCACGATATGTGGTGTAACCTCTCTGTGGGTACCCCTCCAACTAATGTCTACTGTAGCATGATATGTGGTGTAAGCTCTCTGTGGGTACCCCTCCAACTAATGTCTACTGTAGCACGATATGTGGTGTAACCTCTCTGTGGGTACCCCTCCAACTAATGTCTACTATAGCACGATATGTGGTGTAACCTCTCTGGGTACCCCTCCAACTAATGTCTACTGTAGCATGATATGTGGTGTAACCTCTCTGTGGGTACCCCTCCAACTAATGTCTACAGTAGCATGATATGTGGTGTAACCTCTCTGTGGGTACCCCTCTAACTAATGTCTACTGTAGCATGATATGTAGGTTAACCTCTCTGTGGGTACCCCTCCAACTAATGTCTACTGTAGCACGATATGTGGTGTAACCTCTCTGTGGGTACCCCTCCAACTAATGTCTACAGTAGCATGATATGTGGTGTAACCTCTCTGTGGGTACCCCTCCAACTAATGTCTACAGTAGCATGATATGTGGTGTAACCTCTCTGTGGGTACCCCTCCAACTAATGTCTACAGTAGCATGATATGTGGTGTAACCTCTCTGTGGGTACCCCTCCAACTAATGTCTACAGTAGCACGATATGTGGTGTAACCTCTCTGTGGGTACCTCTCCAACCAATGTCTACTGTAGCATGATATGTGGTGTTAGCTCTCTGGGTACCCCTCCAACCAATGTCTACTGTAGCACGATATGTGGTGTAACCTCTCTGTGGGTACCCCTCCAACCAATGTCTACTGTAGCACGATATGTGGTGTTAGCTCTCTGGGTACCCCTCCAACTAATGTCTACTGTAGCACGATATGTGGTGTAACCTCTCTGTGGGTACCCCTCCAACTAATGTCTACTGTAGCATGATATGTGGTGTAACCTCTCTGTGGGTACCCCTCCAACCAATGTCTACTGTAGCACGATGTGTGGTGTAACCTCTCTGTGGGTACCCCTCTAACTAATGTCTACAGTAGCACGATATGTGGTGTAAGCTCTCTGTGGGTACCCCTCCAACTAATGTCTACTGTAGCATGATATGTGGTGTTAGCTCTCTGTGGGTACCCCTCCAACTAATGTCTACTGTAGCATGATATGTGGTGTAACCTCTCTGTGGGTACCCCTCCAACTAATGTCTACTGTAGCATGATATGTGGTGTAACCTCCTTGTGGGTACCCCTCCAACTAATGTCTACAGTAGCACGATATGTGGTGTAACCTCTCTGTGGGTACCCCTCTAACTAATGTCTACTGTAGCATGATATGTAGGTTAACCTCTGTGGGTACCCCTCCAACTAATGTCTACAGTAGCACGATATGTGGTGTAACCTCTCTGTGGGTACCCCTCCAACTAATGTCTACTGTAGCACGATATGTGGTGTAACCTCTCTGTGGGTACCCCTCCAACTAATGTCTACTGTAGCACGATTTGTAGGTTAACCTCTCTGTGGGCACCCCTCCAACTAATGTCTACTGTAGCACGATATGTGGTGTAACTTCTCTGGGTACCCCTCCCACTAATGTCTACTGTAGCACGATATGTAGGTTAACCTCTCTGTGGGTACCCCTCCAACTAATGTCTACTGTAGAATGATATGTGGTGTTAGCTCTCTGGGTATCCCTCCAACTAATGTGTACTGTAGCACGATATGTGGTGTAACCTCTCTGTGGGTACCACTCCAACTAATGTCTACTGTAGCACGATATGTGGTGTAACCTCTCTGTGGGTACCCCTCTAACTAATGTCTACTGTAGCATGATATGTAGGTTAACCTCTGTGGGTTCCCCTCCAACTAATGTCTACAGTAGCACGATATGTAGGTTAACCTCTGTGGGTACCCCTCCAACTAATGTCTACAGTAGCATGATATGTGGGTTAACCTCTCTGTGCAGTAGTACAATAGGGATGGTGTTGTGGTTGGTATTGTACCTGTGCCAAACTGTTGCCCATCACAGATCATTATCAATTTAGAATTGACAGTTCAAATCATGCTTCAACTGAGTAAAACCATCTATGTGATTTATGCACAGTAGGCCTATGTACTGTGTGTACTGACTGAATAAGATGAAGGTCTGTGAGTTGTATGACAGCATACCTGACAGAATGACACATGACTTTCAGCACAACGGGAGGTGGCTGTCTATCCTAGTAACTGAAGAGAAAGAACCTTGAGAAAGAATCTTGAGCTGTGGCTATGATAACAACAGAACACCTCTGCATTGAATAACATTCTGTTCACCTGTCCTGATCTGGGTCAAGCACACATGTCCCCTCAATATCTGTGTATATCTGTGTGTGTGTGTGTGTGTGCGTGTGTGTATATATATATATGTCTCTCTGTGTATGTATACGTACAGTATGTGTCCCTGCTTGTGTCTGGGTGGATTTGTCTCTGTGCCTATATATGTACAGTATGTGTGTGTGTGTGTGTGTGTGTGTGTGTGTGTGTGTGTGTGTGTGTGTGTGTGTGTGTGTGTGTGTGTGTGTATTAGGGTTTTTAATGAGAGAACAGAACAGGGTTTGTATTGGTAATGATGGCAGGTTGATTGTGTGTGTGTGTGTGTGTGTGTGTGTGTGTGTGTGTGTGTGTGTGTGTGTGTGTGTGTGTGTGTGTGTGTGTGTGTGTATTAGGGTTTTTAATGAGAGAACAGAACAGGATTTGTATTGATAAGGATGGCAGGTTGATTGCTTTGCGTAGAAGCAGTAGCAGGGTGTGGTTGTTTGTCAACATAGATGTCTGTCCTGTCCCTCACCACCATCACCACATACCTGAGAGAAAGACTGACGTTCCCACGCAGGCAGCTCTACAGGAAAGCATGGATGGTAGAGACGCACTGGGAGCTGAGCCAGTTACCAAACACCAGACGCCCACTGGAAAAAACATACCATGGAGTTTAGAGCTGTGAAGCAATACCAAAATATGACACACTGTAGGTCTGTATCAAGAGATTTAGGGTAGGAAACTCCATGGCATTGGGGCCAGATTTTAGGAACTCCATCACCTACAATATCACATCACATCATTACATTTACTCACGCCTTAGTGATGTACATGGAACTGCCAAAATAAAGGAAACACCAACATAAGTGTCTTAATAGCGCATTGGGCCACTAGGAGACAGAACCGCTTCAATGCATCTTGGCATAGATTCTACATGTGTCTGGAACTCTATTGGAGGGACGCGGCACCATTCTTCCACAAGAAACTCCACCATTTGGTGTTCTGTTGATGGTGCTGGAAAACGCCGTCTCAGGCGCCGCCCCTGAATCTCCCATAAGTGTTCAATTGGGTTGAGATCTGGTGACTGAGATGGCCATGACATATGGTTTACATCGTTTTCATACTCATCAAACCATTCAGTGACCACTCGTGGCCTGTGGATGGGAGCATTGTCATCCTATGGGGGCATACCATGGTAGGCCAAATAATGGCCTGCCCAGCATTTTTATACATGACCCTAGGCACGATGGGAAGTTAATTGCTTAATTAACTCAGCAACCACACCTGTGTGGAAACACCTGCTTTCAATATACATTGTATCCCTCATTTACTCAAGTGTTTCCATTATTTTGGCAGTTACCTGTATGTGCTGTACTGACATGTTCCATATAATGTGATATAGCGATCATCAGCATAGCATTAACAACCATTAACAACATAAGAGCGTCAGTGACTGCTGTGAGTCACCTAGGTATTGGTGACAGTGTGAGCAGCTGTTTTGCTCTGCAGTGAGTGCATTCTCCCCTCAAGGCTTGCTGGGAGATTCTTAAGAGCTTTCCACTGCTGCCTCTCATTCCTAAACAGATTATTGATAGACTCCACACAGAGAGGGCAACACTCGCAAAGTCGATGCAAAAAACACCTTTCCTTCTTATAAAACGCTATGGGAAAGAACTAAGCTTGCTGAGCTAGAGATAAGGCTAACTTTAGAGAGGGAGACCTCTGCTGGGCAGTTGGTTGTACTGCCAAGACAGGGACACATAGTATTGATGGATGGATCTGTGTGGTCGGTGTGTTTGGACCTGCCTGGATGACGTCAGTGTGGTGATTTGTTGCTCTGAGTAAAAGTTCCGCTAATATCGTAAAGCATTAGTAATAGTAGTCTGCTGCAACATGTAGCAGTTCTGTGAAGCTTGTCTACTCTCTGCGTAGGCCATCTGTGGTCAGACAACCCCATTGATTCAGTCTGTGGTGGTTCGAACATGCCTGTGTTTTGTGTTGGCTGTCTTTGTGGTGGTTCGAACATGCCTGTGTTTTGAGTTGGCTGTCTTTGTGGTGGTTCGAACATGCCTGTGTTTTGAGTTGGCTGTCTTTGTGGTGGTTCGAACATGCCTGTGTTTTGTGTTGGCTGTCTTTGTGGTGGTTCGAACATGCCTGTGTTTTGAGTTGGCTGTCTTTGTGGTGGTTCGAACATGCCTGTGTTTTGAGTTGGCTGTCTTTGTGGTGGTTCGAACATGCCTGTGTTTTGTGTTGGCTGTCTTTGTGGTGGTTCGAACATGCCTGTGTTTTGAGTTGGCTGTCTTTGTGGTGGTTCGAACATGCCTGTGTTTTGTGTTGGCTGTCTTTGTGGTGGTTCGAACATGCCTGTGTTTTGTGTTGGCTGTCTTTGTGGTGGTTCGAACATGCCTGTGTTTTGTCCAGACAGGGAAACCAGTCATTCCGTGAGACCATGGCTCATCTGGAGAACCATCCGCATGTCCGAGGCCTCTCTTTCACCTCCTTCCTCATCCTCCCCTTCCAGAGGATCACAAGACTCAAAATGCTGGTCCAGGTAAGTGGAGCAAGAGAGTGGGCTGAACCAAGATGGGGGGAGCATAGCATTTCTGAATCGCAAATAATAGTTATGATAATGCTTTACTGTGTGCTAATATATTGCAGTATCAGTATCCAGGATGTAAGTTTTGCGTTGAGCTTCTGATGCTGTGTTTGCTTGCAGAACATTCTGAAGAAGGCGGAGGAGAATTCAGAGATGGAGGCCAATGCCATCAAGGCTCACCATCAGCTGGAGCAGGTACGGTAACAGTACCAAACCATTTACAGTACCAAACCAGTTTACAGCACTAAACCAGTCTGGGAGAGATGACAGAGTGCTGGATTTGGTTCAGTACTGGCCTAGGGCATGTTAGAGGAAGTAGTGCGGTTGTGGTTATGGGCTCAGGGCCTGTCATGGTGTTGAGTGTTGCATTAAAAACAATCATCACCATCATCATGTTGGGAAGACTTAGTCTTGCCACGACTGTCTATGCTTTGTAAGGAATGATGACTGTCATGATGAGGTTATTTGTAGTTGCCACAAACAAAGGAATGTGGTTTTAATTGGAGCATCAAGTATAGCCTCTACATAAATATTTGCTTCTCTCTGAAACAGGTTTAGCACTCTTTCCTTTGGACTCACAATTTGCATATATTCTTTGCCTCACAGTAATGTTTGTTAGAGAGATTCTCTGGTACTTTTATATAATTATTTGAAAGTAGTTCTGAAAGTGGCACTCATGAGCCACTCGACCTAGTCTCGGGCCTAACAACACCCGTGCCAATATATCCTCCAAACACCAGCTTCTTGGGCATGATCGCTTAATTATACCATGTCATTGTTGAATACCCCCTTCTGATTGGCATGAATATCATTCTAGAATGTGCATTATTTCCCTATAACGCATGGTATATTTGCACGGTAGAATTCAATGGCTATAGTTCATTTTTACATGTTTTGTTTGAGCTGCTTTTGAAAGCAAAAGTCTAATTGAAAACATATTGGTATTATTGAATTTGATTCTCCTAATAGAAAGCTAGAACTGATGATTTGGTTAAGCAAGTCTGTTTGTTTGGTTACCACGGCAGCTACTGTAGCTACAGTTGAAGTCGGAAGTTTACATACACCTTAGCAAAGTACATTTAAACTCAGTTTTTCTCAATTCCTGACTTTTAATCCTAGTAAAAATGCCATGTCTTAGGTCAGTTAGGATCACCACTTTATTTTAGGAAGGTGAAATGTCAGAATAATAGTAGACAGAATGATTTATTTCAGCATTTATTTCTTTCAACACATTCCCAGTGGGTCAGAAGTTTACATACACTCAATTAGTATTTGGTAGCATTGCCTTTAAATTGTTTAACCTGGGTCAAACGTTTCGGGTAGCCTTCCACAAGCTTCCCACAATAAGTTGGGTGAATTTTGGCCCATTCCTCCTGACAGAGCTGGTGTAACTGAGTCAGGTTTGTAGGCCTCCTTGCTTGCACACGCTTTTTCAGTTCTGCCCACACATTTTCTCTAGGGTTGAGGTCAGGGCTTTGTGATGGCCACTCCAATACCTTGACTTTGTTGTTTTTAAGCCATTTTGCCGCAACTTTGGATGTATGCTTGGGGTCATTGTCCATTTGGAAGACCCATTTGCGCCCAAGCTTTAACTTCCTGACTGATGTCTTGAGATGTTGCTTCAATATATCCACATACTTTTATTTCCTCATGATGCCATCTATTTTGTGAAGTGTTCTTCGGCTTGCAAGCCTCCCCCTTTTTCCTCCAAACATAACGATGGTCATTATGACCAAACAGTTCTATCTTTGTTTCATCAGACCAGACCAAAACGTACATTCTTTGTCCCCATGTGCAGTTGCAAACCGTAGCCTGGCTTTTTTATGGCGGTTTTGTAGCAGTGATTCCTTCCTTGCTGAGCAGCCTTTCAAGTTATGTCGATATTGGACTCGTTTTACTGTGGATATATACTGTTGTACCTGTTTCCTCCAGCATCTTCACAAGGTTCTTTTCTGTTGTTCTGTGATTGATTTGCACTTTTCGCACCAAAGTACGTTCATCTCTAGGAGAAAGAACACGTCTCCTTCCTGAGCGGTATGATGGCTGCGTGGTCCCATGGTGTTTATACTTGCGTGCTATTGTTTGTACAGTGTTTGGAAATTGCTCCCAAGGATGAACCAGACTTGTGGAGGTCTACAATTGTTTTTCTGAGGTCTTGGCTGATTTCTTTTGATTTTCCCAAGATGTCAAGCAAAGAGGCACTGAGTTTGAAGGTAGACCTTGAAATACATCCACAGGTACACCTCCAATTGACTCAAATGATGTCAATTAGCCTATCGGAAGCTTCTAAAGCCATGACAATTTTCTGGAATTTTCCAAGCTGTTTAAAGGCACAGTCAACTTAGTGGATGTAAACTTCTGACCCTCTGGAATTGTGATACAGTGAATTATAAATTAAATAATCTTTCTGTAAACAATTGTTGGAAAAATGACTTGTGTCATGCACAAAGTAGATGTCCTAACCGACTTGCCAAAACTATAGTTTTTTAACAAGAAATTTGTGGAGTGGTTGAAAAATGACTTTTAATGACTTTTAATGACCAACCTAAGTGTATGTAAACTTCCGACTTCAACTGTATCTAGTAAACTTGCTAGCTACTTCAATGGATGTTGAACAAATTTCTATGGGCAAATGAACAAAATTCTAGTAGCAAATGTGCTCAATTATAGCAATGGTATAAAAGGGATAATCAACTCGGGGCTCTTTGTGTTCTCTGGAACACACCTTCTAAGTTGTTTATTATTTTCCATAGAATGCATAACCCTCGTTGATTATCCCTTACATAAACTACACATTGACACATCCAGCCCAAAGCGGGAGATTTAAAAAAGACTTACTAGTCGCCAAAGTTCCGGAGCATGTCTTTAACTGCCTATATACAATTCCAAGGGAGTGTTGGGATGTGTTCCTTATATAATGGTTTGTTTGTGCATATGTCAGATTGTGAAGGAGTGCAACGAGGGTGTGAGGAAGATGAGTCGTACAGAGGAACTCATCAGCATTGAGAAAACACTGGAGTTCAAGTCTAAGGTACCTGCAGTCACCAGTCATGTGACAACATGTCTATATTCTATAGACTGGCACAAACAGACTTGGTCAAAGGTTATGTATCTCAGTTAGGTTCCAAGCATTTGGCTACACCCTCAGTAACATCTGCTAAATATATGTATGTGAACTATGAAATTTGATTTGATTGCTTGTTTGATTCCTTTAACTTTTCTGGGAAGGGGGTTCCGCTAGCGGAACACCTGGTCTTCAGCCAGTGAAATTGCAGGGCGCCAAATTCAAACAACAGAAATCTCATAATTAAAATTCCTCAAACATACAAGTATTATACACCATTTTAAAGATAAACTTCTTGTTAATCCAACCACAGTGTCCGATTTCAAAAAGGCTTTACGGTGAAAGCACACCATGTGATTATGTTAGGACAGCGCCTAGCCACAAACCATACAGACATTTTCCAGCCAAGGAGAGGTGTCACTAAAGTCAGAAATAGCGTTAAAATTAATCCCTAACCTTTGAGGATCTTCATCTGGTGGCACTCCCAGGACTCCATGTTACACAATAAATGTTTGTTTTGTTCGATAAAGTTAATCTTTATGTCCAAAAACCTCAGTTTAAATTAGCGCGTTATGATCAGTAATGCATTGTCTCAAACAAACATCCAGTGAAATTGCAGAGAGCCAAATCAAATTACAGAAATACTCATCATAAACATTGATGGAAGATACAAGTGTTATACATAAGCTTAAAGATAAACTTCTTGTTAATCCAGCCGCTGTGTCAGATTTAAAAAAGGCTTTACGGCGAAAGCACACCATGCTATTATGTTAGGACAGCGCCTAGCCACAAAACCATACAGACATTTTCCAGCCAAGGAGAGGTGTCACAAAAGTCAGAAATAGCGTTAAAATTAAGCACTTACCTTTGATGATCTTCATCTGGTGGCACCCCCAGGACTCCATGTTACACAATAAATGTTTGTTTTGTTCGATAAAGTTAATCTTTATGTCCAAAACCCTCCTTTTTGTTCACGCGTTTAGTTCAGTAATCCATATGCACAAAATCCAGACAAAGTCAAAAAAGTTTCATTAAAGTTCGTAGAAACATGTCAAATTATGTTTCTAATCACACCTTAGGGTGTTTTTATCATAAATATTCAATAATGTTTCAACCGAACAATACTGTTTTTATTAGAAAGAAAAGGGAACGAACGTCGCCCTCACGGCCACGCGCGATAGACAACTCATGCTTTCAGCTGAGCCACTTACTCTGAGTGCTCTTATTCTCTCCCCTTTCACAATAGAAGCCTGAAACAACTTCTAAAGACTGTTGACATCTACTGGAAGCCTTAGGAAGTGCAATCTGACCCCACAGACACTGGATATTCGA
Source organism: Salvelinus fontinalis (assembly GCF_029448725.1). NCBI lineage: Eukaryota > Metazoa > Chordata > Actinopteri > Salmoniformes > Salmonidae > Salvelinus > Salvelinus fontinalis. The sequence continues at coordinate 19,751,093 of NC_074697.1, read as the reverse complement.
TAGGCATTCACTTAAACTATGAACCTCAGAATTCCCACTTCCTGGTTGGATTTTTCTCAGGTTTTCGCCTGCCATATGAGTTCTGTTATACTCACAGACATTATTTTAACAGTTTTGGAAACTTTAGAGTGTTTTCTATTCAAATCTACTAATTATATGCACATTCTAGCTTCTGGGCCTGAGTAACAGGCAGTTTACTCTGGGCACGCTTTTCATCCAAACTTCCCAATGCTGCCCCCTATCCCAAATTAAGGAGATCGATAGACCGAAATGTTGGCATTTCAACAGCAAAAAAACGGATGTAAAAAAGAGATCTCTATGATCTATAATAACCTTGAGTTGAACCTGTGACCCTTTCCCTCCAGTCGGTGCCGGTGATCTCCCACTCCCGCTGGCTGCTGAAGAAGGGTGAGGTGCAGCAGATGACCGGGCCAAAGAGCACTAGGACCATGCGGAGCAAGAAGCTCCACCACCCTGTCTACCTGTTCCTCTTCAACAACCTGCTACTCATCACCAAGCGCAGCTCCAGGTCAGCACATGACATCACCACACAGAGACAGCTAGTGGTCATTGAGGGGTCGCAGTGCACACCCACTTTCAGTCTGGGACTTTCTATTGCCCCCCCCCCAACACATAATTTTGTATACAGGCAGTTTTGAAGTCCACTTCCTGCCAAACTGCCCTTTGTCACATGAGGCTTTGTATACGTGTGTGTGTGTGTGTGTGTGTCTTCGACAGTGGTGAGAAGTTCCAGGTGCTGGACTCGTGCACGCGGGCCATGCTGAGAACTGAGGACATGGAAGACCAGGGTCAGATGCTGGCTAACGTGTTCAACCTGAAACTTCTGGAGAACCAGGAGGAGAGGCATGTCAACTACATGCTCAAGACCTCCAGCATGTGAGTGACTACAACTAACAGCATTATATATGAGTCTCAAGTCCCATCGGCACCTAGTGTACTCCGTACAGTACTTCTCTGTATGTCATTGATCTGTTATTAACAATCTCCCATGTGTGTGCCTGTGTGCTGCTGCCAGGAGTGATAAGCTGCGCTGGATCTGTGCTCTCACGCCAAACCGCCGCACGCGATTCATGTCCACCAGCGCCCACCAACCAGGTGAGACGTACACAAAGATGACACACACCAACACAGAGATGACATCCACTACTCACAAATTAACTTTTAGGTGCCAAATAACAGGTGGTATAGACTACCATTCAAAAGTTTGGGGTCACTTAGAAATGTCCTTGTTTTCCATTAAATGAGTTGCAAAATGAATAGGAAATACAGTCAAGACGTTGACAAGGGTTTCCCATGATGTCAAGCAAAGAGGCACTGAGTTTGAAGGTAGGCCTTGAAATACAACCACGGGTACACCTCCAATTGACTCAAATGATGTCAATTAGCCTATCAGAAGCTTCTAAAGCCATGACATCATTTTCTGGAATTTTCCAAGCTGTTTAAAGGCACAGTCAACTTAGTGTATGTAAAGTTCTGACCCACTGGAATTGTGATACAGTGAATTATAAATTAAATAATCTGTCTGTAAACAATTGTTGGAAAAATGACTTGTGTCATGCACAAAGTAGATGTCCTACCGACTTGCCAAAACTATAGTTTGTTAACAAGAAATGTGTGGAGTGGTTGAAAAATGAGTTTTAATGACTCCAACGTAAGTGTATGTAAACTTCCGACTTCAACTGTATCTAGTTAGCTACTTCAGTGGATGTTGAACACATTTCTATTGGCAAATGAACACAATTCTAGTAACAAATGTGCTAAATTATAGCCATAGTATCAAAGCCAGCAGCATACCACCCTGCATACCACTGCTGGCTTGCTTCTGAAGCTAAGCAGGGTTGGTCCTGGTCAGTCCTTGGATGGGAGACCAGATGCTGCTGGAAGTGGTGTTGGAGGGCCAGTAGGAGGCACTCTTTCCTCTGGTCTAAAAAATATCCCAATGCCCCAGGGCAGTGATTGGGGACACTGCCCTGTGTAGGGTGCCGTCTTTCGGATGGGACGTTAAACGGGTGTCCTGACTCTCTGAGGTCATTAAAGATCCCATGGCACTTATCGTAAGAGTAGGGGTGTTAACCCCGGTGTCCTGGCTAAATTCACAATCTGGCCCTCAAACCATCATGGTCACCTAATAATCCCCAGTTTACAATTGGCTCATTCATCCCCCTCCTCTCCCCTGTAACTATTCCCCAGGTTGTTGCTGTAAATGAGAACGTGTTCTCAGTCAACTTACCTGGTAAAATAACGGTAAAAATAAAATAAAATAAAAAAAGGCATAATCAACTCGGGGCTCTTTGCGTTCTCTGGAAAATAATGCAACTCTGTAGGTCAGTTCCGAACACACCTTCTAAGTTGTTTATTATTTTCCATAGAACGCATAACCCTCGTTGATTATCCCTTACATAAACTACACATTGACACATCTAGCCCAAAGCGGGAGATTTAAAAAAGACTTATTAGTCGCCAAAGTTCCGGAGCATGTCTTTAACTGCCTATATACAATTCCAAGGGAGTGTTGGGATAGGTTTCTTATATAATGGTTTGTTTGTGCATATGTCAGATTGTGAAGGAGTGCAACGAGGGTGTGAGGAAGATGAGTCGTACCTAGGAACTCATCAGCATTGAGAAAACACTGGAGTTCAAGTCTAAGAAATGTCCTTGTTCTCCATGAAAACATACATGAAATGAGTTGCAAAATGAATAGGAAATATAGTCAAGATGTTGACAAGGTTATAAATAATGATTTTTAGTTGGAATAATAATTGTGTCCTTCAAACTTTGCTTTTGTCAAAGAATCCTCCATTTGCATAAATTACAGCCTTGCAGACCTTTGGCATTCCAATTGTCAATTTGTTGAGGTAAACTGAAGAGATTTCACCCCATGCTTCCTGAAGCACCTCCCACAAGTTGGATTGGCTTGTTGGGCAATTCTTATGTACCATACGGTCAAGCTACTCCCACAACAGCTCAATAGGGTTGAGATCCGGTGACTGTGCTGGCTACTTCATTATAGACAGAATACCAGCTGACTGCTTCTTCCCTAAATAGTACTTGAATAGTTTGGAGCTGTGCTTTGGGTCATTGTCCTGTTGTAGGAGGAAATTGGCTCCAATTAAGCGCCGTCCACAGAGTATGGCATGGCGTTGCAAAACGGAGTGATAGCCTTCCTTCTTCAAGATCCCTTTTACCCTGTACAAATCTCCCACTTAACCACCACCAAAGCACCCCCAGACCATCACATTGCCTCCAACATGCTTGACAGATAGCGTCAAGCACCTCTCCAGCATCTTTTCATTTTTTCTGCGTCTCACGAATGTTCTTCTTTGTGATCCGAACACCTCAAACTTAGATTCGTCTGTCAATAACACTTTTTTCCAATCTACGTCTGTCCAGGGTCTGTGTTCTTTTGCCCATCTTAATCTTTTCTTTTTGTTGGCCAGTCTGAGATATGGCTGTTTCTTTGCAACTCTACCTAGAAGGCCAGCATCCCGGAGTCGCCTCTTTACTGTTGACATTGAGACTGGTGTTTTGCGGGTACTGTTTAATGAAGCTGCCAGTTGAGGACTTGTGAGGTGTCTGTTTCTCAAACTAGACACTCTAATGTACTTGTCCTCTTGCTCAGTTGTGCACCGGGGCCTCCCACTCCTCTTTCTATTCTGGTTAGAGCCAGTTTGCACTGTTCTGTGAAGGGAGTAGTACACAGCGTTGTACGAGATCTTCAGTTTCTTGGCAATTTCTCGCATGGGAAAGCCTTCATTTCTCAGAACAAGCATAGACTGATGAGTTTCAGAAGAAAGTGCTTTGTTTCTTGCCATTTTGAGCCTGTAATTGAACCCATAAATGCTGATGCTCCAGATACTCAACTAGTCTAAAGAAGGCCAGTTTGATTGCTTCTTTAATCAGAACAACAGTTTTCAGCTGTGCTAACATAATTGCAAAAAGGTTTTCTAATGATCAATTAGCCTTTTAAAATGTTACACTTGGATTAGCTAACACAACGTGCCATTCGAACACAGGAGTGATGGTTGCTGATAATGGGTCTCTGTACACCTATGGAGAAATTCCATAAAAATTCAGCCGTTTACAGCTACAATAGTCTTTTACAACATTAACAATGTCTACACTGTATTTCTGATCCATTTTATGTTATTTTAATGGACCAAAAAAATTGTGTTTCTTTCAAAAACAAGGACATTTCTAAGTGACCCCAAACTTTTGAACGGTAGTGAATAGGTTATTAATGTGCCTGTGTGTGTGTGCGTGCGTGTGTGGTCAGCCTCTCCCCAGGTCCAGTGTATTCAGTCGTACTTGTCTCAGGAGCCAGATGAGCTGTCCATTGAGATGGCTGACGTGTTGAACATCCTGGAGAGGACAGATGACGGTGAGACCAGACAACATATCTCCTGGGAGATCTTAGTACTAGGAGCTCTAGTGTAGATTCAACAGGCTGCCTGTTAGTTAATATCTCTTTTTACTCCCTCTCTTTCTTTACCTACACTCCTCTTCCACTCTTCCCTCTCTCTCCTCTCTATCACCCCCTCAGGCTGGATGATGGGTGAGAGGCTCCATGATGGAGAGAAGGGCTGGTTCCCCTGTCGGGTAATAGAGGAGATCAAGAACCAGGAAGTGCGGGCCCGGAACCTCAGGGAGAGCCAGAGGATCCACCTGGCCCAGGAAGGGGGCACTTCCTCAGGGGCCAGACTGGGCTCCAGGGGTGGCAGACGCACCCCCAAAACCCCCAAAGTCTCAAATTTCTTCGGTACCTGGACTGACCAGTCAGAGGAGGAACAGTGAAGCACATGATATTTCACACTGAAAGTGATTGGTTGGAACCCCCTGGCATCAATTTTTACTGGACCACATGGATCAAATGACAGAGATCATGTGATTTGAGTATGGGATTGCATTGGAAGAAAGTGACATCATGCAATGACATTATTTCCGATTAACTGTTTCCCTTTCTCAGGTGGTTTTGGTTTGCCAGGGTTTAGGTTCCCAGGCTCCAGGGTTTAGGTTCCCAGGCTCCAGGGTTTAGATTCCCAGGCTCCAGGGTTTAGGTTCCCAGGCTCCAGGGTTTAGGTTCCCAGGCTCCCCTGATCGGTCCTACAATCAGAGTACTTCTTCCATAACTCCAACACACTGCATGTCTTACACTACTTCCAGTGGAATGATTCAGCACTAACAGTCTAACTGTAAAACAAGGCTCTGGTGGAACAGGAGCTATGCATGTGATGGGAGAAGATAACCACAGAAACAGTTCTCAAGGGGATGGTAACATGTGAATATATCGTAACCTTGCCTCAACTGCATGGGGCAATTTTTTTCTTCATTTTTTTAAAAGCGCTTCTTTGCTAGAAATGTAATTCCCCCGGAACAATGGCTTGACGATCCACCCTTTTGTAAAGAGCAACTCCCCTATTGAAACCATACAAGAAGCACGTTTTAAAATCCACCCACCAGCACTGAATGGAAAATAACCGTGAATGTTTCATGATTCTGTACAGTAAATAGAACAATCACATGACAGAGTGCTTAGTATTGGGCTGGAGGTAATTGACTAGAGAAGACAAGCCCTACAGAATCACAGGCCTTGCTTAATCAGTGGATGTGTTCTTGGGGTCAGTTCCCTTGCCAATACTGATATGCCACTTACACACACACACTTGGGGAAATCCTGCACAACTTCTCCAATGTCAAAAACCCTCCACAGACACCTGGTCCTGAAGCATCTGAACAGAATGTGCCAGCACACCGACAGCACTGGAATGGCATGCGAGTGACAAAACATGTGTGTGTATGATGAGTATGTGTATGTGTGCATACTGTATGCCTTGAATGTTCAATATATAATTAAATAATTACTGAAACATTGTGCAATTTAATTATGTAAGAAGTAATTTATTGTTAATAAAATCTAAATCTGAAATTCAACTGGACATGATTTGTTTATTATGTTGATAACTGGTTTCACTGGTATTTAACTCACGTGTTAAGCCCTGATTTAGGTTCATCTCTGAATGAATTCCTGGTAATATGGAGATGTGATTTATTTCAGTTGAAGGCATTCAGTTGTACAACTGACTAGATATCCCCCTTTCTCTTGATAAGTGTGTGAATTTGACCATTTTCTGTCCTGCTAAGCATTCATAATGTAACAAATACTTTTTGGTGTCAGGGAAAATGTATGGAATAAAAAGTGCATACTTTTCTTTGGGAATGTAGTGAAGTAAAAGTAGTCAAAAATAGTAAAGTAAAGTAGATACCCCCCCCCAAAAAATTACTTAAGTAGTACTTTAAAGTATTTTTACTTAAGTACTTTACACCTACTGACCTTAGGGATGGTGCCAGGTTTCCTCCAGACATAAACAGGTTTCCATCCAACCTTTTTATGTCAGATAAAAAAATGTCACGACAGGTCTAATGTAAACAGACGGGACGTTTTCCAAATTTCGACAAAACAAAATAAACTACACAAAGTGCGATCTTTTCTTGTCGGTAAAATTAAGTATGCGAGAAATTTCGGTGGAAAAGCTTTTATGCACAAATATTTATATAGTAACCATCCGATTGACATATTGTGTGGTCCTCCCACTACCTCTCGTCTGGAAAGCAATCACAGCATGCAACCGATGAATGAAATGATGATGGACTTCACAGGGTGGTGTAAGTGCACGGTGATGAGTTTGATGCTCCTTTCAAATAAATATCGAGGGCTCTTATTCTGGAGACATGATCATTGATGCTTGGCTACCGTTTGACAAATAAAAATAATATTGCTTTTTTGTCCATAATCTCACCATGTAGGGAAGGCTATACGTGCCCTCTAGCCAACAGCGCTACAGAACACGTGCCAATACCAGAGTGAGCACACTCGCTATATTTCGCCAAATTTTTGTGAGAAAATTATCAATAGAGTTAAAATGGGATGGAAACCCATTTCACATGTTTTTTATTCGGTACGTGGGAATTCAACCGCAAAAGGCATTTTTATGTTATACGTCATCACACACAGCCTCTTACCTGCAACAAGTCAATTTGATGGTAACCTCTCTGTGTGAAAATGCACATATTGTTTTTAGGCGGATTTTTGAATATACGCATGGAAATCTGTTGCCAATTGGGTGGAAACCTAGCTAGTGGTGAACAGATTAGTGAAAACTACCCTCCAGTAGCTGTATGGATTATCACTATATTCTCTACAACAGATGAGGTGTGGAAGGCCGGTTAGCTCAGTTGGTTAGAGCGTCGTGCTAATAACGCGAAGGTCGCGGGTTCGATACCCGTACTGGCCAGAACCTTTTACCACAGATTCTAGTTTTACCGTAGTCAGAGGGCATTTAATGAAATACCCATCTCGGCCGTTTGAATACAATGAGAACAAGGGTAGGCTAACTATGTCTGTATTATCCAAATCATCAAGTAATTTTACAATCTGTCATATCAATATATAATTCAGTGAGTGTACTAGCTAGATTACACTAAATCTGAATTTGTCCTGCTAGGTGACCTATACTGGGACATGCTTAAACCACCTGACCAAGTCCTAAAGCAATGGGATTCCATAAATCTTTCTCAGATTATTACCAATCCCACAAGGTATGACTCCAAACACCCAGAAAAGGCTGCTCTCTTCGATGTTTTCCTCACAAATAATCCTGATAGGTATCAGTCTGGTGTTTTCTGTAATGACCTTAGCGATCACTGTTTTACAGCCTGTGTTCATAATGGCTGCTCAGTGAAACGGCCAGTCCTGATTTGTCTTAGAGGCTTGCTAAAAAACTTTAATGAGCAAGCCTTCCTTCATGACCTGGCCTCTGTAAATTGGTATAGAATCAGCTTGATCCCCTCTGTCGAAGACGCTTGGACTTTCTTTTTTGATATTTTCAGTGGTATTGATAACAAACACGCCCCCATAAAGAAAATGAGAATTAAAAACAGGTTTAGCCCCTGGTTTGACCGTGATCTTGCAGGGTTACTCCACCTCAAGAATTGCATTTGGTGAAAGGCTCGGCACACACGTCAGGCTGACTGGCCCTCGTTCAGGCAAATGAGAAATAAGTTGTCACGCCCTGACCTTAGTGATCCTTATTATTCTCTATGTTTGGTTAGGTCAGGGTGTGACTCGGGTGGGAAAATCTATGTTTTCTATTTCTTTGTGTTTTTGGCTGAGTATGGTTCCCAATCAGAGGCAGTTGTCTATCGTTGTCTCTGATTGGGGATCATATATAAGTTGTAATTTTCCATTTGGGTTTTGTGGGATCTTGTTTTCTGTTTAGTGTTTTTTTGCCTGACAGAACTTTTCGCTTTCGTTTTTTGACTTTCGTTATTTTGTTTGAGTGTTTTTGAATAAAAAATCATGAACACTTTCCACGCTGTGTCTTGGTCCACTCTTCCTACCACAAACGAGAGCCGTAACATAAGTGCACTCAGTCTATCCGGAAGGCCAAAGTGAGTTACTTTAATTAAGGAGCAGTTCTCTCTCTGTGGGTCTAACCCCAAGAAGTTCTGGAAAACGATTAAAGACCTGGAGAATAAACCCTCCTCCTCACAGCTGCCCATGTCCCTTAAAAGTTGATGATGTGGTTGTTACTGACAAGAAGCACATGGCTGATCTCTTTAATCACCACTTCATTAAGTCAGTATTCCTATTTGACTCAGCCATGTCTTCTTGCCCGTCCAACATTTCCTCATCTCCCACCCCTTTTAATGCAACTATTCCTGATGCTCCACCCTATTTTTCCCCTGCTCCGCTACAAAGTTTCTCCCTGCAGGCGGTCACTGAGTCCGAGGTACTAAAGGAGCTCCTTAAACTTGACCCTAAAAGAACATCTGGGTCAGATGGTTTACACCCTTTCTTCTTTAAGGTTGCTGCTCCTATCATCGCCAATCCTAATTCTGACGTTTTTAACTTGTCTGTCCTCTCTGGGGAGGTTCCCATTGCCTGGAAGACAGCCGTGGTCCGTCCTTTATTTAAAAAAAGAGGGAGATCAAGCTGATCCTAACTGTGATAGGCCTATTTCTATTTTGCCGTTTATCAAAAGTGTGGGAAAAACATGTCAATAATCAACTGACTGGCTTTCTTGATGTCTATAGTATTCTCTCTGGTATGCAGTCTGGTAGCCGCTCAGCTTATGGAGGGGTCACTGCAACCTTAAAGGTCCTCAAGGATGTCACCATTGCCCTTGATTCTAAGCAATGTTGTGCTCTACAACAAAGCTTTCTTAGTGTCCAACAAGCTTTCTCTGCCCTTAACCTTCTTCTGAACACCTCCAAAACAAAGTTCATGTGGTTTGGTAAGAAGAATGCCCCTCTGCCCACAGGTGTGATTACTGTCTCTGAGGGTTCAGAGATTGAGGTAGTCACTTCATACAAGTACTTGGGAGTATAGCTAGACGGTACACATCACATACGTGTTTGTTTTCGTTAGAAAAAGTACATAAATATATATATAGATAGATAGTCTGGATTCCGATATTGCTCCTTCTCATTATTTATGTCTTAATTCCATTATTTTACTTTTAGAATTGTGTGTATTTTTGTGAATTGTTAGATATTACTGCATTGTTGGAGATAGGAACACAAGCAATTCGCTACAGTCACTATAACATCTGCTAAATATGTGTATGAGACCAATAAAATGTGACTTGATCTGACCTAAAAAATATAACATTTGAAAATGTGGGCTCGTCCGGGATTTGAACCCGGGACCTCTCGCACCCAAAGCGAGAATCATACCCCTAGACCAACGAGCCGCTTAGTTTCCATTTATATAATCCACATTTTGACACATTGGTATTGAACATTTTACGAAATGCGTAAAATAATCGGAATACATCCTCGATATGGCCACACAACACAAAACGTAGCTAGGCGATTGTCTCGCTGCTAGGGAGAAACAGAAATGTATATATCGCCTGGTGGCACGTAGCAAGCTCAAGATGGAAGATATTCAAGAGTTTCTAAACGTTCTGCAATGTATATTTCAATTATATTTGGTGTAACTGTCACAGCCATAGTAACCTAACAGGAATAAAAAGATGCCTGCGCGACCTCGCCACATTCGTTTATCAGGGTAGACAGAATTTAGGTTGAAATTGCAAATAGTACTCAACTGCAGCCCGCAATTCGGGGCGCTCCTACATGTGTTTAGAAATGTACCAATAGAAGTATAAAGAGGGGTTCCTGCAGATGTAGGAACACCCCGAATTGCGGGCTGCAGTTGCACTGTTCTTGAAAATACTGTAAAACAGAACAATATCCTTGAAAACTGGAAACATTCGCTTTTTGACGGTTCTGCGGAGAGTGCTGCCACAGATAGATATTTAGTTATTAAAATCTTTGGTGCTGCCTGACTAAAGCTGAATTGTGGCAGTAGCTAGCTAGATCCAGTAACCTAGCTACAACTTTTTATTCTACTCTTCAAACACAATCACACTCGATTTGTGCAAACATGTACAAAAAGTGTTTCAGCGTTTGTGTGGCTTAATTCATGTAAGAATACACAAACTTTTGTTCCAATTAACTCGTAGGAAAAGACACACATTTGTGTTACTGAAGTTTATACATCTAACCTGAAAATTATTATTTAAAATTTTTTTATTTTTTATTTCACCTTTATTTAACCATGTAGGCTAGTTGAAGGCAAGTTCTCATTTACAAGTGCGACCTGGCCAAGATAAAGCAAGGCAGTGTGACACAAACACGGAGTTACACATGGAATAAACAAACATACAATCAATAATACAGTAGAAAAAGTATATATACAGTGTTTGCAAATGAGGTAAGATAAGGGAGGTAAAGCAATAAATAGGCCATGGTGGCGAAGTAATTACAATATAGTAATTAAACACTGGAGTGATAGATGTGCAGAAGATGAATGTGCAAGTGGAGATACTGGAGTTCAAAGGAGCAAGATAAATAAATAAATACAGTATGGGGATGATGTAGTTGGATGGGCTATGTACAGGTGCAGTGATCTGTGAGCTGCTCTGACAGCTGGTGCTTAAAGTTAGTGAGGGAGATATGAGTCTCCAGCTTCAGTGATTTTTGCAATTTGTTCCAGTCATTGGCACATCATATGGGTAGACAAATAATGTTATGCAGCAAAACACAACTATAATTTTTTAGGACACAAACCAGTAATATGAATCACTGTTGATCCATCCTGTTCTGATCTAATGAGATGGATGTAGGATTTCCTACGGCCTAGAATTGTAACGATCGTTGTATCGAGGAGAAGGAGAAGACAGCATGGTAAGTACTCATAATTACTTTTAATGAATACTAACAAAACAACAAAAACGATAAACGAACAGTTCTGCCAGGTGAACATACACTAAACAGAAAACAACCACCCACAACGGAAAATAGAAATCATTTAGAAACATGAAATAGTTATGAGTACTATTTCAGCCAATGTTATAATGCATGCACTGGAAGGTAGTTCATTAGGGTAACGTTGCAGAAGGAAATGTTCCATAGCTTCAATACCGCCCTCGTGTGGAATATTTATGTATAACGACTCAACATCAAAAGTAACTAACAAGGTATTCTCAGGGAGAGGATCAAGAGATTCAATGATAGACATCATACTGCTGGTGTCCTTTACAAAGGAGGGGAGCTGTTCTGCGAGTGGTCAGAACAGGGCTCCGGGCAGCCGAGCGGAAATGGAGGAAAACTCGCCTCCCTGCGGACCTGGCATCCTTTCACTCCCTCCTCTCTACATTATCCTCTTCTGTCTCTGCTGCTAAAGCCAATTTCTACCACTCTAAATTCCAAGCATCTGCCTCTAACCCTAGGAAGCTCTTTGCCACCTTCTCCTCCCTCCTGAATCCTCCTCCCCCTCCTCCCTCTCTGCTGATGACTTCGTCAACCATTTTGAAAAGAAGGTCGACGACATCCGATCCTCGTTTGCTAAGTCAAACGACACCGCTGGTTCTGCTCACACTGCCCTACCCTGTGCTTTGACCTCTTTCTCCCCTCTCTCTCCAGATGAAATCTCGCGTCTTGTGACGGCCGGCCGCCCAACAACCTGCCCGCTTGACCCTATCCCCTCCTCTCTTCTCCAGACCATTTCCGGAGACCTTCTCCCTTACCTCATCTCGCTCATCAACTCATCCTTGACCGCTGGCTACGTCCCTTCCGTCTTCAAGAGAGCGAGAGTTGCACCCCTTCTGAAAAAACCTACACTCGATCCCTCCGATGTCAACAACTACAGACCAGTATCCCTTCTTTCTTTTCTCTCCAAAACTCTTGAACGTGCCGTCCTTGGCCAGCTCTCCTGCTATCTCTCTCAGAATGACCTTCTTGATCCAAATCAGTCAGGTTTCAAGACTAGTCATTCAACTGAGACTGCTCTTCTCTGTGTCACGGAGGCGCTCCGCACTGCTAAAGCTAACTCTCTCTCCTCTGCTCTCATCCTTCTAGACCTATCGGCTGCCTTTGATACTGTGAACCATCAGATCCTCCTCTCCACCCTCTCCGAGCTGGGCATCTCCGGCGCGGCCCACGCTTGGATTGCGTCCTACCTGACAGGTCGCTCCTACCAGGTGGCGTGGCGAGAATCTGTCTCCGCACCACGTGCTCTCACCACTGGTGTCCCCCAGGGCTCTGTTCTAGGCCCTCTCCTATTCTCGCTATACACCAAGTCACTTGGCTCTGTCATATCCTCACATGGTCTCTCCTATCATTGCTATGCAGACGACACACAATTAATCTTCTCCTTTCCCCCCTCTGATAACCAGGTGGTGAATCGCATCTCTGCATGTCTGGCAGACATATCAGTGTGGATGACGGATCACCACCTCAAGCTGAACCTCGGCAAGACGGAGCTGCTCTTCCTCCCGGGGAAGGACTGCCCGTTCCATGATCTCGCCATCACGGTTGACAACTCCATTGTGTCCTCCTCCCAGAGTGCTAAGAACCTTGGCGTGATCCTGGACAACACCCTGTCGTTCTCAACTAACATCAAGGCGGTGACCCGTTCCTGTAGGTTCATGCTCTACAACATTCGCAGAGTACGACCCTGCCTCACGCAGGAAGCGGCGCAGGTCCTAATCCAGGCACTTGTCATCTCCCGTCTGGATTACTGCAACTCGCTGTTGGCTGGGCTCCCTGCCTGTGCCATTAAACCCCTACAACTCATCCAGAACACCGCAGCCCGTCTGGTGTTCAACTTTCCCAAGTTCTCTCACGTCACCCCGCTCCTCCGCTCTCTCCACTGGCTTCCAGTTGAAGCTCGCATCCGCTACAAGACCATGGTGCTTGCCTACGGAGCTGTGAGGGGAACGGCACCTCCGTACCTTCAGGCTCTGATCAGGCCCTACACCCAAACAAGGGCACTGCGTTCATCCACCTCTGGCCTGCTCGCCTCCCTACCTCTGAGGAAGTACAGTTCCCGCTCAGCCCAGTCAAAACTGTTCGCTGCTCTGGCACCCCAATGGTGGAACAAACTCCCTCACGACGCCAGGTCAGCGGAGTCAATCACCACCTTCCGGAGACACCTGAAACCCCACCTCTTTAAGGAATACCTAGGATAGGATAAAGTAATCCTTCTAACCCCTCCCCCCCCCCTTAAAAGAGTTAGATGCACTATTGTAAAGTGGTTGTTCCACTGGATATCATAAGGTGAATGCACCAATTTGTAAGTCGCTCTGGATAAGAGCGTCTGCTAAATGACTTAAATGTAATGTAATGTAAATGTCTAATAAAAAAAGTCAACAAAAGTAGATAGAGGGGCCGTTACTGCATCAATGCCCGCTACAATACTGCGCCCTGGAGGTTTTGTAACATTCTTGTGTAATTTCGGCAAAGTATAGAAAGTGGCAATTTTAGGGTGTTGAATAGCCAAAAAGTCGTGTTCTTTTTTGGTTATCTGACCAGAACTTAAATACCCATCTAGGACAGTAAAGATAGTATTCTGAAATTGGGAAGTGTGGTCACTTCTGAGTTTCTTGTAAAAGGTGTTGTCAAGCAGCAGTCTATGACACTCATCATGATGACGTCATTTATCTTCAGGACGTAGCTCTAGAAAGAGGCCAGAGTTCCCGATTTACAATTCCGAGTTGGTTGACCATTCAAAACATATATCCCAATCGGAGCTAATTTTTTCCGGAATTTCCAGTTGTCTTGAACTCACAAAAGTAAAGTTTTCGTAGTTCAGAGTTAACAGGTGTTTTGAGCGCGGCACAAATCATGCTTCATTGACAGCATGGCCAATGTTGAATGTTTATCAGTTTAAACATGGAAAAGAGTCACTTAATCCCAGATTTGGGACCACACAGCCACTCCACAGAATAGCAAGCTAGTAATTGTTTGCAATGCTTGCAGTTAGCCACTGTCATTTATTCCTTCCAAACCACTCTTTGTTGAATTTGCGATTTCCAACTTGTTGTGTAATTTTTATTGTGAGGATCGACGCAGGAGACGAGAAGCAGCTACAGAGAGAACATTTAATAAACAACGACATGAAACAGAACAGGAACAGCGTTTTGATAGGGGGAAAATAACAACATCAATCAACACGGAACAAACGGAGGAGCAGACAGATATAATCAACAAAGTATTGGAGTGAGTCCAGGTGAATCCAATATTGCGCAGCTGTGCGTAATGATGGTGACAGGTGTGCGTAATGAACGGCAGCCTGGAAACCTCAAGCGCCAGAGAGGGGGAGCGGGGGCAGGCGTGACAGTTTATGTCCAATGGCCGATGAGCACTGATACATTTTATCTATAATTTCTCTTCATTATTTTTCTTCATATGACCAGGATTAAAAAGGATTTGCCTGTAGATTTTCAACATGATTCATGATGATGACTGAGGCTTGACCACATTGAGCGGGCCAAATCCGACCTAACAAGAACAGCCACAGACAGAAAACTCTACCAGGGGTAAAAACGACTGTCCTCAAAACAGTTTGTTGGGCTTGGGGATAATTTAGGCCTACGACGCTCTTGAACTTGCCCTAGTGTTTAGCTTACAGAAAAGCACCACCTCTATTGCGTATGCAGACAAACTGATCCACCACATGAACCTTATCATCACACAAACGAGATCTGGGATCCAAAGTCACTGCGTATCTGCCTTGATGTTTATAAAACTTCACGGGACCCCTCTTGCGCAGTGGAACCGCAGAAGGATATGTGACCACTTCGATATGGTGCATTCCTTTCACCAACACGATTCGAAAGGCACCAAAATCGCTTTAATAAAATCATGTTGTATTTGTCACATGCGCCGAATACAATAGGCGACCTTACCGTGAAATGCTTACTTACAAGCCCTTAATCAACAATGCAGTTTAAAAAAAATAGTTAATAAAATATTTACTAAATAAACTAAAGTTTAAAAAAGTAACACAATAAAATAACAATAGCGAGGCTATATATACAGGGGCAGTTCTAGCTTGTATGGCTCCCAGCAGTCTTATGGCTTGGGGGTAGAAACTGTTAAAAAGCATTTTGGACCTAGACTTGGTGCTCCGGTACCACTTGCTGTGCGGTAGCAGGGAGAACAGTCTAGTACTAGGGTGGCTGGAGTCTTTGACAATTTTTAGGGCCTTCCTCTGCCTGCCCGGTATAGAGGTCCTGGATTCCTACTCATCACTTATTTTTATTATTATTACAAATAGAAGATAACCACATCTCACAATGGTGCTATTTTAGTACAGTTAAATCAAAGCAAAATCAATGTCTCACAAGATCACATAATAATTAGGCTAATTAGTATTTTACATAACAGAACCAAATGTATTACTATAAAGGCTACTGTAGCATAGTGTGCCTATAATATGTGGCATCAAAAACATCTCTGTAACAGCACGTCTAAGCAGGATAAGCTTTGATTGAAACAAAATAGGCCTACAACGAAGGCTAAAAGTTTGTTAACACCATCTGCTTTAATTTGCCCACGAAACAGTAGTTAAAGTAGATCTAAGTACATATTCCCATGAAACTGATTGAGATCAAACTTTTTCTAACAATATGTGTGGGCACTTGGCATAGGAAAATGTTGCGATTGGAGGATGCATGTTATACAATGAAATGTAGTAGGCTACAGCTGTCTGTACAAACTTTGATTGAGAAATGATGACATAAAAAAATATATGTTTGTTCGCTCACCTAAAAAATTAGCACTACATCACTGGACAATATGGACAGTATATGAATAAAGGTAGAAAATCCAAGACAGTCAAATGATATAGTTTGAGGAGTACTTCTGTCTGTAATAAAGGCCTTTTGTGGGGAAAAACTCATTCTGATAGGCTGGGCCTAACTGCCCAGTGGGTCGGCCTGGCTCCCAAGTGGATTGACCTATGCCCTCCCTGGCCCACCCAGGGCTGCGCCCCTGCCCAATCACGTGAAATCCATAGCTTTAGGGCCTAATGAATTTATTTAAATTGACTGATTTCCTTATATGAAACGTAACTCAGTAATATCGTTGAAAATGTTACGTGTCGCGTTAATATTCTTCTTCCGTACAATTGATCAACCCTGCATTATTGGTTTGACTTATAAAGCTAAATATTTCAAGTTTGCCCACGGCTCGTTGGTCTAGGGGTATGATTCTCGCTTAGGGTGCGAGAGGTCCCGGGTTCAAATCATGCAAAAGCATGCAGATCTACAACTATAATATCTACCAATACATTTACATTTAAGTCATTTAGCAGACGCTCTTATCCAGAGTGACTTACAAATTGGATAGCAGAGACCAAAACGATGCAACACAGTAGAACGCTGTTGTGTAAATGTGTTTTATTTTACAAGGTGCATGGCGGATAGGGCTCTCTTCTCATTTAGCTTTCAAACAGCAACCTAAGAATAACTGTAGTTTACAATCTAGCAACCCGGGGTTTATACAAAGACAACACATACAAAGAAAATGATTGACCCCGACGTGATTTGAACACGCAACCTTCTGATCTGGAGTCAGACGCGCTACCGTTGCGCCACGAGGTCTATAACATTTAGTAGTACAACGTCTGTAAAAACAGTTGTTCAACGTCTATATTTCGCTACATTGTTTGCAACGCTCTAGGTAGTTGATGTGATATAGCAAGAACTAACAAAGTTGTTGCAAAACACCCCTTTGCGTGTTACAAAATATCCGCATTGTCTTTAGCCTATGACCAGGCAGGAAAAATAAGAAAAAAAACACAGGTCAGGTGTATTCAGGATGCTTTGAAAATTAAATGAACACTCAAAAATCAACTACTTGTTACTCTGAGATTTTGGGGGATGAAATTTTAAGTATGCTCATATTTTTTTGACACTACATTCAGACAGTAATGAAATGAGCTAGCCCCTATCTGAGATACCTACAGCAGCCCTCATCCTCCATATACTACACCCGTTCTGCCGTAACACAGGCCAGTCACATTTTGTTCAAGGTCCCCAAAGCACACACATCCCTGGGTCACTCCTCTTCTCATTTCGCAGCAGCTAGCGACTGGGACGAGCTGCAAAAAACACTCTAACTGGATCGTTTTATCTCCATCTCTACATTCAAAGACTCAATCATGGACATTCTTACTGACAGTTGTGGCTGCTTCGCATGATGTATTGTTGTTTCTACCTTCTTGCCCATTGTGCCCAATAATGTTTGTACCTTGTTTTGTGCTGCTACCATGTTGTTTACATGTTGTGCTGCTACCATGCTGTGTTTTCATGTGTTGCTGCCATGCTATGTTGTTGTCTTAGGTCTCTTTTTGTGTAGTGTTGTGGTGTCTCTCTTGTCCTGATGTTTGGGCTATTTACAGATGGACTATGTACAGCTGCAGCGATCGGTTAGCTGCTCAGATAGCTGATGTTTAAAGTTGGTGAGGGAAATATAAGTCTCCAGCTTCAGCGATTTTTGCAATTCGTTCCAGTCACTGGCAGCAGAGAACTGGAAGGAAAGGCGGCCAAATGAGGTGTTGGCATTGGGGATGATCAGTGAGATATACCTGCTGGAACGCTTGAAGAGCATGCATTTAGTTTTACTAGCATTTAATAGCAGTTGGAGGCCACAGAAGGAGTGTTGTATGGCATTGAAGCTCGTTTGGAGGTTAGTTAACACAGTGTCCAAAGAAGGGCCAGAAGTATACAGAATGGCGTTGTCTGCGTAGAGGTGGATCAGAGAATCACCAGCAGCAAGAGCAAGATCATTGATATATACAGAGAAAAGAGTCGGCCCGAGAATTGTGCCCTGTGGAACCCCCAAAGAGAATGCCAGAGGTCCGGACAACAGGCCCTCCGATTTGACACACTGAACTCTGTCTGAGAAGTAGTTACCCGGATACTTTAAAACTTTTTGCAATTAGTGCTACAGGATGCAAATTTCTGTTTGAAAAAGCTAGCCTTAGCTTTCCTAACTGACTGTGTATATTGGTTCCTGACTTCCCTGAAAAGTTGCATATCGCCGGTGCTATTCGATGCTAATGCAGAACACCACAGGATGTTTTTGTGCTGGTCAAGGGCAGTCAAGTCTGGGGTGAACCAAGGTCTATATCTGTTCTTAGTTCTACATTTTTTGAATGGGGCTTTTAAAGAGAAACCAGCATCCTCTACTGACAGGATGAGGTCAATATCCTTCCAGGATACCCGGGCTAGGTCGATTAGAAAGGCCTGCTTGCTGAAGTGTTTTAGGGAGCGTTTGACAGTGATGAGGGGTGGTCGTTTGACCGCGGACCCATTACGGACACAGGCAAAGAGGCAGTGATCACTGAGATCCTGGTTGAAGACAGCAGAGGTGTATTTTGAGGGCAAATTGGTCAGGATGATATCTAAGAGGGTGCCCAGGGTTACGGATTTAGGCTTGTACTTGGTAGATTCCTTGATATTTTGTGTGAGATTGAGGGCATCAGTTTAGATCTAATGGTACATTTTCATTAAGCTATTACTCCAGTACATATAGGTGGGAGGCAAGGGGTGCATTTTTCCTGCCTGTTTGTTTTGCACAGAACATGGAAGCAGATGATGACCTTTCTTCATTTAGCTAGATCATACATCTTTCTTGGCAGGCTGAGATCTAGCTAGTTTGCTAGGCCATGACTATTTTAGCCGGTCCTCCCTATTAATGTGGCTAACGTTACTGTTTTGTTTGTCAATCCACACTTGTTTGACTGACACTATATCTCCGCTATTTCAGTAATGGGAGTCGTGCTATTTGAGCATATAACATGTAAACAATAATGGCACCTACAAAATTATGGTTCAGATAAACTCCATAGCGTCTCTAAAGTAAGACAGGATTCTTGTTGATGCAGTCGAGCGTTGGTGGTATAGTGGTGAGCATAGCTGCCTTCCAAGCAGTTGACCCGGGTTCGATTCCCGGCCAACGCAGAATTCTTTTCCCTCCGTAGTTCCTTTTTTGACGGAGGCTACATTTTAGTACCTGCGTCACCGCTATAATAATTAGGTTCGATAAAAAGGATGACCAAGTAAACATACCAAGAATGTCTCTCAAATACTAGCTAAAATCAAAGCAATTATCCATCAAGCAGTTCATTTAACAACAACTTGACGTGTTGCACCTTTTATGCTCTTATTTGTTTGGGTTCGCCTGTGGTTGGTTTCAGATGCTGTAATATAGCTCAATTTATACTTTGATGCTGATGCTCGGTTGTGCTCCGCCTCCTCGAAACTGTCCAGGTTGAGAGGAGCTCAGAGTCACGAGCTGACAGACACAGCTGACCACCCTGAGTGCTAGGCACACGCTCCCATCGCATCAAGTCAAAAAGTATCCTACGCAGCATGGCATCGGACGAATTGGCGAGGAAACTACAGCCCAGGATGGCCGCAGAGCAGGCTCCCCAATTCAACCCGTGTGCACCAGAGGAGACCCCGGTGAAACCGAGCGACTCTGTCCCCGAGCAGCAGGAAAAAGCGGCGGTGGTCATTGTCAATGATGCCACATCGGAACTCACGGCGAAACTCACCCGGAGACTGGACATTAACAATGGGAACGCGGCACCCAAGCAAGCCAAGGTATTCAACCCCAGCACGGAATTCAAAGAATTCTCCCGCAAACAGATCAAAGACATGGAGAACATTTTCAAACGGTAGGCTAATAAAAAATGTGAATATCATTCTAATATCATTCTTGTGGCAATGGTTATGGCCTATGTTGTGACTTGACTTGATAAAGAGGTGTCCTTAGTTTTGTCTGTAGGGGAGACCGGTGAACAAAGTAACAGCGGATCAGTTGTACTGTAACAGTTTAATAACTCAAATTAGAGACTATTTAGAAAGATGTTATGAAATGTGTTAATGCATGCTTAGTGTGTATATATGCCTTATGCGGTTAGTTTAAATCCATCAATGATCTATTGTCTTTTTGAATATACTTGCCGCCTCTCTTTTTTTGGTAATATACCTGTAGAACCATTCTCCATGTATTTAAACATGTATACTTTTATCAGTAAGATGGGGTCTTTTGATTGGTATAGTTGATGCCAATAATTGTTATTGTATTTTGTGGGGGGTGTTTGTATGTAACAAGGTACTGAAAATCGTACATAATATTTATACACATTCACATAATTATAGAAAATGTCACTTCTTTATATCAAGTTTAGCAGTACAATTAAGATAATACCTTAGAAATAAAAAATAAAAAAGTCAAATTCAGACTTGAATGCTAAAAAGATCTTTATATATATATTCATTTTGGCTACTCCCTTGTTGGCCAATGTGACATGCCTAAAATATCAATTGGAAATATTTATTTAACATTTTTTTGTATTATCATCAAAATATCAGTTTCAAATCCTACTTTTTTATTTGTCCATCATTTTTACCATTGAAGACGGTGTTACATTTAACTCTGCAGCCTGTTACGTTTCATCCCCGAGACTGTGTCAATTGTAATGTTTTACTCCCACCACTTTGGGTTGAATTGTAAAACTGGTATGTCTTAGAAATGTAGTTAATCTATATGTTGTTTGTATGAAATATTATTAATCTAACATCAATAGCCTTTTCATAATAAGAAAAAGCCTAAAAGTGTTACTTTGTTCCCTGGACTCCACTATGCATGTTGTAGGCTAGTCACATCCAGGCAAGGTATTGAGTGGGCATGAGGGATTGATTCAGATCACTGTGATAAAGAGATGAAGCCTATATATTATGTCAGAGACAACTTACTGAACACAGAATTGACAAGGTGAACTGAGATTGCTGAGTGACCTCTGTCTACTGCTTGTGGAGTTAAATTGTTGTGGAACTTCAGACTGAATGGTCTTCATCTAGCCTTCAACACTTTCCATTTCTGCCATGAATAGATATGAATAATACATGGCCCTATGTTGCTTACATGACAATAATTAATCTCTAGGTTGCTAGCCTCGTTTTATTATTGTATAGGGCGAATCCCCCCTTTTTTCTCTACCTCTAATTTAATCCTCTCATAGACTATGTACTGTAATAACCTGCTGTGTGCGTGTGTGTGTGTGTGTGTGTCTAGAGCCTGCTTTGTCACTCCAGTCTCTGCAGCACCAACCCTTTAGGAAATTTGTGGACCCAGTGGGGGGATATGAGGCTATACTAGGCTTTACTGACATCCTCTGTACCAGGCCAGAATAATGTTTTCTCCTGGGCCAATGGAACTGTACAGTCATTGTGCAACAGTCTTTTTTCACTGGAGGGACAAGGGCCACTCTTCTCAAACACTGGGTCCCCATTGACACCCCTCTCCTGTGCGATAATGGCATCTTTGTGTGTGTGTGTGTGTGTGTGTGTGTGTGTGTGTGTGTGTGTGTGTGTGTGAGGGGGGGGACCTCTGACGAGAGTAGACTTTACTGTATACAGTGTTTCTCTGGTGAGGGGAGATTGAGACTGGACAGCCTTTGCTTGTGAGACTAGTAGTGTCCATGTGCTGTATTTGCTCAGAGCTATAGGGGAGACTACTTCAGAGCTATAGGGGAGACTACTTCAGAGCTATAGGGGAGACTACTTCAGAGCTATAGGGGAGACTACTTCAGAGCTATAGGGGAGACTACTTCAGAGCTATAGGGGAAACTACTTAAGAGCTTAAGAGATATAGGGGAGACTACTTCAGAGCTATAGGGGAGACTACTTCAGAGCTATAGGGGAGACTACTTCAGAGCTATAGGGGAGACTACTTCAGAGCTATAGGGGAGACTACTTCAGAGCTATAGGGGAGACTACTTCAGAGCTATAGGGGAGACTACTTCAGAGCTATAGGGGAGACTACTTGCATTTCTGTTGGAGACATTGAACTTGAGTACATTTAATACTTTTGTTCCAGTTCATCTGTGGCTTTGTAGCTACAGGTGCGTGTGAAAACAGTGTAGAGAAGGATATTGATTGGTGGGTTGATGCAGTGATACTGCAGTTTTTTCCAGGACTATTTATTTAAACTTGAGTTTTACATTTGAGTTTGGCCTAATTTAGCTCTCAGCACAGTTGGAATGGAAGATTCAGTAAGTATAGTGGGATATGGTTCAGAGAGGAAGGGGGCTTGGTATCAACCTATTTCATTAGGAGGACGTTGGGTTGATTGAGTGAATTTACTTGAACATGCCTCACATTGACAAACATGTACTTAGATGCGCTCATGAAGAATCATTTTGTAAACATGCCTCTCTCTCTCTCTCACCCACACACACTGCCCCAGATTCTCTATTCTGTTGGGCGTTGGTTGAATGTGTCCTCTATCTCCATCTCTTTTGCCCCCCTCTCTCCTTCCTCTCTCTTCTCTCTATGGCTCTCAAGCTATTCTGCCTGGGGCAGGTTTTAATCATCTCTCCTATAGCCATCACTGGGGCACTTCCTAGACATATGTCATGTGTCATGATTGACATGTGTTGCAGCATTACCCACCCATGATAGACACGTGTTGCAGTATTACCCACCCATGATAGACACGTGTTGCA
Organism: Salvelinus fontinalis; assembly: GCF_029448725.1. Classification (NCBI taxonomy): domain Eukaryota; kingdom Metazoa; phylum Chordata; class Actinopteri; order Salmoniformes; family Salmonidae; genus Salvelinus; species Salvelinus fontinalis. The sequence continues at coordinate 19,728,202 of NC_074697.1, read as the reverse complement.
GTATTACCCACCCATGATAGACACGTGTTGCAGCATTACCCACCCATGATAGACACGTGTTGCAGCATTACCCACCCATGATAGACATGTGTTGCAGCATTACCCACCCATGATAAACCCGTGTTGAAGCATGACCCATTCAGGATAGACACGTGTTGCAGCATTACCCACTCATGATAAACCCGTGTTGCAGCATTACCCATTCAGGATAGACACGTGTTGTAGCATTACCCATTCAGGATAGACACATGTTGCAGCATTACACACTCATGATAAACCTGTGTTGCAGCATTACCCACCCATGATAAACCCGTGTTGCAGCATTACCCATTCAGGATAGATATGTGTTGCAGTATTACCCATTCAGGATAGACACGTGTTGCAGCATTACACACTCATGATAGACATGTTGCAGCATTACCCATTCAGGATAGACACGTGTTGCAGCATTACCCACCCATGATAGACATGTGTTGCAGCATTACCCACCCATGATAAACCCGTGTTGCAGCATGACCCATTCAGGATAGACACGTGTTGCAGCATGACCCATTCAGGATAGACACATGTTGCAGCATTACCCATTCAGGATAGACACGTGTTGCAGCATTACCCATTCAGGATAGACACGTGTTGCAGCATTACCCACTCATGATAGACATGTTGCAGCATTACCCATTCAGGATAGACATGTGTTGCAGCATTACCCACCCATGATAGACATGTGTTGCAGCATTACCCATTCAGGATAGACATGTGTTGCAGCATTACCCACCCATGATAAACATGTTGCAGCATTACCCATTCAGGATAGACACATGTTGCAGCATTACCCACTCATGATAGACATGTTGCAGCATTACCCACCCATGATAAACATGTTGCAGCATTACCCATTCAGGATAGACATGTGTTGCAGTATTACCTACCCGTGATAGACACATGTTTCAGCATTACCCACACATGTCGTAAGTGTCATAAGTATAGACTGTCATGCTTTAGAGTTTGGTTTCAGTGCAAAGCTCAGACCTTGATGATCAATTAGACCACAATGAGTTGAAGTGCTGCGAACCTCCATTTCCTTAGGTTATCCTGTCGTCTCTCTGTAGGCTTTTCATTGGCTGAAGCGGAGAGGTCAGATGTGCTGTCTTTGCCTGACTCATTATTTGACTCATTATTTTCTGAGTGGACACTGCTTCCTTTATCTACCCAATCTGTCTTTCATCTCCCCCTGCTGTCCTTAGCTTTGCATGCAGAGTACTTGACCCTCTGACCTAGCCACTGGTGGGTAACCTAGATGTGGGTGAGACACATGCTCAGCGGGGGCACACTGATTAGACAGTGGCCAGTCTGTCTGTGTCCTAAAGTTTGCTTGAATGCAGTCGTGGTGGCAGAGCCTAGTTGGGATGAGGGCCAGGGAGGGGGCACTTTGGAATGTTCTAAGCGGGGGTAGGCTAGATTGATGGCAGGGCCGGGCCATTCCATCCTAAATTATGCCTCTTCTCTGACCCCTTTACACTCTGCCTCACCCCATCATCTTTTGGTCTACCCTCCTCACCCTCTCTCTCTTCCCTGATGCTGCACCTTCCCTCCTCACCCTCTCTCTCTTCCCTGATGCTGCACCTGCCCTCCTCACCCTCTCTCTCTTCCCTGATGCTGCACCTTCCCTCCTCACCCTCTCTCTCTTCCCTGATGCTGCACCTGCCCCAGTCACTCAACCGCTTTCTCTGCATTCTAGAGGCCTTAACCCTTCCCTGCCTTTTAACCTCTTATGGCTGAGATCGGCTAAGTTCCCGTTAACAGGATCGATTTGACAACAGCCAGTGAAAGTGCATGGTGACAAATTCAAACAGAAATCTCATAATTAAAATTCCTCAAACATACAAGTATTTCACACCATTTTTTATTTATTTTATTTTTTAATTTTAAATTTTCTCCCCTTTTCTCCCCAATTTTCGTGGTATCCAATCGCTAGTAATTACTATCTTGTCTCATCGCTACAACTCCTGTACGGGCTCGGGAGAGACGAAGGTCGAAAGCCATGCGTCCTCCGAAGCACAACCCAACCAAGCCGCACTGCTTCTTTAACACAGCGCGCCTCCAACCCGGAAGCCAGCCGCACCAATGTGTCGGAGGAAACACCGTGCACCTGGCCCCCTTGGTTAGCGCGCACTGCGCCCGGCCCGCCACAGGAGTCGCTGGAGCGCGATGAGACAAGGATATCCCTACCGGCCAAACCCTCCCTAGCCCGGACGACGCTAGCCCAATTGTGCGTCGCCCCACGGACCTCCCGGTCGCAGCCGGCTGCGACAGAGCCTGGGCGCGAACCCAGAGACTCTGGTGGCGCAGCTAGCACTGCGATGCAGTGACGTAGACCACTGTGCCACCCGGGAGGCCCCTTCACACCATTTTAAAGATAAACTTGTTGTTAATCCCACCACAGTGTCCGATTTCAAAAAGGCTTTACGATGAAAGCACACCAAACGATTATGTTAGGTCAGTACCTACTCACAGAAAAACACAGCCATTTTTCCAGCCAAAGAGAGGAGTCACAAAAAGCAGAAATAGAGATAAAATGAATCACTAACCTTTGATGATCTTCATCAAATGACACTCATAGGACTTCATGTTACACAATACATGTATGTTTTGTTCGATAAAGTGCATATTTATATCCAAAAATCTCAGTGTACATTGGCGCGTTACGTTCAGTAATGTTTTGCTTCCAAAACATCTGGTGATTTTGCAGAGAGCCACATTTATTTAGAGAAATAGTCATCATAAACTTTAATATAAGATACAAGTGTTATGCACAGAATTAGAGATATACTTCTCCTTAATGCAACCGCTGTGTCAGATTTCAAAAGAACTTTACGTAAAAAGCAAACCATGCAATAATCTGAGTACAGCGCTCAGAGAACAAAACCATGTTGGAGTCAACAGAAGTCAGAAATAGCGTTATAAATATTCACTTACCTTTGATGATCTTCATCAGAATGCACTCCCAGGAATCCCAGTTCCACAATAAATGTTTGATTTGTTCGATAAAGTACATAATTTATGTCCAAATACCTCCTTTTTGTTCGCGCGTTTAGCCCAGTAATCCAAATTCATGAGGCGCGAGCAGACAAAGTCCAAAAGTTCCGTTACAGACCGTAGAAACATGTCAAACGATGTATAGAATCAATCTTTCGGATGTTTTTGTCATAAATCTTCAATAATGTTTCAACCGGAGAATTCCTTTGTCTTCAGAAATGCAATGCTAACTCTCACGTGAACGCGCGTGGTCAGCTCATGGCACTCTGCCAGACCCCTGACTCAAAGAGCCCTCATTCCCCCCTCCTTCACAGTAGAAGCATCTAACAAGGTTCTAAAGACTGTTGACATCTAGTGGAAGCCTTAGGAAGTGCAATATGACCAATTTCCCACTGTCTATTCAGTAGGCGGTGAGTTGAAAAGCTACAAACCTCAGATTTCCAACTCCCTGGTTGGATTTTTTCTCAGGTTTTTGCCTGCCATATGAGTTCTGTTACAGACATCATTCAAACAGTTTTAGAAACTACCGAGTGTTTTCGATCCAAATATACTAATACTTTGCATATCTTAGCTTCTGGGACTGAGTAGCAGGCAGTTTACTCTGGGCACCTTATTCATCCAAGCTACTCAATACTGCCCCCAGCCATGAGAAGTTAACTCTGCATAACTCATACTCATCATCAACACTACACTCTTAGAAAAATATGTGCTATCTAGAACCTAAAAGGGTTCTTCGGCTGTCCCCTTAAGATAAGCATTTTTGGTTCCAGGTAGAATCCGTTTGAATTCTATGTAGAACCCTTTACACAGAGGGTTCTACATGGAACACTAAATAGTTCTACCTGGAACCACAAATGGTTATCCTATGGGGACAGCCGAAGAACCCTTTTGGAACCCTTTTTTCTAAGAGTGTCGTCACAATTCTGACTTTTGATCGAGTCACTGATCGAAAAACAGCCTCTGATGGTAATGCGTTAGTCACTGTGATTTCTGAGGGACGGCTTTTTCACAAATTTCTCGGTTTTCTCCCTCAGAGTCCACAAGTATCTCTGTGTCCGGGGTGAAAATGCACAGACACGTGCACTAGCCTGACGCTGGTCTAAAACAGGCTGCATTAGAGATGAGGATGTAGCTTTATCACCTGGCTCTTACCTGCTCCATCTTCACTCAGACACTAGAACACCCTATAGCAGCAGGAGTGACCTGAATACACTCCTGCTGAGAGAGAGAGAGAAGGGGACCGAGATGGTGAGAGGGAGGAGAGAAGGGGAGAGAGCTGGTGAGAGGGAGAGGGAAAGAGGGGGAGAGAGAGCGAGAGAAAGATCCAAAAATACAGTGTCCATGCCAAAAGCATTGGTATCTATAATTACCATACTGCAGGAAGTTAGCTGTGGGACAATAAGTCCTGACCATGGACCGTAGCTGTGGCACCACTCCCTTACAAACGAAGACATTCCACAACACTGTTGTTTTCTTGCAACATTTCACTTTTGAGTTTTTTGATAGCCAGACAGCCTTTCAGTCTTATCTATGTTACGTCAAAGCTTTCGTCAGCGGTAGATTGTGGTAGAAAGCTGGGGCGGTAATAGTAGCCCAGAGTAGTATTTTAATGATCATAACTTGCCTAGTCAGAGGCAGTACTTTCTGTTCTTTCAGCATAACATGTTGTTGTGAGATACTGACTTGCCACGCAGAGGAGCTGGACTAGGACCTGTCACTAAGCTGTGGAGTGAGTCCTGTATGTACAGGGGACAGTTGCTAAGCTGCTCTGTGGTCATCAGTTGCTGTGAACAGTTGTCATACTGGTCAGCTGTGGAGGACCAAACAAAACCAGCTGTCCTAGAACACAGACGGCAGGAAGTGTGCGTGTGCATGTGCGCTTGTGTTTGATGGGAATGAATATGGTGAAAAGTAATTCAGCACACTTGAAAGGGACACGAACAGGAATAAAAGTATTGGGTGGGTTACAGTGTTGGGTGGGTTACAGTATTGGGTGGGTTACAGTATTGGGTGGGTAACAGTGTTGGGTGGGTTACAGTGTTTGGTGGGTAACAGTGTTGGGTGGGTTACCGTATTGGGTGGGTAACAGTGTTGGGTGGGTTACAGTGTTGTGTGGGTTACCGTGTTGTGTGGGTTACAGTATTGGTGAGTAACAGTGTTGGGTGGGTAACAGTATTGGGTGGGTAACAGTGTTGGGTGGGTTACAGTGTTGGGTGGGTTACAGTGTTGGGTGGGTTACAGTGTTGGGTGGGTAACAGTGTTTGGTGGGTAACAGTGTTGGGAGGGTAACAGTGTTGGGTGGGTAACAGTGTTGGGTGGGTAACAGTGTTGGGTGGGTTACCGTATTGGGTGGGTAACAGTGTTGTGTGGGTAACAGTGTTGTGTGGGTTACAGTGTTGTGTGGGTTACCGTGTTGTGTGGCTTACAGTATTGGGTGAGTAACAGTGTTGGGTGAGTAACAGTGTTGGGTGGGTTACAGTGTTGTGTGGGTTACAGTATTGGGTGAGTAACAGTGTTGGGTGAGTAACAGTGTTGGGTGAGTAACAGTGTTGGGTGAGTAACAGTGTTGGGTGAGTAACAGTGTTGGGTGGGTTACAGTGTTGGGCGGGTCACCGTGTTGGGCGGGTTACAGTGTTGGGCGGGTAACAGTGTTGGGCGGGTTACAGTGTTGGGCGGGTTACAGTGTTGGGCGGGTTACAGTGTTGGGCGGGTTACAGTGTTGGGTGGGTTACAGTGTTGGGTGGGTTACAGTGTTGGGTGGGTTACAGTGTTGGGCGGGTTACAGTGTTGGGCGGGTTACAGTGTTGGGCGGGTAACAGTGTTGGGTGAGTAACAGTGTTGGGTGAGTAACAGTGTTGGGCGGGTTACAGTGTTGGGCGGGTAACAGTGTTGGGCGGGTTACAGTATTGGGTGGGTAACAGTGTTGGGTGGGTTACAGTGTTGGGTGGGTAACCGTATTGGGTGGGTAACAGTGTTGGGTGGGTAACAGTGTTGGGTGGGTAACAGTGTTGGGTGGGTAACAGTGTTGGGTGGGTAACAGTGTTGGGTGGGTAACAGTGTTGGGTGGGTTACCGTGTTGGGTGAGTAACAGTATTGGGTGGGTAACAGTGTTGGGTGGGTAACAGTATTGGGTGGGTTACAGTGTTGGGTGGGTAACAGTGTTGGGTGGGTTACCGTATTGGGTGGGTTACCGTATTGGGTGGGTAACCGTGTTGTGTGGGTTACAGTGTTGTGTGGGTTACAGTGTTGTGTGGGTTACAGTGTTGGGTGAGTAACAGTGTTGGGCGGGTTACAGTGTTGGGCGGGTTACAGTGTTGGGCGGGTTACAGTGTTGGGCGGGTTACCGTGTTGTGTGGCTTACAGTGTTGGGTGAGTAACAGTGTTGGGTGGGTTACAGTGTTGGGTGGGTTACAGTGTTGGGTGGGTTACAGTGTTGTGTGGGTTACAGTATTGGGCGGGTTACAGTGTTGGGCGGGTTACCGTGTTGGGCGGGTTACCGTGTTGGGCGGGTTACCGTGTTGGGCGGGTAACAGTGTTGGGCGGGTTACAGTGTTGGGCGGGTTACAGTGTTGGGCGGGTAACAGTGTTGGGCGGGTTACAGTGTTGGGCGGGTTACAGTGTTGGGCGGGTTACAGTGTTGGGCGGGTTACAGTGTTGGGCGGGTTACAGTGTTGGGCGGGTTACAGTGTTGGGCGGGTTACAGTGTTGGGCGGGTTACAGTGTTGGGCGGGTTACAGTGTTGGGCGGGTTACAGTCTTGGGCGGGTTACAGTGTTGGGCGGGTTACAGTGTTGGGCGGGTTACAGTGTTGGGCGGGTTACCGTATTGGGCGGGTAACAGTGTTGGGTGGGTTACAGTGTTGGGCGGGTAACAGTGTTGGGCGGGTAACAGTGTTGGGCGGGTTACAGTGTTGGGCGGGTTACAGTGTTGGGCGGGTTACCGTGTTGGGCGGGTTACCGTGTTGGGCGGGTTACCGTGTTGGGCGGGTTACCGTGTTGGGCGGGTAACAGTGTTGGGCGGGTAACAGTGTTGGGCGGGTAACAGTGTTGGGCGGGTAACAGTGTTGGGCGGGTAACAGTGTTGGGCGGGTTACAGTGTTGGGCGGGTTACAGTGTTGGGCGGGTTACAGTGTTGGGCGGGTTACAGTGTTGGGCGGGTTACAGTGTTGGGCGGGTTACAGTGTTGGGCGGGTTACAGTGTTGGGCGGGTTACAGTGTTGGGCGGGTTACAGTGTTGGGCGGGTTACAGTGTTGGGCGGGTTACAGTGTTGGGCGGGTTACAGTGTTGGGCGGGTTACCGTGTTGGGCGGGTTACCGTGTTGGGCGGGTTACAGTGTTGGGCGGGTTACAGTGTTGGGCGGGTTACAGTGTTGGGCGGGTTACAGTGTTGGGCGGGTAACAGTGTTGGGCGGGTTACAGTGTTGGGCGGATAACAGTGTTGTGTGGGTTACAGTGTTGGGTGAGTAACAGTGTTGGGTGAGTAACAGTGTTGGGTGAGTAACAGTGTTGGGTGGGTTACAGTGTTGGGCGGGTCACTGTGTTGGGCGGGTTACCGTGTTGGGCGGGTTACCGTGTTGGGCGGGTAACAGTGTTGGGCGGGTTACAGTGTTGGGCGGGTTACAGTGTTGGGCGGGTAACAGTGTTGGGCGGGTTACAGTGTTGGGCGGGTTACCGTGTTGGGCGGGTTACCGTGTTGGGCGGGTTACCGTGTTGGGTGGGTTACCGTGTTGGGTGGGTTACCGTGTTGGGTGGGTAACAGTATTGGGTGGGTAACAGTGTTGGGTGGGTAACAGTATTGGTGGGTAACAGTGTTGGGTGGGTTACCGTATTGGGTGGGTAACAGTGTTGTGTCGGTTACCGTGTTGTGTGGGTTACCGTGTTGTGTGGCTTACAGTATTGGGTGAGTAACAGTGTTGGGTGAGTAACAGTGTTGGGTGAGTAACAGTGTTGGGTGAGTAACAGTGTTGGGTGAGTAACAGTGTTGTGTGGGTTACAGTGTTGGGTGAGTAACAGTGTTGGGTGAGTAACAGTGTTGGGTGGGTTACAGTGTTGGGCGGGTCACTGTGTTGGGCGGGTTACAGTGTTGGGCGGGTAACAGTGTTGGGCGGGTTACAGTGTTGGGCGGGTTACAGTGTTGGGCGGGTAACAGTGTTGGGCGGGTTACAGTGTTGGGCGGGTTACAGTGTTGGGCGGGTAACAGTATTGGGCGGGTAACAGTATTGGGCGGGTAACAGTATTGGGCGGGTAACAGTATTGGGCGGGTAACAGTGTTGGGCGGGTAACAGTGTTGGGCGGGTTACAGTGTTGGGCGGGTTACAGTGTTGGGCGGGTTACAGTGTTGGGCGGGTTACAGTGTTGGGCGGGTTACCGTGTTGGGTGAGTAACAGTATTGGGTGGGTAACCGTGTTGGGTGGGTAACAGTATTGGGTGGGTTACAGTGTTTGGTGGGTAACAGTGTTGGGTGGGTTACCGTATTGGGTGGGTAACCGTGTTGGGTGGGTTACAGTGTTGTGTGGGTTACAGTGTTGTGTGGGTTACAGTATTGGGTTAGTAACAGTGTTGGGTTAGTAACAGTGTTGGGTGAGTAACAGTGTTGGGTGAGTAACAGTGTTGGGCGGGTTACAGTGTTGGGTGGGTTACCGTGTTGTGTGGCTTACAGTATTGGGTGAGTAACAGTGTTGGGTGAGTAACAGTGTTGGGTGAGTAACAGTGTTGGGTGGGTTACAGTGTTGTGTGGGTTACAGTGTTGTGTGGGTTACAGCATTGGGTTAGTAACAGTGTTGGGTGAGTAACAGTGTTGGGTGAGTAACAGTGTTGGGCGAGTAACAGTGTTGGGCGGGTTACAGTGTTGGGCGGGTTACCGTGTTGGGCGGGTTACCGTGTTGGGCGGGTAACAGTGTTGGGCGGGTTACAGTGTTGGGCGGGTTACAGTGTTGGGCGGGTTACAGTGTTGGGCGGGTTACAGTGTTGGGCGGGTTACAGTGTTGGGCGGGTTACAGTGTTGGGCGGGTTACAGTGTTGGGCGGGTTACAGTGTTGGGCGGGTTACAGTGTTGGGCGGGTTACAGTGTTGGGCGGGTTACAGTGTTGGGCGGGTTACAGTGTTGGGCGGGTAACCGTGTTGGGCGGGTAACAGTGTTGGGCGGGTTACCGTGTTGGGCGGGTTACCGTGTTGGGCGGGTTACCGTGTTGGGCGGGTAACAGTGTTGGGCGGGTTACAGTGTTGGGCGGGTTACAGTGTTGGGTGGGTTACAGTGTTGGGTGGGTTACAGTGTTGTGTGGGTTACCGTATTGGGTGAGTAACAGTGTTGGGTGGGTTACAGTGTTGGGTGGGTTACAGTGTTGGGTGAGTAACAGTATTGGGTGAGTAACAGTGTTGGGCGGGTTACCGTGTTGGGCGGGTTACCGTGTTGGGCGGGTTACCGTGTTGGGCGGGTTACCGTGTTGGGCGGGTTACCGTGTTGGGCGGGTAACCGTGTTGGGCGGGGAGCAGTGTTGGGCGGGTAACAGTGTTGGGCGGGTTACAGTGTTGGTCGGGGAGCAGTGTTGGGCGGGTTACAGTGTTGGTCGGGGAGCAGTGTTGGGCGGGGAGCAGTGTTGGGCGGGTAACAGTGTTGGGCGGGTTACCGTGTTGGGCGGGTTACCGTGTTGGGCGGGTTACCGTGTTGGGCGGGTAACAGTGTTGGGTGGATGTAGATTGATGTTCAACAGGACAAAATGTGTTTCATTGGGGGGTTGTATCAATATCAGTGATTTATTTGGGATGGATGTTAGGCGTAAGCAAAGAAAGTTCTCTTTAATGTGATGGGTGGGGTTCAGATCAGTGGTCCTTTGTGCTACTGAGATGATGATGATATCTTTAGGCTGATTGTTAGGAAGTTAATAGTCCTAAATCAGGTTGTTTTGAAGGGGGGGTTAGTTCCTATGGACTTTTGAAGAGTTAGCCTGAAAAAATGACCTCTCTCTCTTTTTGGTCTCTGGTCTGACCAGATTACGCTCCTACATTCAGGCGTCGGCAGGTAGGAGCACACGTGTGTGTGTTTACGTGCGTGCGTTTGAGTGTGTGTGTCTGTGTGAGACAGAGAGAGTGTGTGTGTTTCCTCACTCACACCCAGATCCAGTGCCTCTCAAACAGCTGTGTGAAAGTATCTATAAATACTTCTTGTGTCAGATAGACAGACAGAGTCCTTGCAGCCCCCCCCCCCCACACACACACGCTTCTGCTCTATCTCCATCTCACTCAGTCATCTCTCTCTGTTTTTCAATTACTCCCTTGATCTGTTTATCTAGGACCCCCAACACCCTTGATTCATCTGTTTGTCTGATGACAAAGAGTGTGTTGTGTTTTACTGTGATTGATCAGGGAAAGTTGGCGTTTGTGTGTGTCAGTCAAGCAAAGGTAGCTGTCTGGTTAGTGTCAACCACTCGCATCACTATTCCTGACATCGGACCGACCTCATAACATGTCTCTCTCTCCTCTGTGTGTGTGTGTGTGTGTGTGTGTGTGTGTGTGTGTGTGTGTTTTAATGTCATTGGCAGGCTTAGGGTCTGTATCTCTATGCCTAGATGTGGCCTTCTGGTCAGACTCAGGGTATAGATGCCTTTCACCACATTGGGCCTGTCAGCCAGTCTTGGCTGAACTTAGAAAAGGTTTGGCACATATCTTCCATGAGGTTTTTCTGAGCATTTGACCTGACCATGAGAAACACCTCTAGTTGTTGGCTATATAACTATCTATGGCCATCGCTTTTGTCCTTTATGACAGAATGGACGTGTTTCCTCTCCTGGTAATTTAATGTGAGGTAGTGTAATGTCTGTGTACCTTCCTCTTTCCCTGGCTGTATGTAGACACACCTCTGTAGGTTTGACAGTGGTAAGGACGGCTTGATAAAGTTGTGATGTTATAATGTAAGTTCATTGATCTACCCTCCTCTCGCTGTAGGTTTGACAGTGGTAAGGACGGCTTCATAGACCTGATGGAGTTGAAGCTGATGATGGAGAAGCTGGGAGCTCCTCAGACCCACCTGGGCCTCAAGAACATGATCAGGGAGGTGGATGAGGACTTCGACAGCAAGCTGAGCTACAGAGAGGTGTGTGTAGTGTGCTGTCTACTTCCATGTCAATGTCCCTGTGTGTGTGCCTGAGTGAGTCAATGCCTCACAAGGCCTGTTAATAACAGGGTGTCTTTTTTAACTGCAGTAACACATACAGAGCCTTCAGAAGGTATTCACTCTCCTTGAGTTTTTCCACATTTTGTTGTGTTACAGGCTGAATTTTGTTTTGTCCCTGGCCTGCACAAAATACCCCATAGTGTCAAAGTGGAATTATGTTTGTGAAATGTTTACAAATTAATAAAACATTTAAATTTGAAATGTCTTGAGTCAATAAGTATTCAACCCCTTTGTTATGGCAAGCCTAAATAAGTTCAGGAGTATAATTGTGCTTAACAAGTGACTTAATAAGTTGCATGGACTCACTCTGTGTACAATAATAATGTTTAACATGATTTTTAATTGACTACCTCATCTCTGTACCCCACACATACAATTATCTGTAAGGTCCCTCAGTCGAACAGTGAATTTCATACACAGATTCAACCACAAAGACCAGGGAGGTTTTCCAATGCCTCACAAAGAACGGCACCTAATGATACGTAGATGGGTAAAAATAAAAAAAAGCAGACCTTGAATATCCCTTTGAGCATTGTGAAGTTTTTAATTACATTTTGGATGGTGTATCAATACACCCAGTCACTGCAAAGATACAGGCGTCCTTCCTAACTCAGTTGACGGAGAGGAAGGAAACCGCTCAGGGATTTCACCATGAGGCCAATGGTGACTTTAAAATATTTACAGAGTTTAATGGCTGTGATAGGAGAAAATTGAGGATGGATCAACACCATTATAGTTACTCCACAATACTAACCTAGTTGACAGAGTGAAAGAAGGAAACCTGTACACAATACAAATATTCAAAAACAGGCATCCTGTTTGAAACAAGGCACTAAAGTAATACTGAAAAAAAATGTGATGAAGTAATTCACTTTTTGTCCTGAATACAAAAGTGTTATGTTTGGGGAAAATCCAATACAACACATGACTAAGTACCACTCTCCATATTTTCAAGGATAGTGGTGGCTGCATCATGTTATGGGTATGCTTGATATCGTTAAGGACAGGGGAGTTTTTCAGGATAAAAAATAAATGGAATGGAGCTAAGAACAGGCAAAATCCTAGAGGAAAACCTAGTTCAGTCTGGTTTCCACCAGACACTGTGAGGTGAATTCACCTTTCAGTGGACAATAACCTAAAACATAAGGCCAAATCTACACTGGAGTTGCTTACCAAGAAGACAGTGAATGTTCCTGAGTGGCCGAGATACAGTTTTGACTTAAATAAGCTAGAAAATCTATGGCAAGACCTGAAAATGGTGTCTAGCAATGATCAACAACCAATTTGACAGAGCTTGAAAAACTTTGAAAAGAATAATGGGTAAATGTTGCACAATCCAGTGTGGAAAACTGTTAGAGACTTACCCAGAAAGACTCACAGCTGTAATTGCTGCCAATAGTGCTTCTACAATGTATTCACTCAGGGGTGTGAATGCTGTAAATTAGATATTTCTGTATTTCATTTGAATAAATGTGCAAACCTTTCTTAAAACATGTTTTCACTTTCTCATTATGGGGTATTGTAAAAATCAATGTTGAATTCAGGCTGTAACACAACAAAATGTGGACTAAGTCAAGGAGTATGAATACTTTCTGAAGACTCTGTACTCCCTTCAGGACAGTCTGTAAAAGGGTGCGTCTCATTATCACTCTGCGAGTGTATGAGGAGGAGGGGGGGAGAGAACCTGGAGAAGAGTCCCCTCTGCCAGCTGGTATGGAGACTCTACTTACAAACACAATTAAACAAAAATATAGTTACTTGACACATTGGAAAGAATAATACAAAAAACTGAGCAAACTTGAATGTTATTTGGCCCTAAACAGAGTACACAGTGGCAGAATACCTGACCACTAACTGACCCCAAATTAAGGTAAGCTTTGACTATGTACAGACTCTGTGAGCATGGCCTTGCTATCGATAGAGGCCGCCATCGGCAGCTCTCAAGAGAAGACGGCTATGTGCCCACTTCCCACAAAATGAGGTGGAAACCGAGCTGAACTTCCTAACCTCCTGACAAATGTATGACCATACCAGCGACACATATTTCCTTCAGTTTACACACCCCTAAAGAATTTGAAAACAAATCCAATTTTGATAAACTCCCATATCTATTAGGTGAAATACAACAGTGTACCATCACTGCAGTAATTGTGTGCCTTGTTGCCACAAGAAAAGGGCAACCAGTGGAGCATAAACACCATTGTAAATACAACCCATATTTATGTTTATGTTCTTGTTCATACTTCAACTATTTTCACATTGTTATAACGTTTGTCTATTATTTAAAAACTTTTGTGTTTGTGATGTTTACTGTTCATTTTGAATTGTTTATTTCCTTTTTATTTCTTGTCTTTCACTTGCTTTGCCAATGTAAACAGATGTTTCCCATGCCAATAAAACCCTTTGAATTGCATTGAATTGAGAGCGAGAGAAACTGATTACGACAGGTAGCACACTTCTGCATGACTTAGCCTCAGCCCCCTCCTATGACCTGTCTCCCCTTCTACCTCCTCCTCCCCTCCCTCTCTCTCCTTCTATTTCCTTCCCCCTCTCTCAACCTTCTTACTCCCCTCCCTCTCTCAACCTTCTTACTCCCCTCCCTCTCTCCTTATCTTTCCTACCCCCCCTCTCTCCGTATCTTTCCTACCCCCCTCTCTCCGTATCTTTCCTACCCCCCCTACCTCCGTATCTTTCCTACCCCCCCTCTTTCCGTATCTTTCCTACCCCCCCTCTTTCCGTATCTTTCCTACCCCCCCTCTTTCCGTATCTTTCCTACCCCCCCTCTTTCCGTATCTTTCCTACCCCCCCTCTCTCCGATCTTTCCTACCCCCCTCCCTCTGTATCTTTCCTACCCCCCTCCCTCTGCATCTTTCCTACCCCCCCCTCTCTCTGTATCTTTCCTACCCCCCCTCCCCCCCCTCTCGCCGTGTCTTTCCTACCCCCTCTCTCTCCTTCTCTCTCACATACTCACAGGGTTTAACAGGTGATAGGGGCAGCTGAACAGAGATACAAAGACTCTGTTTGGTTTGAGCTCTGAGCCATTGACTAAAGCCCAATCCTTGCTTCTCTCTGCCTCTCATTCTCCTGATTGCAGTAGCTGAGTTTCACACAGACATATCCCATTACACAGCACAGTCCCTAGGACCACTAGTGGTCAGGCTAGATGGGGGATTCTATCACCCTTCTGAGCCTGGTTCCTCTCTAGGTGTCTTCCTAGGTACCTGCCTTTCTAGGGAGTTTTTCCTAGCGTCCATGCTTCTACATCTGAATTGCTTTGTGGTTTTAGGCTGGGTGTCAGTATAGCACTTTGACAAATGCTGATGTAAAAAGTGCTTTATAAAATACATTTGATTGATATCAGGTCGCTACATCAAGGTCACACACAGAAAACACATCTCATAGGAGGACAGTTCTGACACTAAACCCACAGACACGAACGGTTGTTATAACATCTATATGATATTACAAGGACCAGTTATCACTTCTATATGATGTTACAAGGACCAGTTATCACTTCTATATGATGTTACAAGGACCAGTTATCACTTCTATATGATATTACAAGGACCAGTTATCACTTCTATATGATGTTACAAGGACCAGTTATCACTTCTATATGATGTTACAAGGACCAGTTATCACTTCTATATGATGTTACAAGGACCAGTTATCACTTCTATATGATGTTACAAGGACCAGTTATCACTTCTATATGATGTTACAAGGACCAGTTATCACTTCTATATGATGTTACAAGGACCAGTTATCACTTCTATATGATGTTACAAGGACCAGTTATCACTTCTATATGATGTTACAAGGACCAGTTATCACTTCTATATGATGTTACAAGGACCAGTTATCACTTCTATATGATATTACAAGGACCAGTTATCACTTCTATATGATGTTACAAGGACCAGTTATCACTTCTATATGATGTTACAAGGACCAGTTATCACTTCTATATGATGTTACAAGGACCAGTTATCACTTCTATATGATGTTACAAGGGCCAGTTATCACTTCTATATGATGTTACAAGGACCAGTTATCACTTCTATATGATGTTACAAGGACCAGGTATCACTTCTATATGATGTTACAAGGACCAGTTATCATTTCTATATGATGTTACAAGGACCAGTTATCATTTCTATATGATGTTACAAGGACCAGTTATCATTTCTATATGATGTTACAAGGACCAGTTATCACTTCTATATGATGTTACAAGGACCAGTTATCACTTCTATATGATGTTACAAGGACCAGTTATCACTTCTATATGATGTTACAAGGACCAGTTATCACTTCTATATGATGTTACAAGGACCAGTTATCACTTCTATATGATGTTACAAGGACCAGTTATCACTTCTATATGATGTTACAAGGACCAGTTATCACTTCTATATGATGTTACAAGGACCAGTTATCACTTCTATATGATGTTACAAGGACCAGTTATCACTTCTATATGATGTTACAAGGACCAGTTATCACTTCTATATGATGTTACAAGGACCAGTTATCACTTCTATATGATGTTACAAGGACCAGTTATCACTTCTATATGATGTTACAAGGACCAGTTATCACTTCTATATGATGTTACAAGGACCAGTTATCATTTCTATATGATGTTACAAGGACCAGTTATCATTTCTATATGATGTTACAAGGACCAGTTATCACTTCTATATGATGTTACAAGGACCAGTTATCACTTCTATATGATGTTACAAGGACCAGTTATCACTTCTATATGATGTTACAAGGACCAGTTATCACTTCTATATGATGTTACAAGGACCAGTTATCACTTCTATATGATGTTACAAGGACCAGTTATCACTTCTATATGATGTTACAAGGACCAGTTATCACTTCTATATGATGTTACAAGGACCAGTTATCACTTCTATATGATGTTACAAGGACCAGTTATCACTTCTATATGATGTTACAAGGACCAGTTATCACTTCTATATGATGTTACAAGGACCAGTTATCACTTCTATATGATGTTACAAGGACCAGTTATCACTTCTATATGATGTTACAAGGACCAGTTATCACTTCTATATGATGTTACAAGGACCAGTTATCACTTCTATATGATGTTACAAGGACCAGTTATCACTTCTATATGATGTTACAAGGACCAGTTATCACTTCTATATGATGTTACGAGGACCAGTTATCACTTCTATATGATGTTACGAGGACCAGTTATCACTTCTATATGATGTTACGAGGACCAGTTATCACTTCTATATGATGTTACGAGGACCAGTTATCACTTCTATATGATGTTACGAGGACCAGTTATCACTTCTATATGATGTTACAAGGACCAGTTATCACTTCTATATGATGTTACAAGGACCAGTTATCACTTCTATATGATGTTACAAGGACCAGTTATCACTTCTATATGATGTTACAAGGACCAGTTATCACTTCTATATGATGTTACAAGGACCAGTTATCACTTCTATATGATATTACAAGGACCAGTTATCACTTCTATATGATATTACAAGGACCAGTTATCACTTCTATATGATGTTATGATATTAGACTGTTAGGTCCTTATTGATGTTGTGAAGCTTTGTAGGGATTATTATGACAGATTATCTTTGTGGCAGTACATGAAATGTAGGACCCTATATTTGGCAAAAAATCAGTTCGTAGTTGTTTTTACAGCTAAAATAATTTACTATGACCTACAATAACATATTCTGTTTATTTCACAAATACAGTGCACTGTAACTCCTGTATATATTCTACAATCTACTGACCTAAAAAGTATAGACACAGTTGAACTCGGATGTTTACATACACCTTAGCCAAATACATTTAAACTCAGTTTTTCACAATTCCTGACATTTTAATCCTAGTAAAAATTCCCTGTTTTAGGTCAGTTAGGATCACCACTTTATTTTAAGAATGTGAAATGCCAGAATAATAGTAGAGAGAATTATTTATTTCATCTTTTATTTATTTCATCACATTCCCAATGGGTCAGAAGTTTACATACACTCAATTAGTATTTGATAGCATTGACTTTAAATTGTTTAACTTGGGTGAAACCTAGCCTTCCACAAGCTTCCCACAATAAGTTGGGTGAATTTTGGCCCATTTCTCCTGGCAGAGCTGGTGTAAATGAGTCAGGTTTGTAGGCCTCCTTGCTCGCACACGCTTTTTCAGTTCTGCCCACAAATTTTCTATAGGATTGAGGTCAGGGCTTTGTGATGGCCACTCCAATACCTTGACTTTGTTGTCCTTAAGCCATTTTGCCACAACTTTGGAAGTATCCTTGGGGTCATTGTCCATTTGGAAGACCCATTTGCGACCAAGCTTTAACTTCCTGACTGATGTCTTGATTTTGCCTCAATATATCCACATAATTTTCCTCCCTCATGATTTCATCTATTTTGTGAAGTGCACCAGTCCCTCCTGCAGCAAAGCACCCCCACAACATGATGCTGCCACCCCGTGCTTCACGGTTGGGATGGTGTTCTTCGGCTTGCAAGACTCCCCCTATTTCCTCCAAACATAATGATGGTCATTATGGCCAAACAGTTCTATTTTTGTTTGATCAGACCAGAGGACATTTCTCAAAAAAGTACGATCTTTGTCCCCATGTGCAGTTGCAAACTGTAGTCTGGCTTTTTTTATTGCGGTTTTGGAGCAGTTGCTTCTTCCTTGCTGAGCGGCCTTTCAGGTTATGTCGATATTGGACTCTTTTTACTGTGGATATAGATTATTTTGTACCTGTTTCCTCCAGCATCTTCACAGGGTTCTTTGCTGTTGTTTTAGGATTGATTTGCACTTTTCGCACCAAAGTACGTTCATATCTAGGAGACAGAACGCGTCTCCTTCCTGAGCGGTATGACGGCTGCATGGTCCCATGGTGTTTATACTTGCGTACTATTGTTTGTACAGATTAACGTGGTACCTTCAGGCATTTTGAAGTTGCTCCCAAGGATGAACCAGACTTGTGGAGGTCTACAATTGTTTTTCTGAGGTCTTGGCTGATTTATTTTTATTTTCCCATGATGTCAAGCATGGGACCTGAGTTTGAAGGTAGGCCTTGAAATACATCTACAGGTACACCTCCAATTGCCTCAAATGATGTCAATTAGCCTATCAGAAGCTCTAAAGCCATGACATAATTTTCTGGAATTTTCCAAGCTGTTTAAAGGCACAGCCAACTTAGTGTATGTAAATTTCTGACCCATTGGAATTGTGATACAGTGAAGTAATCTGTCTGTAAACAATTGTTGTAAAAATTACTTGTGTCATGCCGACTTGCCAAAACTGTAGTTTATTAACAAGAAATGTGTGGAGTGGTTGAAAAACTAGTTTTAATGACTCCAACCTAAGTGGATGTAAACCTCTGACTTCAACTGTATGAATAGTTCTGTTTGAGCCTCTCTCCCCCGCCCTGATGTTTCCCTCCAGTTCCTGCTGATCTTCAGGCGAGCAGCGGCAGGCGAACTGCAGGAGGAGAGTGGTCTGATGGCTCTGGCCAGACTGTCTGAGATAGACGTCTCCGCAGAGGGAGTCATGAGGGCACGGGACTTCTTCGAGGCTAAGGTAGGAGTGGGATGGAGGAAGAGGAGAGAGTGTGTGTGTATGTATGTGTGAGAAAAGGGTTGGCTGTGTCAACATTATAGAATCATTGCCCATGATGAACGAGGGTGATTGGACAAGGAGAGGGTTTGTGACGTGTGTTAAGTGTTCCATGATGAACCAGGGTGAATGGACAAGGTGAGGGTTTGTGACGTGTGTTAAGTGTTCCATGATGAACCAGGGTGAATGGACAAGGTGAGGGTTTGTGACGTGTGTTAAGTGTTCCATGATGAATCAGGGTGAATGGACAAGGTGAGGGTTTGTGACGTGTGTTAAGTGTTCCATGATGAACCAGGGTGAATGGACAAGGGGAGGGTGTGTGACGTGTGTTAAGTTTCCCAGATGTATAGTTGTGAATACTTGAGGAAATGCAGGTCACAGTAGGTGGGCCACAAGCGCTCAGCTATTTTAAGACCTGACGTGCATTAGCTGGCCTGATTCATTCCTCGTCTCTCCCATCATAACAGGATTGTACACCAGCATGTCTTAGGCCACATCCACCTCTAGTGGACAGAAAGAGAAATACAGTGACTGTGTGTGTGTTCTGTGCTGTTTTTGAGTTTGCAGTGTAAATTGAAATGATCTAATGTTTCAGGTACAGATTCAGTAGTGATGGAATTCAGAGTGGTGTTATACAGTGCATTCTGAAAGTATTCAAACCCCTTGAAATTTTCCACATTTTGTTACATTTCAGACTTATTCTAAAATAGATTAAATTGTTTTTTCCCCTCATCAATCCACACACAATAGCCCATATTGACAAATCAAAAACAGGTTTTTCAAATTTTTTGCAAATGACGCTCCAAGCTTGATACACCTGTATTTGGGGAATTTCTCCCATTCTTCTCTGCTGATCCTCTCAAGCTCTGTCAGGTTGGATGGGGAGTGTCGCTGCACAGCTATTGTCAGGTCCCTTCAGAGATGTTCGATCAGGTTCAAGTCCGGGCTCTGGCTGGGCCACTCAAGGACATTCAGAGACTTGTCCCGAAGCCACTCCTGCGTTGTCTTGGCTGTGTGCTTAGGGTCATTGTCCTGTTGGAAGGTGAACCTCTGTACTTTGCTCCGTTTATCTTTCCCTCGATCCTGACTAGTCTCCCAGTCCCTGCCGCTGAAAAACATCCCCAAGGCATGATGCTGTCACCACCGTGCTTCACAGTATGGATGGTGCCAGGTTTCCTCCAAACGGGAAGCTTGGCATTCAGGCCAAAGAGTTCAATCTTGGTTTCATCGGACCGGAGAATCTTGTTTCTCATGGTTTGAAAGACCTTTAGGTGCCTTTTGGCAAACTCCAAGCGGGTCATGTGATGTTTATTTTACTGAGGAGTGGCTTCCGTCTGGCCACTCTACCATAAAGGCCTGATTGGTGGAGTGCTGCAGAGAAGGTTGTCTTTCTGGAAGGTTCTTCCATCTCCACAGAGGAACTTTGAAGCGCTGTCAGAGTGACCATCCCGTTCTTGGTCACCTCCCTGACCAAGGCCCTTCTCCCCTGATTGCTCAGTTTGGCCGGGTGGCCAGCTCCAGGAAGAGTCGTAGTGGTTCCAAACTTCTTCCATTTAATAATGCTCTTGGGGATCTTCAATGTTACATAAATGTTTTGGTACCCTTCCCCAGATCTGTGCCTCGACACAATTCTGTCTCTGGGCTTTTTTTATATACATTTACAAACATTTAGAAAAACCTGTTTTCACTTTGTCATTATGGGGTATTGTATGCAGATTGATGAGGAAAACAAATCATTTGATCCATTTTAGAATAAGGCTGTAGTGTAACAAAATGTGGAAGATGTCAAGGGATCTGAATACTTTCCGAATGCACTGTATAATCCCCGGCTGTACTGTAGATCTAATAGTGTTTTGTATGGTGCAGGTGCAGTCTCTAAAGGTGGGCAGTAAGTTTGAGGCTGAGATCCGAGAGGAGCAGGATGAACGGAAGAGACAGGCGCTTGTTAGGAAACAGAGACGGGCTGCCTTCAAAGAGCTGCAATCTGCCTTCTGCTCATAATACAGTGCACACACACACACACACACACACTGAAACACACACACACACACACATTGAAACACACACACACACACTGAAACACACACACACACGCGTGCGCACACTGAAACACACACACACACACACACACACACACACACTGAAACACACACACACACACACACACTGAAACACACACACACACACACACACACACACACACACACACACACACACACACACTGAAACACACACACACACACACACACACAAACTAGAACATGCATGATCATGCGCATACTCACTTGCACATTAAGGGAGGTTTTAAAGTAGTTCCATAGCTTCCCTGAATACACACATAATAATATTTGATTGAATAATGAAAGTTTGACATTAAGTTTATTGTTATGATATTACTGTTGTGATTTATTGTTCTAATTAACAGGATTGTATTAGCTATTATACACAATATTCTCACTTAGTTTAAAACAGTGACAGCCTCTGGTCTATTTTAAGAAAATAGATTTTTCTATTTCCCATCAATAATTAAATTGTTTAATGTTTGATGTACATTACAGAAAAGGTTATGTGGAGCAATGTTTTGACCAATTTATGTGTAGAAGGCAAAGGAATGTTAAAATACCTGTGTCCAAAAAAAGTTCCTAGCCACCTTTTTTTTTCTGTTGAAACGTTTAAAAATCCCTCTATGAATATACATTTTTACTAGTGGCATATTGTAGGTGGTGCTGTTATATTGAATATTGACCTGTAATCCATGTCTGTTTAATTTCTAGAAACATACCATCATGTAACACTGTATTATTATGTTGTTTTATGTGTTCTGAAATAAAAGGAAATGGATGTATTGTATTTTTCCCTAAATAAAACAATGGTAATCACATTCTGTCTGCTTTCTCAATAATGTGTGTATTCTAGTGATGTAATTTGCTGGTCTGATAAGTTTCAAACAACTGTGGTACAGTAGCGGTACAGTAGCGGTACAGTAGCGGTACAGTAGCGGTACAGTAGCGGTACAGTAGCGGCGAGGAAAGACAGGAGGCTGCTTGGTAGCGAGGCTGACTTGATGCTTTTGGAAAGTATTTAGACCCCTTGACTTTTCCCACATTTTGTTATGTTACAGCCTTATTCTAAAAATTGATTAAATTCTAAAAAGTTTCATCAATCTACACACAATACTCCACAATGACAAACCAAAAACAGTTAAAAAAAAAAACATTTTGGGAAATTTAGAATAAAAAAAAAAAACTGAAATATCACATTTACTTAAGTGTTCAGACCTTTTACTCAATACTTTGTTGAAGCACCTTTGGCAGTGATTACAGCCTCGGGTCTTTTTGAATATGACGCTACAAGCTTGGCACACCTGTATTTGGAGAGTTTCTCCCATTGCTCTCTGCAGATCCTCTCAAGCTCTGTCAGGTTGGATGGGGAGCGTCGCTGCACAGCTATTTTCAGGTCTCTCCAGAGATGTTTGATCGGGTTCAAGTCTGAGCTCTGGTTGGGTCACACAAGGACATTCAGAGACTTGTCCCGAAACCACTCCTGCGTTTTCTTGACTGTGTGCTTACGTTCGTTGTCCTGTTGGAAGGTGAACATTTGTCCCCAGTCTGAGGTACTGAGCACTCTGGAGCAGGTTTTAATCAAGGATCTCTCGGTAATTTGCTCCGTTCATCTTTCCCTCATCCCTGACTGGTCTCCCAGTCCTGCCGCTGAAAAACATCCCCACAGCATGGTGCTGCCACCACCATGCTTCACTGTAGGGATAATGCCCGGTTTCCTCCAGACGTGACACTTAGCATAAAGGCCAAATTGTTCAATCTTGATTTCATCAGACCAGAAAATGTGTTTCTCAGGGTCTGAGTGTCCTTTAGGAGCCTTTTGGCAAACTCCAAGCGGGCTGTCATGTGCCTTTTACTGAGAAGTGACTTCAATCCGACCACTCTACCATAAACGCCTAATTGGTGGAGTGCTGCAGAGAAGGTTGTCATTCTGGAAGGTTCTCCCATCTCCACAGAGGAACTCTGGAGCTCTGTCAGATTGACCATCAGGTTCTTGGTCACCTCCCTGACGAAGGCCCTTCTCCCCCGATTACTCAGTATGGCTGAGCGGCCAGCTCTAGGAAGAGTCTTGGTGGTTCCAAACATTCTTCCATTTAAGAATGATGGAGGCCACTGTGTTCTTGGGGAACTTCCATGCTACAGAAATGTTTTGGTATCCTTCCCCAGATCTGTGCCTTGACACAATTCTGTCTCGGGGCTCTACCTACAATTCCTTTGACCTCATGGCTTGGTTTTTGCTCTGACATGCACCGTCAACTGTGGGACCTTATATAGACAGGGGTGTGCCTTTTACAAATCATGTCCAATCAATTGAATTTACCACAGGTGAACTCCAATAAAGTTTTAGAAACATCTCAAGGATAATTATAAGTTAATTTTTGAGTCTCATAGTAAAGTGTCTGAAAACTTATGCAAATAAGGTATTTCTGTTTTTAAAATAAATTTGCAAACATTTAGAAAAACCTGTTTTCACTTTGTCATTATGGGGTATTGTGTGTAGATGGAGAATGCTTTATTTCATCCTTTTTAGAATAAGGCTGTAACGCAAGAACATTCGGAAAAAGTCAAGGGGTCTGAATACTTCCCGAATACACTGTACTAACAGGAGGCAGCATGGTAGCGAGGCTGACATGGTATAGTACCGTACAGACCCAGCTGTAATACCATGGTAATACAGGATTACATTTTGTAGCCAATTGCCATCCACATTCAACATGTATATAATATTATGTGTTATTGTGAGAGAACCTGTGAAATGAAGTATGAACAAGTAATGTTTCTCCATTTGAATTGTTCAGAAAATATTATTTTATTTCATGTAATGTACACTGTACAAGCCATTGGAACATGTATTATGTTCATTAAGATTTCATCTCTGAAAATCAGGGCTTTCCATAACATTATTTCCATTTACTCTTTAATCTTTGTGTTTTGCTGTTGACTCATGCATACATGCATGATGTAATAGTGATTTTCGTCTTTACATAAATTCAAAGGGAAAACGTAAAGATGATCTACTGACATCGTTCTCCAAACCTTTAACCTATCACTAAAGTGCTCAATCTAAAGTCATAGCATTTTACATATTGAACATGTGTAATCAATGTATAACAAAGTATTACATTTAATCTTGGCTAATATTTGGCGTAAATAGGCACACACTGATTTCAGTGAAGACTTCTTATAAACATTTAAGGCAGTAATCTAATACATTTTCAGTTAAATCAACTGATATTTTCTAATGCATGACAGAAACTTCTGACAGTTCAATATTATATACCTCAGTTTAAAATGATTGAAGACATTGAGTTGTCAGCTTTCTAAGTACGCTCCTCTAGACTACAGAGGTTGCGTTTACACAGACAGCCAAATTCTGATATATATACAGTACCAGTCAAAAGATTGGACACACTTACTCATTCAAGGGTTTGAATTCTACATTGTAGAATAATAGTGAAGACATCAAAACTACGAAATACACATTTGGAATAATGTAGTAACCAAAAAAGTGTTAAACAAATCAAAATACATTTTATATTTGAGATTCTTCAAAGTAGCCACTCTTTGCCTTGATGAAAGCTTTGCCTACTCTTGGCATTCTCAACCAGCTTCAAATGGAATCATTTTCCAACAATCTTGAATGAGTTCCCACATATGCTGAGCACTTGTTGGCTGCTTTTCCTTCACTTGGCGGTCCAACATCCCAAACCATCTCATTTAGGTTGAGGTTGAGTGATTGTGGAGGCCAGGTCATCTGATGCAGCACTCCATCACTGTCCTTCTTGGTCAAATAGCCCTTACACAGCCTGGAGGTGTGTTGGGTCATTGTCCTGTTGAAAAACAAATGCAGAATGCTGTGGTAGCCATGCTGGTTAAGTGTGCCTTGAATTCCAAATACTTCACCGACAGTGTCACCAGCAAAACACCATCACACTTCCTCCATGTGTCACGGTGGGAACCACACATGCAGCGTTCATCCGTTCACCTACTCCGCGTCTCACGAAGACACAACATTTGGAACCAAAAATAAAAAATTTGATCAGATCAGATTTCCACTGGTCTAATGTCCATTGCTTGTGTTGCTTGGCCTAAGCAAGTGTCTTCTTCTTATTTGTGTCCTTTAGTAGTGGTTTCTTTGCAGCAATTCGACTACGAAGGCCTGATTCACGCAGTCTCTGAACAGTTGATGTTGAGATGTGTCTGTTACTTGAACTCTGTGAAGCATTTATTTGGGCTGTAATTTCTGAGGCTGGTAACTCCAATTAAATTATCCTCTGCAGCAGAGGTGTCTCTAGGTCTTCCTTTCCAGTGGCTCTCCTCACGAGAGCCAGTTTCATCATAGCGCTTGATGGTTTTTGGGACTGCACTTGAAGAAACATAAAACATTTGTGACATTTTCCGCACTGATTGACGTTCATGTCTTAAAGTAATGATGGACTGTCATTTCTCTGTGCTTATTTAAGCTGCTCTTGACATAATATGGACTTGGTCTTTTACCAAATAGGGCTATCTTCTGTATACCACATTCTGTATACCACAAACATTTGTGACATTTTCCGCACTGATTGACGTTCATGTCTTAAAGTAATGATGGACTGTCATTTCTCTGTGCTTATTTAAGCTGCTCTTGACATAATATGGACTTGGTCTTTTACCAAATAGGGCTATCTTCTGTATACCACCCCTGCCTTGTCAAAACACAACTGATTGGCTCAAACGCATTAAGAAGGAAAGAAATTCCCCAAATAAACTTTTAACAATGCACACCTGTTATTTGAAATGCATTCCAGGTGACTACCTCATGAAGCTGGTTGAGAGAATACCAAGACTGTGCAAAGCTGTCAAGGCAAATGGTGGCTACCTTGAAGAAACTCAAATCTAAAATATATTTTTATTTGTTTAACACTTTTTTGGTTACTACATGATTCCATATGTGTTATTTCATAGTTTTGACGTCTTCACTATTATTTTACGATGTAGAAAATGGTACAAATAAAGAAAAAACATTGAATCTGTAGGTGTGTCCAAACTTTGACCGGCACTGTATATACAAAATATATATATCTTTTTTATCACAAGTTGGTATTTTGTCCAATCAGATAAGCTCTTTTGCCAATAATTGGACAAAATATCAGATTTGGGCTGCCTGTGTAAATGCAGCCAGAGTGTATTCCATAGCAGCACAGTGTTATTGATTGTGGAATATCATCCTTCATGGCAGTGAATGTGCCTGTTGGTTCTAGAGATCACAGGTAACTAGAACATGCTCTACAATTTAGTGATCTTCAATCCACTGGATAAATGCCCTTTGGTATGGATGGTCGCTTAACCAGGTAGCAGAGCCATAGAAAACTGTCTCTCCCATATTGCCCTTAACTCTCAATGTTCTGCCCCTATCTCTATCCCTGTGTTACTACCCCCCCCCCCCCCCCCCCCCCCACCCCACACACACATATATATATATTATACAGTACCAATTAAAAGTTTGGACACACCTTCCCATTGAAGGGTTTTTCTTAATTTTTTACAAATTTCTACATTGTAGAACAATAGGGAAGAACTTAAAACTATGAAATAACACATATGGATCATGTTGTCACCAAAAAAGTGTTTAAACAAATATATTTTAGATTTTAGATTATTCAAAGTAGCCACCCTTTGCATTGATGACAGCTTTGCACATTCTTGGCATTCTCTCAAACAGCTTCACCTGGAATGCTTTTCAGACAGTCTTGAAGGAGTTCCCATATAGGCTGAGCACTTGTTGGCTGCATTTCCTTCAGTCTGCTGTCCAACTCATCACAAACCATCTCAATTGGGTTGAGGTCGGGTGATTGTGGAAGGCAGGTCATCTGATGCACCACTCCAACACTCTCCTTCTTGGTCAAATATCCTTTACACAGGCTGGAGATGTGTTGGGTCATTGTCCTGTTGAAAAACAAATGATAGTCCCACTAAGCGCAAACCAGATGGGTTGGCGTATCACTGCAGAATGCTGTGGTAGCCATGGTAGTTAAGTGTGCCTTGAATTCTAAATGAATCTCAGACACTGTCACCAGCAAAGCACCTCCACAGCATCACACCTCCTCCTCTATGTTTTCATGGTGGAAACCACACATGCGGAGATCGTCCGTTCACCTGCATCTCACAAAGACACGGCGGTTGGAACCAAAAATCTACAGTTTGGACAGATTTCCACCAGTCTAATGTCCATTGCTCATGTTTCTTGGCCCAAACAAGTATCTTCTTATTATTAGTGTCCTTTAGTAGTGGGTTCTTTGTAGCAATTCGACCATGAAGGCCTGATTCACGCAGTCTCCTCTGAACAGTTGATCTGGAGATGTGTCTGTTACTTGAACTCTGTGAAGCATTTATTTAGGCTGCAATTTCTGAGGCTGGTAACTCTAATGAACGTATCCTCTGCAGCAAAGGTAACTCTAGGTCTTCCTTTCCTGTGGCAGTCCTCATGAGAGCCAGTTTCATCATAGCGCTTGATGGTTTTTGCGACTTTACTTGATGAAACTTTCACAGTTCTTGACATTTTCAGAATTGACCGACCTTCATGTCTTAAAGTAATGATGGACTGTCATTTCTCTTTGCCAAGAGTGTGCAAAGCTGTCATCAAGGCAAAGAGTGGCTACTTTGAAGAATCTCAAATATAAAATATATTTTGATTTGTTAACACTTTTTTGATTACAACTTGATTCCATATGTGTTATTTCATAGTTTTGATATCTTCACTATTATTCTACAATGTAGAAAATAGTAGAAATAAAGTAAAAAACCCTGGAATAAGTAGGTGTGCCCAGCCCTTTGACTGGTACTGTATATATAGATATTCTATACCCCGGAACCCACCGATTCCACGTTGCTCTCTGTCCCTTACTCCTCTCACCTATTACCCTCTTCCCCTTCTCCCATCCCTCGTTCTCCCTTTCTTCCTGCCCATCCTTCCCTTCCACCCTCTTCCTTCCCCACCCTTACTCCATCCTGTCACTCCCATCCCCGTTGATTTGCACCACACACTCCTTGTCCAGAGGCTCATTGCAGTGGGCAATGCCAAAGTGCTGACTGCTCACCTGGTACCTGCCTTGCTTGTCCAACCCCATAGCGGGCACAAAGCGCCGCTCAAACTGGATCTCCTGGCGCAGGTAGGAGGTCCTCTTCTGGCAGGCGTCGCCAGTGCCCTCCTGGGAGGCGGAGAGAAACACCACTAGCTCAAAATGGCTGGCGCTGCCCTCACGCAGGGCCGGGTAAAGGGGGCTGTGGCGGTCCAGGACGTGGTAGAAGGTGAGGGGGAAGATGAAGAAGGGGCAGGGGCGTGGGCCCAGCCGGTCCAGCTGGAAGTCCAGGTTGGTCTGGTGCAGGACCTGGTCGTCTCTCTGTTCGTACAGCACGGCACTGACCTCCACATCCACCAGGGGGCGGCGCAGAAGGTTGGTGGCCCGGAACATGAGGCAGGGCTGGCCCTGGTGCTGACCTACCACCGCCTGGGGGCTGAACTGGATGGCCCCCGCACGCTTCTGGGGACGGGCAATCTTAGCCACAAACGCACCTGAGAGTGGGGAAGGGAGAGAGAGAAAGTGAGGATGTAGATATCAGTAGTTTTCCTCAGAAATATGTATGTTGTGTTGTTTTTTCATCTCTGGGAAATCCAGGTGAGACAAAGATTGAGTATAAACAAGAAAGTAAAATAATAGAATAAGAAAGAAAAAAAATGCAAGATGAAGAACACCAAACAGCTGTACCCTCAGCATTGAAACGAACAACAACAACCTGAGAAAGTGAGAAAGAGAAGTGATCCTCTCCATTAGAAAGTACCTGTGATGAAGGCTTCCAGCATGAGCCCCAGCAGCATCTGAACCGCCAGCAGGGCTATAGCGCTGGGACAGTCCCCACTGGGGAACATGGTGCCGTACCCAATGGTCAGCTGGGTCTCCAGGGAGAAGGAGAAGGCTGCGGTGAAGCTGGTGATGTATTTGACACACACTACATGTCCCTCTGGAGGAGCGTCGTGGTCCTCCACTGCCAGGTCTCCATTGAGGTGAGCCAGTAGGTACCACAGGCAGGCAAACAGCAGCCAGTGGGCCACAAAGGAGGTGCAGAAGGCCAGGAGGACCCAGCGCCAGCGCAGGCACACCACTGCCCCCCACAGGTCCTGCAGGGGAGAGCCAGGGTGTATATACCACTTCAATTATTGCTGGTTTCCCAGACAGACATAAAGCCTGATCCTGGTCTTATAATCAAGTTCAATGGATATTCTCAATTGAGAGTTTAAATTCCGGGCTAGTCTTAATCTATGTCTGCAAAACTGGCCCATAGAGTGTCTGTGTGTAACTTTTTTATGTTAAGTTTACTTTTCCGTTTAGTCAGCAGCACCTCTTCAACTATTTAGGGTCTGTGTCAACTCAATTATTTTACCTGTAGGGCTAGCAGCCAGGCAGAGGCAGATGCCCAGGAGGGCCACAGGCCCGGGGAGGGAGGGGAGGATCGCAGGGCGCAGTGACCGTCCTTGGTCACTAGGCGCAGGCAAGACAGGTAGGACGGGGATGATGTGGACAACAGGAGAGGGGAGGAGGAGACCTTGTTCCCGTCCAGGTCGTTGGTCGTTTTGGTCGTCATGGTTACAGGGGGGTGAGGGGTCGAGGGCAGGCAAGTGGGCAGGTCAGGATGAAGGTATCTGGAAACAAGCACAATCATGCCAAGAATCATAGAAGACCGTTTATAATAACTTTGTAAACATGGACAACTTTGACTTTACAAATCCACTTTGACATTGTTATGCAGTTAGTTATGTACATAGGGGGACAGACAGAGAGAGACAGAAACTTCCAGAAACGTCTAGAATGTTGTTGCAGGTGATTAGAGATGTGCTCAGTGGGGTATCTGTCAGTGGAACACAGCGACATGCAGAGCAGGAATGTGGTGAGTTTAATCTTGGAGGAACAGACTCAGTAACAATCACTACAGTACCAGACTGGGACTTCTCTCTCCCATCTGTTCTCTAGTCTTGTTCAGCAACATGTTAGAATGCTTTATGGATGATCACTGGGATAAATAACATACACCCTCCTCATGTACTGACTGTAGACTATATGATGGGACATTTTTAGAGTGTGATGATGTTTGAGGTTTATATGAAAATAAATGTCCTTTTGTGAGATTAAAGATGTGTTTTATGAACACATGACGTCTCTTGTTTGCATTGTGTATGTACAGTATTTGCTAGCTGTAAGAGATGAGCATTGCACATACATTTTACAAACAATTATTTGAAGTGCTGTATCTAACTCACATCATGGACCCGAAGGACTTATAGGGATGCATGGCGAAAAAACGGTCCTGTTTAGAACTTTAGCCTGGAAATTGTTCACCATATACTGTCTGTAAGTATAAATGGAATATACAGCTAACAAAGCTATTATTTTGAATCAAACACACTTCAATAAATGTAATTGTCAAAAGCTGTGCAATGTTTGTACAGCTAACAAAGTAGAAAATCAGCTGGGAAATTGTGTTGTCATTCTTTTCTGTGTATTAGATGCATACAATTACCCTCAGTAGTAAAACCCAGCCCTGAGCCTTGACTGTACACGAGGACAGTCACAAAAGACGGAATCGTTGCTAAATGTCGTGGGAACCTCACTGAAGTAATTCTATGTTTCTAATGGGTTTTATTCATCAACATTTTAATTGGGGAATATTGAGGCACTTATGTTGTCTAATTAAATTACAGATTCGTTACAGTCAGAACCAGTGGTGGAAAAAGTACCCAATTGTCATACTTGAGTAAAAGTAAAGATACCATAATAGAAAATGACTCAAGTAAAAGTGAAAGTCACCCAGTAAAATAAATAAAATAAATAAACAAATAAAATACTTGAGTAAAAGACTAAAAGTATTTGGTTTTAAATATACTTAAGTGTCAAAAGTAAATATAATTGCTTTATATAATATTTTCCAATTCCTTATATAAAGCAAACCAGGGAAAGCCAGGGGCATGCTCCAATCATTTATAAACAAAGCATGTGTGTTTAGTGAGTTTACCAGATCAGAGGCAGTAGGGATCACCAGGGATGTTCTCTTGATAAGTGAGTGAATTGGACCATTTTCCTGTCCTGCTAATCATTCAAAATGTAACAAGTCATTTTGGGTGTCTGGGAAAATGTATGGAGTAAAATGTACATCATTTTCTTTCGAAATGTAGTGAAGTAAAAGTAAAAGTAGTCAAAAATATAAATAGTTAAGTACAGATAGAAAAAAAGACTTAAGTAGTACTTTCAAGTACTTTACACCACTGGTCAGAAATAATCACTGGCATGGGCTAACAAGTCAGGCTGCAGCGGCTAGCTGCTAGCTACCACTTCTGCTCTCTAGTCCAAGCATGGGACTTTTATTACAGAAATACTATAGGGTAATGGGTAAGCATGGCTATGTGTTAGTGCAGTAAGAAGCGCTTCATTGTCCTGAGGTTGGGGGATGCCAGCTTGAGAGAGGCCATCAGAGAGGCCGTCACATGAGGGGCATGCAGCGTGCAGGGGAGGCAAAAACACACACACACAGTGGTTACACATCTCCAATGTCTCCCACGGTCTGTTGGGCCTGGCGGCCATTTTCTCCTCAGTATGTGTGTGAGATAGCGGCGGCTATTAGATGATGCTAACAACAGCACTCTTTCTGTGAGCTCTCTCTGTGGATGGGTGAGTAGGCTCAGTGGCTGCTGGGATAGTTTGAGGTTGTTGTTTGGTGTTGTTGGTTGGAGATAGCTTGGCTACATTGCTCCCTAAGCTATAGCTTAGTTTAGCCAACAATGATACAATCATCAGAGGGCCCTCTATCACTGCGAAGTGCGGTGCAGGAGAGTTTGTCATTTTCCAGCGTATACGTTAATTGTAGATAATACATTACCAGCATGTTATTGAGTGTTTGTCTTAGGTGCCAAAGTTTAAGGGGGCATGGGTATATGTAGGAGGAGGCTGTTTTACCTGTCCTCTGATTTATCCCTCCACTAGCCTCCACTGGTATTGATTACCATTAGCATCTTGTCCAGCTCTGTTTCATAACCACAGATAAAGCATTTACAGGATGTATCTATAATATAACTGAGTCTATAACTGTTTAGCTCCAGAGGGGAGAACCTGTTAACCACCTGGAGCTAAACAGTTATAGACTCAGTTACATTATAGATACATCCTGTAAATGCTTTATCTGTGGTTATGAAACAGAGGTGGACAGGTTGTGCAAGTTGACCTCCCTTTGTCCTACTTAGGCCTATATCTAACATGTGTTAAAAATGAAAAGAAACACCCATTTTGTTACTTCAAGCTGGAAAAAGTTGACCTGTTATTTGACTTCTTCAGTCTAGGGTCTCCGAGGGTACAAGCTGTGTTTATGTATTCATTTACATGTACATGATTGACAGTAGACACAGTCTTGGTTAAGTTTTTCTGGCATGGGTGATTCGGCTGGTCAATTTCTTGCACATTGTTCAAGAATGTTGCACAAACTCAATCTTGCAATTTGAATTTGAAAGTCAAACTTTTTTTGGGACAGATTTGACAGCTTTTTCTGTTGTGATGCACCATAGTCTCATCTCTCTGTCTCTAACGCTGTGTCCCTCTCTGTTTCGCTGTCTGACTCTCTCTCTGTATCCCTCTCTGTCTCTCTGTCTGTCTCCCTCTCTGTCTCTCTGTCTGTCTCTCTCTTTGTCTGTCTGTCTCTCTTTCTGTCTCTCCCTGTCACTCACTCTGTCTCTCTATCAATGTCTCTCTCTCTCACTCTTTCTCTCTCTGTCTCTGTCTCTGTCTCTCTCTCTGTCTCCTTGTCTCCCTCTCCCTCTCTCTCAATCTGTCTCTCTATCAATGTTTGTCTCTCTCTCTGCCGCTGTGTCTCTCTCCCTTTCTCTTTGTCTCTCTTACACACAGTCTCGTATCACCCTCTCTCTCTTCCTCTCAGTGGCCGGGGTCATCTGACTCCCAGTCCATCCATAAGGTTACTCACCGTAGTATAGCACCAGGGCCAGCGATCACCTGTCTGATGGTGCCCTTTTCACCCGGGCAGGAGGCGAGGCCAGGGGCGGGAAAACCACCAAATCCGTGGGATGAGAAGATGGGGGGTAAATCCCGAGGTATTCCCGAGGTAAAGGAAGGAAAAGAAAGTGTCACCCCAGGAACTCTTCGGCGTGGGAGCCGGACTGAGCCCAACGCTCTGCTCTTCCGATCTGAAGCTCCGGCTCTCTGCCGAGGATGATTCGATTGGTCACATTACTCTGCATGTGGCCAATTAGTGTTCCCGGAAGGCGAGAGAGGGAGGAGAATAACCCAAAGAACAACACCTTGTCACAGTTCATTGACAGAGCCAGTTGTAGCTCCTCTGAGTCCTGTGGTTGGTAGGAGTAAATTAGTATAGGAATGATGATGAGAGAGAGGCTCTGGAGGGGGAGTGTGACAACAGGGTCTCTCTCTCTCTCTCTCTCTCTCTCTCTCTCTCTCTCTCTCTCTCTCTCTCTCTCTCTCCTCTCTCTCTCTCTCTCATCTCTCTCTCTCTCTCTCACTCTCTCCTCTCTCTCTCTCTCTCCTCTCTCCTCTCTCTCTCCTCTCTCTCTCTCTCTCTCTCTCTCTCCCTCTCTCTCCTCTCTCTCTCTCTCTCTCTCTCTCTCTCTCTCTCTCTCTCTCTCTCTCAGGCTTTATTGCATGGGAAACATATGTTTACATTGACAAAGCAAGTGAAGTAGATAATAAACAAAAGTGAAATAAACAATAAAAATGAACAGTAAACATTACACTCAATAGGAGTTCCAAAATAATAAAGACATTTCAAATGTCATATTATGTCTATATATAGTGTCGTAACGATGTGCACATAGTTAAAGTACAGATGGGAAAATAAATAAACATAAATATGGGTTGTATTCACAATGGTGTTTGTTCTTCACTGGTTGCCCTTTTCTTGTGGCAACAGGTCACAAATCTTGCTGCTGTGATGGCACACTGTGGTATTTCACCCAGTAAATATGGGAGTTTATCAAAATTGGGTTTGTTTTCAAATTCTTTGTGGATCTGTGTAATCTGAGGGAAATATGTGTCTCTAATATGGTCATACATTTGGCAGGAGGTTAGGAAGTCCAGCTCAGTTTCCACCTCATTTTGTGGGCAGTGTACACATAGCCTGTCTTCTCTTGAGAGCTTGATGATCCATGGCAAGAAGCCTCCAGTGATGATCCATGGCACGAAGCCTCCAGTGATGATCCATGGCACGAAGCCTCCAGTGATGATCCATGGCACGAAGCCTCCAGTGATGATCCATGGCAAGAAGCCTCCAGTGAGGAGTCATGGCACGAAGCCTCCAGTGATGATCCATGGCACGAAGCCTCCAGTGATGATCCATGGCACGAAGCCTCCAGTGATGATCCATGGCAAGAAGCCTCCAGTGAGGAGTCATGGCACAAAGCCTCCAACGACAGCCTCCAGTCCGGAGCCTCCAGCGACAGTCCCCAGTCCGGAGCCTCCAGCGACGGTCTCCAGTCCGGAGCCTCCAGCTACGGTCTCCAGTCCGGAGCCTCCAGCGACGTTCTCCAGTCCGGAGCCTCCAGCGATGGTCCCCAGTCCGCGGCCCGCAACGAGGGTGCCTAGTCCGAGGCCCGCAACGAGGGTGCCCAGTCCGAGGCCCGCAACGACGGTGCCCAGTCCGGGGCCCGCAACGAGGGTGCCCAGTCCGGGGCCCGCAACAAGGGTGCCCAGTCCGTGGCCCGCAACGAGGGTGACCAGTCCGGGGCCCGCAGCGAGGGTGCCCAGTCCGGGGCCGGCTACGAGGGTCCCCAGTCCGGGGCCCCCAACGAGGGTCTCCAGTCCTGGGCCCGCAACGAGCGTCCCCAGTCCGGGGTCGGCGACGAGGGTCCCCGCACCAGAGGTGCCACCAAAGTGGGGTGAGCCAGTGGTGGAGCGGGGTCTGCGTCCCGTACCTGAGCCGCCACCGCAGATAGATGCCCACCCAGACCCTCCCCTATAGGTTCAGGTTTTGTGGCCAGAGTCCGCACCTTTGGGGAGGGGGGGGGGGGGGGGGTACTGTCACGCCCTGACCTTAGAGAGCCTTTTTATGTCTCTATTTTGATTTGGTCAGGGTGTGATTTGGGGTGAGCATTCTATGTTTTGATTTTTATGATTTTGTGTTTCTATGTTTTGGCCGGGTATGGTTCTCAATCAGGGACAGCTGTCTA
The DNA here is from genome assembly GCF_029448725.1 of Salvelinus fontinalis. Taxonomy (NCBI): domain Eukaryota; kingdom Metazoa; phylum Chordata; class Actinopteri; order Salmoniformes; family Salmonidae; genus Salvelinus; species Salvelinus fontinalis. The sequence continues at coordinate 19,693,079 of NC_074697.1, read as the reverse complement.
TCGCTGTCTCTGATTGGGAACCATACTTAGGTATCCCTTTTTCCCTCCTTTCGTTGTGGGTAGTTAACTTTGTTTGTGGCACTTAGCCCTGTAAGCTTCACGGTTGTTTTTCGTTTGTTGTTTTGTTGGCGACATTTTGAAATAAAAAGGAAAATGCATGCTTGCCACGCTGCACTTTGGTCCACTTCCTTTGACGGCCGTGACAGTCATTTCGGTAAGTTTGCTAGCAGTTTTCATGTACTGTCGGCAGGTTTTCAGGCGGATGCTGTTAAGCATGTTGTTTCGCACCGCAGGCAAGTGTTCATGTTTCTGAATAACAATGAGTAACAGCTAAATGTACATTTTAAAGTGAGGCATGGGGAGGGGCTCTATGCAGGGTTTGCCAGCACAGATAGTCTACGGTGTTTTGAGTGTGGGGATTTGGGGCATAAAAGCTTTGCGTGACCACATAAAGGCCGTGGACAAGGTGAGGGTACAGGGGTCAGTGGGGGAAATTGAGGTCAACGTGCAGGGGGCAATGAGATGCAGGCAGCAGAGGCTGGGTCTAGTCATGCCAATGATGGTGGTGTACATGAGGCTGAGCCTAGTCAGGCTAGAGATGGTGGCATAGCTGAGGCTGGGCATTTTCATGCTATGGATGGTGGTGTAGATGAGGCTGGGCCTAGTCAGGTTATGGATGACGGTGTAGATGAGGCTGGGTCTAGTCAGGTTATGGGTGGTGGTGTAGATGAGGCTGGGACTAGTCAGGTTATGCTAGTGGATGAGGAGAGCATAGTGGGGAAGTGTAAGAGACTGAGGAGGGTGTCAAGCAGAAAAGGAAAAGGGGGGAGAAGAAAGAAGTTGGGAGGGGAGAGGCTGGTGTGGTCAAAGGCACCAAGGAACCTTTGCCTGGTGCTCGGGGGGAGGCCCTGACCAGAGAGGAAGGGCAGGTGGTCAGGATGGGAGATGGAGATGAGGGGGAGGAAAGTCAGTCTGAGGAAGAGGATGATGAGTAGGCCTTTTTTTCAGACTCCTCTTCATTGGGTCTGGAACTGACAAGTAGAGGGGACAAGCAGAGGGGTCAAAGTATACGGTGAGGGAACTGACAAGGTTCCTGAATGAGACCAAGAGGAAAAAAGCTCATCTTGAGGCTTTTTTTTCTGATCCGAGAAAGTTTGTTAGATCAGTATAACCTGTCTACCCCCTGCTGGAGGTAATTTTGCAGGGCTCTGGCAGTGCACCTCCTTGCACAAAGGCGGAGGTAGCGGTCCTGCTGCTGGGTTGTTGCCCTCCTACGGCCTCCTCCACGTCTCCTGATGTACTGGCCTGTCTCCTGGTAGCGCCTCCATGCTCTGGACACTACGCTGACAGACACAGCAAACCTTTTTGCCACAGCTCGCATTGATGTGCCATCCTGGATGAACTGCACTACCTGAGCCACTTGTGTGGGTTGTAGACTCTGTCTCATGCTACCACTAGAGTGAGAGCACCGCCAGCATTCAAAAGTGACCAAAACATCAGCCAGGAAGCATAGGAACTGAGAAGTGGTCTGAGGTCACCACCTGCAGAATCACTCCTGTTTTGGGGGGTGTCTTGCTAATTGCCTATAATTTCCACCTTTTGTCTATTCCATTTGCACAACAGCATGTGAAATTTATTGTCAATCAGTGTTGCTTCCTAAGTGGACAGTTTGATTTCACAGAAGTGTGATTGACTTGGAGTTACATTGTGTTGTTTAAGTGTTCCCTTTATTTTTTTGAGCAGTGTATATAGAAAGCCCTTCATTTGCTGAAATTAGTTAATCAAATCAATGATGAGAATAGTCAGATTAACCATTACCTGATGTGGACATGGTGGCATAGCAGGAAGCTCAGAGTACCATGTACCAAGAGGTTGTGAGTTCAAATCCCAGGTGAGAATATGTTGAATAATTATTACTGTATCAATGAACATGCACAACGTAATCATCTATGTCAAATATTTAAGTTGAAAGCACTGTGAGTGTAAGTATCCCTAACCTTGCCAACAGAAAAAGAGCTAGGAATGGATCAATGGTTCACCAAATCAGGGCCTTGATTGGCTCGGCAAGAGTAACAAGCTGATTTTTTTGGAGAACGTTTCTTTGGGACCGTCAGGCGACATCCTGACAACTGATACACATAAACATTCCTGCACCGTTCCCATGAAACATGTCTAGAACATAAATATCTTATATAATGAGAACATGGCGACCATATTCTGTGTAAGTTTGGTGGGACGTTGATGGAATATTCTCCTAACCCTCAGAAAACTGGACACGTGAATGTTCTTGCAAAGTTCCCATGAAACATGTCTAGAACATGAATATCTTATATAATGAGAACATGGCGACCACGTTCTGTGTATGTTTGCTGGGACGTTGCGTCAGCCTCCAGTATTTATGCTGCAGTAGTTTATGTGTCAGGGCGCTAGGGTCAGTCTGCCATATCTGGAGTATTTCTCCTGTCTTATCCGGTGTCCTGTGTGAATTTAAGTATGCTCTCTCTCTTCTTTCTTTCTTTCTTTCTTTCTTTCTTTCTTTCTTTCTTTCTTTCTTTCTTTCTTTCTCTCTTTCTTTCTCTCTTTCTTTCTTTCTCTTTCTTTCTTTCTTTCTTTCTTTCTTTCTCGGGGGACCTGAGCCCTAGGATGCCTCAGGACTACCTGGCCTGATGAGTCCTTGCTGTCACCAGTCCACCTGGCCGTGCTGCTGCTCTAGTTACAACTGTTCTGCCTGCGGCTATGGAACCCTGCCCTGTTCACCGGACGTGCTACCTGCCCCAGACCTGCTGTTTTCAACTCTCTAGAGACAGCAGGAGAGGTAGAGATACTCTGAATGATTGACTATGAAAAGCCAACTGACTCCTGAAAAGCCAACTGACTTTACTCCTGAGGTGCTGACCTGTTGCACCCTCGACAACCACTGTGATTATTATTATTTGACCCTGCTGGTCATCTATTAACATTTGAACATCTTGGCCATGTTCTGTTATAATCTCCACCTGGCACAGCCAGAAGAGGACTGGCCACCCCTCATAGTCTGGTTCCTCTCTAGGTTTCTTCCTAAGTTCTGGCCTTTCTAGGGAGTTTTTCCTAGCCACTGTACTTCTACACCTGCATTGCTTGCTGTTTGGGGTTTTAGGCTGAGTTTCTGTACAGCACTTTGTGACATCAGCTGATGTAAGAAGGGCTTTATAAATACATGTGATTGATTGATTGATTGATTGCTGGAAAATTCTCCTAACCCACCGAAAACTGGGAACGTTTGTTGTTAGCTGGGTTGTTCCATTGCAAAGTCTACCTTCACATTACTATCTACAGCACTCACTCTTTCATAAGGTCTTTCTTGGCATCTTTCAAAACTGCAAACTGAGTTGTGTAATAATGTATGTTTTGGCTTGTTTCAAGTTGTTTCAGATCTCTTTAGAAATAGAAGTCTTTAGATAGAATGTCATGTGGGTGTGTTGTTATACCTGCTGTTAGCTCTGACTGACACGCTAATCCTCATTCAGTCTCATTAGTCTGAAGACAGAGGTAAGGTAGAGAGACAGAGAGAGAGAGAGTTAGAGAGGAGAGAGAGAGGGCAGACTCAGGTCATTCACCTGCTGCTGGGCAAAACGTTGCCCCCCCCTCCATCTCCCCCTTCTTCTTCTTCTTTTCAGTAACACTCTCTCTGTGTTTCTTTCTCTACCCCCTTTTTCTCTGTCACTCCCTCTTCCCCTCTCCCTTTTTCTCTTTGGTCTGGTTGGGCTGTGTTCAACTATGCCAGTACAACTTCTTTCCTCCACTGTCCCACTCTACAACACAACAGTGTTTCCTAGTGGAAAACAAGCTGCATTGTGTAGTGGTTACCACCAGAGAGCAGTTTAACCTTTTTTAATCGGATTTTCTCACTGGTTTGTAGAGTGGTTTGGTAGAGTGGTTTTGGCGTTATGGTGTGACAGAGCTGCTGCATAAAGGCCTGACTGTCTTTCTGTGAAAACACTCACTGCTAAGACAGTATGCTGTGAATCCTTAGGTAACACGCTTTGTGTTCACACAGACATAAATCACTCCCGCTCTCTTTCTCTCCCTCTTGCTTTCTATTTTTGCTTTTTCCGTTTTTCTCCTGGTTGGTGTTAGCTGACAGTGTGAATGAAATGCCTCATTCTTACTCTAAAGAACATACTGCAACTGAAGGACAATAAAACATCTTATAGCTGTAGCTAACAACAAACGTGCCCACACTTTTAGAGTACGTTCCCTTAAAAGTGGAATTTGGTCATTACTTAACTTTTTCATAGGAATGTTCCAGTGATGTGCATGGACTGTTTCCAAGAGATCATTGCCTTAATGCCAACATAACTTACCCAGAGAACGTAGTGACCATGTTCTCAGAATATTCAGTATTAATGTTCTAGACTTGTTTTTTTGGCACGTTGAAAGAATATTCCAGTGTTCAGTTTTCTGAAGGTTAGGAGAATATTCTATCAACATCACACCAAACAAACAGAATATGGTTGCAATGTTCTCAGAATATAAGATATTAATGTTCTTGACACATTTCATGGGAACATTGCAAAACATTCCTGTGTCCAATAGTTACTGGGCCCAACGCTCTAACCACTAGGCTACCTGCCAGGAATGTTCTCCTAACTCGAACGCCAAACATGCTAAATAAGTTCTCAGGAGGTTTTTGCTAACACACATAAAATGTTCCCCAAACTGATGGAAAATTGGACACTCAAACATAATGGGACAATTACAAGTTACATTACAAAAACGTTCTCTATCTCTAAAATTGTTAGCTGGGCAACTGTTTTCACACACACTACTGGTCAAAAGTTTTAGAACACCTACTTATTCAAGGGTTTTTCTATATTTTTACTATTTTCTACATTGTAGAATAGCGAAGACATCTAAACTATGGAATAACACATATAGAATCATGTAGTTGTCACGATCGTCATAGAGAGGAGACCAAGGCGCAGCGTGATGGTAATCCATCTTCTTTTAATAAATAAATAACACTGAACAAACTACACAAAATAACAACCGTGAACGCTATAAACCACTGAGTGCAGACATGCAACCTCACATAGACAATAACCTACAAACCAAACTGGAAAATGGCAACCTAATTAGGATCCCCAATCAGAGACAACGATAAACAGCTGCCTCTGATTGGGAACCAATCTAGTCCACCATAGACCTAGACTACACACACACACCTAGACATACAAAAACCCTAGACAATACAAAACAATAATATCCACCCTCGTCACACCCTGACCTGAGCAAAATAATACAGAAAACATAGAATACTAAGGCCAGGGCGTGACAGTAGTAAACAAAAAAGTGTTACAAAATATATTTGGATTTGTTAATTTGAGATTTTTTTTAGCCACCCTTTGCCCTGATGAAAGCTTTGCACACTCTTGGCATTCTCTCAACCAGATTCATGAGGTAGTCACCTGGAAGGCATTTCAATTAACAGGTGGGCCATCTTAACAGTTAATTTGTGGAATTTCTTTCCTTCTTAAGCGAAACAGTTGTGTTGTGACAAGGTAGGGGTGGTATACAGAAGAGAGCCCTATGTGCTAAAAGACAGAGTCCATGTTATGGCAAGAACAGCTCAAATAAGCAAATAGAAGCATCAGTCCATCCTTACTTTAAGACATGAAAGTCAGTCAATTTGAACTTTGAAAGTTTCTTCAAGTGCAGTCGCAAAAACCATAATTCGCTATGATGAAACTGGCTCTCATGAGGACCGCCACAGGAATGGAAGACCCAGAGTTATCTCTGCTGCAGAGGATAAGTTCATTAGAGTTACCAGCCTCAGAAATTGCAGCCCAAATAAATGCTTCACAGAGTTCAAGTAAGACACATCTCCAGATCAACTGTTCAGAGGAGACTGCGTGAATCAGGCCTTCATGGTTGAATTGCTGAAAAGAAACCACCACTAAAGGACACCAATAATAAGAAGAGACTTGCTTGGGCCAAGAAACATGAGCAATGGACATTAGATCGGTGGAAATTTGTCCTTAGGTCTGCAGTCCAAATTGGAGATTTTTGGTTCCAACCGCCATGTCTTTGTGAGACGCGGTGTGGGTGAACGGATGATCTCTGCATGTGTATTTCCCACTGTGAAGCATGGAGGAGGAGGAGGAGGTGTGATGGTGTGGGGGTGCTTTGCTGGTGACACAATCTGTGATGTATTTATAATTCAAGGCACATTTAACCAGCATTGCAACCACAGCATTCTGCAGCGATACGCCAACCCATCTGGTTTGCTCTTAGTGGGACTATCATTTGTTTTTCAACAGGACAATGACCCAACACACCTCCAGGCTGTGTAAGGGCTATTTGACCAAGAAGGAGAGTGAAGCTGCTTGAGAGAATGCCAAGAGTTTGCAAAGCTGTCATCAAGGCAAAGGGTGGCTATTTGAAGAATCTCAAATATAAAATCTATTTTAATTTGTTTAACACTTTTTTGGTTACTGCGTGTTTCCATATGTGTTATTTCATAGTTTTGATGTCTTCACTATTTTTTATTTTTATGAGTAGGTGTTCTAAAACTTTTGACCGGTAGTTTGGAGAAACAGGCACAGCAATAAATCAATCTACCTTACCATTTGAACAAATTAATGATTTCACAAGTTTCTGTGAAATGTCAATGTTTAATATACAGTAGTGGCAATCAGATTCAAAACTTTTGGAAAAGGATAGTCATAGGATATTTAACTTATTCCTAACTCAATTGACTTGAATGAACTGTCTGTTGTGTAAAAATCTCTCTCTCTCTCTTCTCCTCCTTCTGTTCTTGATTTCAGCCTTAGAGATGGGTACGATACTCTCTAAAGCAGGCAACAGGGATGTACTCTCTTGTGTCAGACATGTCTCACACACACACACACACACACACACACACACACACACACACACACACACACACACACACACACACACACACACACACACACACACACACACACACACACACACACACACACACACACACACACACACACACACACATCTAATATAATCAAAATGTAAATCAAAATGGAAGGAGACAAGAGGGCAGAAAATATTTTAAAAAGGTGTAGAGGGAGCAGCTAGAAAGGGAGGAAACAGACAGATAGCAGGAGGAAGCTGTCAGCCTGTCTATAACAGCCCTGCACAGGCCCCAGGGAAACCCCTTGTTATCATCCTCTGCTCTTGTCTGACAAGGTTGTCAGACCAGTGATGCACTCAGGGAGGCTCAAAGTAGGCTACTTATTTCCAGTAATAATGGGGATATGGGGCACCTGGTAAGAACTAACTCCGATCTGCACCAGCTAAAGACAAGAAGACACTGCAGGCACATCCATGGACAAATCCACACTGTCCAGGCCCATCCTAACCGGAATATAAGCGGGAACGTCATCAGGACTGGAAATAGAAACACAGATTTCAATACCAGGATACAAAGAAAATCAAATCATAAAGGAACACTGGGGAGGATGGAGAGGGAGGGTGGATGGAGAGGCAGGGTGGATGGATGTTGATGGAGAGGGAGGGAGGCAGGGTGGATGGATGGGGAGGGAGGGTGGATGGGTGGATGGGGAGGGAGGGAGGGTGGATGGATGGGGAGGGAGGGTGGGTGGGTGGTAGTGATATGGACACATGGCTTAAAAAAGAAAACTATCCAAATCTATTGGTGATCTTTTAGACCCTAATGCTCTGCCATAAGTGACTATCCTGTTCTTTTCTCTCTTTCCTGTCTTGTATATTACGCCATCTAGGAACACAAATCAGTTACTATATAACTATTCATGATGATATTATACATTGTTTATATATACACATTATATATAGAGAGGGAATATATATATATATAGACGCAGCTCTTCTGCATACCTGTGGACTTCCTGATAATGGATGTTCAACCTTAATACTAAACCACCTAATTGCATGCAAACAAAGTGTTCGCACACACACTGCAGAATCTGACGTTTGTCCATAAACATCACATTGAGGGTTAAGTTTAGACGTCTGTTGCAAATGGTTAAGTTTAGGGTTAAGGTTTGGGATAGGGTTAAAACATAATAATAAATAATAATACAAAATACAAAAAGAGTGCCTTGCACTGGGATTGAAAACACGACCCTCAGAGCCAGAGCTCGCGGCCTACGCCTGTCTGCCAACCCCATCAACAACGGTACCCTTGGATTGTACAGGAAACCATTGCTAAGTGGCTATAGAGCTTGAGATGAATACAGATCCTGAATAAGTCTGTACCTATTGTGAAACTGAAAGCATTCTCTATATGTATAGCTGTGTCGTCTAGGTGATGAGAGCCTTGAGCTGAAAAGTTTCCTTTCACATCCTGTACTCACATTTGAAATAGTCTTACCTCTGTGATCAACCCTGTCACACTTGTTCACCTAACATGTGGAAACATTACACGTGTGATCATGAGAGAGAGAGATGGAAAGGACGTGTGTGGGCGGGGGGGTTGTAATGTCCGGATGGTCTACCTTCATCCTTCTCCTTTCAGAGAGACTGCATTGAAAGGGTTTTGATCATAGAACTAGAACCAGGTTTTGATGGATAACCTTACAAAAGGATGTCCATCTCCTAAGAAGTGACCGGGGCAGTGAAAGAGAGAGAGAAAAAGAAAAAGATACCATTCATCTTATAGAGCATCGGGAAAGGGGATATCTAGTCAGTTGTACAACTGAATGCATTCAACTGAAATGTGTCTCCCACATTTGAATCAGAGAGGTGTGGGGGGCTGCCTTAATCGATATCTACGTAATCATGGCCCAGTTATTGGGGGTTAACTGCCTTGCTCAGAGGCAGAAAAACACATTTTTACCTTGTCGGCTTGGGGATTCGGTCCAGCAACCTTTCGGTTACTGGCCCAACGCTCCAACCCGCCAGGATCCATGAAGAAGTAGACTTCTACATACTGACATCAGCAGTCTGCAGTCTCACAATTCAAAGCAGCCCAGTGGTCTATAAGATGGGAAGGCTAAAGGTCATGATGCCAATATTTTTACTCAGACAGCTATCGTCCCACTGGCACAGGAATGCTGCACATGTGGAGGCTGTGTAGGGGGGGGGAACGAGGGGAGGAATGTGGAATGAGGGAGCCTTGTGTGGGTCTCGGTGTGTGGGGGTAGGAGGGTGTGGCGTGTGTGTATGTGTCACACCTGGGTCAAATACATGTCAAATAGTTTAAAATACTTCAGCTGCGCTTCATTTTCATTTGCTCAGAACCATTACTCCCCAGAAGACTCTCGCTAAATCAAGTATATAACTCAAATACTTTCATCATGTATATGAGGTAAAGCTATATCACCTTCTGAGGCTGCTTACAGCTGTTGAATAATTTTCATATATTCTTTCAGAACATTTGTGTGTGTGTATGTGTGTTTGTGGACACAGGCAGGGCATTGTATTAGCCCTGGCTCAAATGAAACCCTGCTTATGAGGAGTTGGGCGCCAGACACCCGTGACTCATCCCTGGACCAGCACTAGACACTGAAATAAATAAACACAGTCTCCCTGTCAGTGTGTGTGTGCATGTTGTGTCTGTGTGCGTGTGTGTGTGCGTGTGTGTGTGTGTGCGCCTACGTGCGTGTTGTAGGTGTGTGTGTGTGTATGTTTGTATGTGACAGTATGTGACAGACAGCTTGTCTGTGTTCACAGCTGGTTGTGCTTCCTCCTGCTTCAGTGAATATGACTCCAGTGCTGAAGAAGTCATTTGTTGAGGTATTTTGCCAAAACACAGTGCTGTCAGTATTGTTTTTGTGTGTATTTACAAATGTGTCTGGATGTGACTGTTTAATTTTCCTATTTATTTGTTATTCGCTAAGCCAATTAATAGTAATTTATGAAATCATAGTACTGAATTGAGGACTATTCAAAACATTTGACAGGGACAACATTGGTAATACACTTCAATTTATTCTGCTTTCCCTTCTGTTTGCTCCTAATTTAAATCTGTTTATCTCTCCCTCTCTCTTTCAACTTTCCTCTATGTCAATCTCCCTCTCTCTCTCTCCTTTTGTCTTCATCTGTCTCTCTCTCTCGTTCTCTTTCTGTCTCGTGGCACAGTGAAAGTAGATCTGTGCTGCTGATGCTGATGAATTCTGGGTAATTTGACACTGTCTTTCCCTGCTTTAACACAATCAGATGCCTGTTGGTTCTCTTCTGACAAACATCATGTTCCTTTCTTCTCCTTTATTCTACAGACTTAGTACTGAGGTCTGTTGGTTTTTCTGACAAACACCCTATTCCTTTATTCTACAGACTTAGTACTGAGGCCTGTTGGTTTTTCTGACAAACACCCTATTCCTTTATTCTACAGACTTAGTACTGAGGCCTGTTGGTTTTTCTGACAAACACCCTATTCCTTGATTCTACAGACTTAGTACTGAGGCCTGTTGGTTTTCCTGACAAACACCCTGTTCCTCTTACGTACACAGGGTATACTTATTGTATACTCAGTAGCGATGTGTGCAATATTACAACCTATTCATTGTGATAATTGCGTTGTTTTCTCTATAACCTGTCAGTTCATATGCTTGCGACCGTGATATATAGGCCTAAAAGCCGAGACACTAAGATGACACAGTGGCAAAATAAATTCAACCACACGTTTGTTTTATCACAAGCATAGGCTGAGATGAACTCGGCATTCTGGACCGCAGATCAGCAGTTCCAGACACTGCCAGAGACCCGTCATTTCACATGAGTTGCGAGCGCAGGGTACACTAAAATAGAAGGGTTGCAGCCAAGGGGTGTGGAGCCTACAGGGAGAGTTGCCAACAGATATAGAAAACATACACATAGCTGCCAAAGCTACAAAAAGAGCAAAAATGTGATAATATGAAAATAACTAGGTACGAACCTTAGGTGAGAGAGTGGCGTGGAGCCTTCCTCATATAACTCCATAGAACAACTCAGCAGGACCGAATTTATTTCGATGACGGTCTTAGTTTTTGCAACAAAACCGCTACTGACACCACCGCTGCATACAGCTGCCACTGAGAAACCAGGGGGACTGAAGTACTAACACTAATTGTCTAGCAGAGATGGAGAGCACACCTCTCTGTACTTATTGCTGATTGCCTAGGAGAGGTGAAACCCCTGCCCCTCCAATTCAGTCACTGATTACCAAAATAAGTCCCAAATTGCCCTGCTCCTTAATCCTGGTTGATTTGTCAACAATGATCTAACAACGATGAGCAGTCAGCAGTTCACACACCAAGTAGGCTACTGGGAAGAGGCAGGACATAAAGTATGACAGCCCTAGCGAGCAAAAATACATTACTAGACCACAACAGATACAGTCCTCTAGCTATAGAATGAAGCATCATAATATTTGACTAGGGAATTTAGCAGAGTTATCTACTCTGACAGAGATCAATACAAATGGCATCATCTTGAATGCAACCAATAGCCTAGGCCAATAAAAAAGTGGGGATACACAAATTGTAGCTACAATATGAGGAGGAAACTATAGTCCTAAACAAGTTTTCAAGTGTCACTGAGGGGCCCAATGATGGGCCCCTCGCACCGCACTCACCGGTGAAGTTTATCTTAGTAAAATGATGGCGTTCGCTCAAAATGCCAATTTGGGAGTTGATACAATATTAGATTAGAGTCTTCTCTTTCAGCTGGAGCATTTTTTATTTCCAACCTGTGCTTTTCCTGTGATTGTATTGGAAATATTGTGAAAGGCAAGCAAGACCAGGGGGGTGGCGGTTCCTGGAGGATGTGAAGTTAGAGCAGGCAAGGTAGCCGGGAGGCCAGAGATGCCGGCATCCAGAGACGCCGGCGGAGACAGTGTGTGAGAGGTGGAGGGGAAAGAAAGCAGTATACTGAGAGAGAGTGACGGTCGCTGGCAGAGAGAGTGGGGAGCCACTGCTGAGGCAGCGATCATGGGGGCAGTCAGGCCTGAGAGAAAGGTCGGAGCAAGAGGAAAGGAATCTGAGGAGCAAGCGTACAATGTGGGGAGGGGACTGCTGGCAAGGCAAGGGCAGGGAGGGAGAGATAGAGAGATAGAGATTGGGAAAAGCTGACATTAAGGTAGACTAGGGGGGCGGGGTGATGGGAGGACACAGAGAGAGATGAAAGGCCCATGGCAAGGGGAAGAGCCATGGCATCCGGGATGTTTGCGGGCTGCGTCTGGGTGGAAGCCGTGTGCTTACCCCCCAGGGAGCCCGCGTACAGGCGGAACAGCTGTGTCATTTCAATGGAAAGGGATCCCTCTTTCCAGAGCTTCTTCTGTAGCTGGGAAATGGTCCAGTCTGACAGCACTGGAGGCCTGGATTGGGATGCCTCAAAGGTGGATGCGGGAGCAGAGGGGAGAGGTTCTGTAGATGGGTGGGATGGTGGGGGCCCGAGCCGTCCCCACGTGCAGAGAGGGGAGGCTGGTGAGCTCCAGCGGGCAGGGCGATGAGGAGATCGGCCTGGAGGCTGGCCATGGCGTTTTGGTTCTTTGTGAGGCCTCTAATGGTGGCGGGGCACCGAGACAACGGACCGCAGCCATCTGGTTAGAGGTGGTCTGTCCCTGATAATTTAGCGTCTGGAACTTGGTCTGAAAACATTTCAGCTACCGAGTCGATGAGCTCAATTTCCATTGTAAACTAAGAAAGTAAGCGCAACTTTAAGTAACTAAGTAAACTTTTAGTAGAACTTCGATAAATCGAGGCTTGTCAAGCACAGTGTCTTGCATGCAAACTCAAAACATATATGAATGACTGTTTGGTTGCGTTTAAATAGGGTGGTACTGGTGATTAAGGAGAGGAAGGTGTTGAGGCTGATTAGCAGTTATTAGCAGCTGGAGACTGTTTGAAGAGCTATGTTCAAATATATCGCATTCCCATGGGGCTCCTGAGTGGCGCAGCGGTCTAAGGCACTGCATCTCAGTGCTTGAGGCATCAGTACAGACACCCTCATTCGAGTCCAGGCTGTATCACAACCGGCTGTGATTGGGAGTCCCATAGGGTGGCACACAATTGGCCCAGCTTCGGGGTAGGCCTTCATTGTAATTTAGAATTAGTTCTTTACTGACTTACCTTGTTAAATAATTAAAATATATATATATATCACGGCTCAGGATAAGACCCAGATGCAGACACAGGAGGCGGATAGTTTGAATCTCAGATATTTATTATAACACACGGGGCAGGCAAGGGTTCGTAATCCAAGTCACACTCAGGCAGGTACAAGACGACAGGCAGTCTCAGGACAGGTACGGGACAGGCAGGC
>NC_074697.1:19549837-19674837 GCF_029448725.1 Salvelinus fontinalis | reverse complement strand
GCTGTCTCGTCCCCTCGCTACTCTCCATGCTTCAGAGACTCAACATGCAGGAAAAGTCCTATTTCCCTCCATCTGGGTTCACTGTCAAGCATAGGAGTTTGGCTTTCTCTCTCACACACATGCACACACACACACATCTGCGGTGATGACAGGGATAGCTACTCAGTACTCACAGAAATGGTAGCTTTAATCTCAAGGGTGACGTGCGATGGTCAGAGGAAGAGGAGACACATTACATCATAGATACATTAGCTGCCGTGGTCCTCTAATTGTATAGGCTATCCTCTAGACAAGTCAATGTGATTGAAGAAGGGTGTTTTGAGGCGATTGTGATATATAATGTAGTTAACAAAGGTGAAATCAGGAAGGCTGGTCTGAATGACTAGTCACTTTATTTTAATCTAGTAAATACATACTGTATAATTCACATCGCTGCCTATCTCACTCTTCAGCATAGCAGGTGTTTATATGGCATTGGTTATAATGATACCTCAACAGCATAGCAGGTGTTTATGGTAGTGTTTATAATGTTACCTCATCAGCGTAGCAGGCATTTATGGTAGTGTTTATAATGTTACCTCATCAGCGTAGAAGGTATTTATGGTAGTGTTTATAACGTTACCTCATCAGCGTAGCAGGCATTTATGGTAGTGTTTATAATGTTACCTCTTTAGCATAGCAGGTGTTTATGGTAGTGTTTATAATGTTACCTCATCAGCGTAGCAGGCATTTATAAGGAAATGTCTATAATGTTACCTCATCAGCGTAGCAGGTATTTATGGTAGTGTTTATAATGTTACCTCATCAGCGTAGCAGGTATTTATGGTAGTGTTTATAATGTTACCTCATCAGCGTAGCAGGTATTTATGGTAGTGTCTATAATGTTACCTCATCAGCGTAGCAGGTATTTATGGTAGTGTTTATAATGTTACCTCATCAGCGTAGCAGGCATTTATGGTAGTGTTTATAACGTTACCTCATCAGCGTAGCAGGCATTTATGGTAGTGTTTATAACGTTACCTCATCAGCGTAGCAGGTATTTATGGTAGTGTTTATAACGTTACCTCAACAGCATAGCAGGTGTTTATGGTAGTGTTTATAATGTTACCTCATCAGCGTAGCAGGCATTTATGGTAGTGTTTATAATGTTACCTCAACAGCATAGCAGGTGTTTATGGTAGTGTTTATAACGTTACCTCATCAGCGTAGCATGTATTTATGGTAGTGTTTATAACGTTACCTCATCAGCGTAGCAGGTATTTATGGTAGTGTTTATAATGTTACCTCATCAGCGTAGCAGGCATTTATGGTAGTGTTTATAACGTTACCTCATCAGCGTAGCAGGCATTTATGGTAGATTTTACAATGTTACCTCATCAGCGTAGCAGGTATTTATGGTAGTGTTTATATTGTTACCTCATCAGCGTAGCAGGCATTTATGGTAGTGTTTATAATGTTACCTCATCAGCGTAGCAGGCATTTATGGTAGTGTTTATAACGTTACCTCATCAGCGTAGCAGGCATTTATGGTAGTGTTTATAACGTTACCTCATCAGCGTAGCAGGTATTTATGGTAGTGTTTATAATGTTACCTCATCAGCGTAGCAGGCATTTATGGTAGTGTATATAACGTTACCTCATCAGCGTAGCAGGCATTTATGGTAGTGTTTACAATGTTACCTCATCAGCGTAGCAGGTATTTATGGTAGTGTTTATCAATCAATCAATTTTATTTTATATAGCCCTTCGTACATCAGATAATATCTCGAAGTGCTGTACAGAAACCCAGCCTAAAACCCCAAACAGCTAGAATGCAGGTGTAGAAGCACGGCATCGGCACGGTTTATAATGTTACCTCATCAGCGTAGCAGGCATTTATGGTAGTGTTTATAATGTTACCTCATCAGCGTAGCAGGCATTTATGGTAGTGTTTACAATGTTACCTCATCAGCGTAGCAGGTATTTATGGTAGTATTTATAACGTTACCTCATCAGCGTAGCAGGCATTTATGGTAGTGTTTATAACGTTACCTCATCAGCGTAGCAGGCATTTATGGTAGTGTTTACAATGTTACCTCATCAGCGTAGCAGGTGTTTATGGTAGTGTTTATAACGTTACCTCATCAGCGTAGCAGGCATTTATGGTAGTGTTTATAACGTTACCTCATCAGCGTAGCAGGCATTTATGGTAGTGTTTACAATGTTACCTCATCAGCGTAGCAGGTATTTATGGTAGTATTTATAACGTTACCTCATCAGCGTAGCAGGCATTTATGGTAGTGTTTATAATGTTACCTCGTCAGAATAGCAGGCATTTATAAGGAAATGTCTATAATGTTACCTCATCAGCGTAGCAGGTATTTATGGTAGTATTTATAACGTTACCTCATCAGCGTAGCAGGCATTTATGGTAGTGTTTATAATGTTACCTCGTCAGAATAGCAGGCATTTATAAGGAAATGTCTATAATGTTACCTCATCAGCGTAGTAGGTATTTATGGTAGTGTTTATAATGTTACCTCATTAGCATAGCAGGTATTTATGTTAGTGTTTATAATGTTACCTCATTAGTGTAGCAGGTATTTATGGTATTGTTCATAAGGTACCTCAGAATAGCAGGTATTTATAAGGAAATGTCTATAATGTTACCTTGTCAGCGTAGCAGGTATGTGAAAGAAAGCGACTCGGCTCTGCGTATTTGACTGGTTTGTGACTCACAGACAATGCCCCCAGTTATAGGGGATTAAAGCAACCCAAGAGTTAAAACAAATGAACTTTATTTAAACACACTGAGGAAGATGAACATGGGGATGAAAAGTGGGAAAGGTGGTTGTTCTGAAACACCAGTCTCAACGTCAACAGTGAAGAGGCGACTCCGGGATGCTGGCCTTCTAGGCAGAGTTGCAAAGAAAAAGCCCTATCTAAGACTGGCCAATAAAAAGAAAAGATTAAGACAGGCAAAAGAACACAGACACTGGACAGAGGAACTCTGCCTAGAAGGCAAGCATCCCGGAGTCGCCTCTTCACTGTTGACATTGAGACTGGTGTTTTGCGGGTATTATTTAATGAAGCTGCCAGTTGAGGACTTGTAAGCGTCTGTTTCTCAAACTAGACACTCTAATGCACTTGTCCCTTGTCCACTTGCTCAGTTGTGCACCGGGGCCTCCCACTCCTCTTTATATTCTGGTTAGAGCCAGTTTGAGCTGTTCCGTGAAGGGAGTAATACACAGCGTTGTAGGAGATCTTCAGTTTCTTGGCAATTTCTCGCATGGAATAGCCTTCATTTCTCAGAACAAGAATAGACTGACGAGTTTCAGAAGAAAGTCCTTTTGTTTCTAGCCATTTTGTGCCTGTAATCGAATCCACAAATGCTGATGCTCCAGACACTCAACTAGTCTAAAGAAGGCCAGTTTGATTGCTTCTTTAATCAGGATGACAGTTTTCAGATGTGCTAACATAATTGCAAAATTGTTTTCTAATGATAAATTAGCCTTTTAAAATGATAAACTTGGATTAGCTAACATAACGTGCCATTAGAACACAGCAGTGATGGTTGCTGATAATGACCCTCTGTATGCCTATGTAGATATTCCATAAAAAATCTGCCGTTTCCGCTACAATAGTGATCTACAACATTAACTTCTTATGGCTGCAGCCCGACGTCGGTACACTTATGACAACAGCCAGCTCAAGTGCAGGGCGCGAAATTCCAAATATATATATTTTTAAAAATATTTAACTTTCACACATTAACAAGTCCAATACAGCATATGAAAGGTACACATCTTGTGAATCCAGCCAACATGTCCGATTTTTAAAATGTTTTACAGGGAAGACACAATATGTAAATCTATTAGCTAACCACGTTAGCAAAAGACACCACTTTTTTTACTCCACCAGTTTTTTACTCCATCAGTAGCTATCACAAATTCGACCAAATAAAGATATAAATAGCCACTAACCAAGAAACAACTTCATCAGATGACAGTCTGATAACATATTTATTGTATAGCATATGTTTTGTTAGAAAAATGTGCATATTTCAGGTATAAATCATAGTTTACATTGCAGCTACAATCAGAAATTGCACCGAAAGCAGCCATAATAATTACAGGCACCAACGTCAAATACCTAATTACTCATCATAAAACATTTCTGAAAAATACATAGTGTACAGCAAAGGAAAGACAGGCATCTTGTGATTCCAGACAATATTTCCGATTTATTAAGTGTTTTACAGCGGAAAAAAAATGTAGCGTTATATTAGCTTACCACAATAGCCAGAAACACTTGGGCACCGACGACTACGACAGATATATGAAATAGCATCATAAAATGTTTCTTACTTTTGCTGATCTTCCATCAGAATGTTGGACAAGGTGTCCTTTGTCCAGAACAATTGTTGTTTGGATTTAGAACGGCAACTTTCCCTCTTCATTTAGCAAGTGCGCTAGCCAAGTGGCTCGAATCTCTCAATGTCAACAAACGGAAGAGAACGGAAGTCGGCAAAACTCCCGAAAAATTTTCAATAATCTGATGAAACTATATATATTGAAAAAACATAATTTACGATGATATGGTGACATGTATCAAATAAAATCAAAGCCGGAGATAGTAGTCGCCTATAACGGCAGTTAAACAAAAGGCAATCCCACTGTCCACCTCGAACTCTTCAGAGTACCGAAAATGGGGGACACGTCATTCCAAGATGATGTGTTCCATCTCAGACCAAGATAATCACCTAATTTCTTCTCTCACAGCCTCTTGACACCCAGGGGAAGGTGTATGACGTGCATGTATACTAATAGGTTTCGTGCCCATTTATAGGCAGGAAGAAGAATAGAGCCTCAATTTCAGACTTTCCACTTCCTGGTCAGGAAGTGTGCTGCAGAATGAGTTCTGTTTCACTCAGATAAATAATTCAAACGGTTTTGGAAACTAGATAGTGTTTTCTATCCAATAGTAATAATAATTTGCATATTGTACGAGCAAGAATTGAGTACGAGGCCGTTTGAAATGGGCACCTTTTATCTGGCTACTCAATACTGCCCCTTGCAGCCCAAACAGGTTAAACTATATTGAAAAAACATACTTTACGAGGATATGGTCACATGTATCAAATAAAATCAAAGCCGGAGATATTAGTCGTCCATAACGGCAGCTAAACAGAAGGCAAATCCAGGTGCCTCCTCGCGCTCTCCAGAAAACAGGAAATGGGTGACACGTCATACAAAGAACTTGTATTCCACTTCAGACCAAGATAAACACTCAATTTCTTCTCTCACCGCCTCTTGACATCCAGGGGAAGGTCTATGAAGTGCATGTATACTAATACGTATCATGCCCATTTATAGGCAGGAAGTAGAACAAAGCCTCGATTTCAGACTTTCCACTTCCTGGTCAGGAAGTTTGTGTGAAATGAGTTCTGTTTTACTCACAGATATAATTCAAACGGTTTTAGAAACTAGAGAGTGTTTTCTATCCAATAGTAATAATAATATGCATATTGTACGAGCAAGAATTGAGTACGAGGCCGTTTGAAATGGGCACCTTTTATCTGGCTACTCAATACTGCCCCTGCAGCCCAAACAGGTTAAAGTCCTGAGGGGACTGAACGAGGTTTGTTATAGGTTACAACTCCCCCCTGATTACCGTATTAATCCCTCGTTCCATGTGTCTCTCCTCAGGCCGGTGGTGGCTGGTCCGCTCCAGCCATTCTGAGGTGCGGAAGGTCCCTCCGCCCCCTCTTGACATCGAAGGGGTCCCGGCGTATATCGTAAGGGCCATCATGGATTCTAGACGTCGAGCGAGGGGCCTTCAGTATCTCGTGGAGTGGGAGGGGTACGGTCCGGAGGAGAGATGCTGGGTGGAGGACATTCTAGATCCGTCCATGTTACAAGAGTTTCACCGTCTCCACCCGGATCGCCCTGCACCTCGCCCTCCGGGTCGTCCCCGAGGCCGGTGTCGTCGCGCTGCTGGAGCCGCGCGTCAGGGGAGGGGTACTGTCACGACTTCCGCCGAAGTCGGCCCTTCTCCTTGTTCGGCGGTCGACGTCACTGGCTTTCTAGTCACCATCGATCCATTTTTCAGTTTCGTTTTGTTTTGTCTGTATTATACACACCTGGTTTCAATTCCCCCATCATGTTCCCTATTTAACCCTCTGGCTTTCATTTCTGTTTTGTCCGTGATTGTTTGTGCGTTAGTGGTTGTGATGATTACGTGTGTGTTTGTGATTATTTCCATTTGTGGAACTTTTGCCTATATTTTGAGTAAAACACTGTGGTTTCGCTCAACACCTGTGTCCTGCGCTTGACTCCGATACTTCTCCGCACACAATCCTGACAACAAAATTAATAGCTTTTCACTCTTCTCACTAACAGCAAATTAAATGCATCTTGTTATTATATTTAGCTACTTGTTTTGTTGTTGTGAATAAGTCATCATATATATCCCCCATTTGCAGAAGGCTACTAGGCTACTTTCGCCTTCTTGCAATGCTTGCAATTCTTCAGCCACTAAAAAATGTATGTACGCATGGTCTAAAGTTTGATTTGATTTGAATATAAAATGTGTGTACGCATGGTCTAAAGTTTGATTTGATTATAAAATGTGTGTACGCATGGTCTATAGTTTGATTTGATTTGATTATAAAATGTGTGTACTTGGGCCTCCCGGGTGGCGCAGTGGTCTAGGGCACTGCATCGCAGTGCTAGTTGCGCCACCAGAGTCTCTGTGTTCCCGCCCAGGCTTTGTCGCAGCCGGCCACGACCGGGAGGTCCGTGGGGCGACGCACAATTGGCATAGCGTCGTCCGGGTTAGGGAGGGTTTGGCCGGTAGGGATATGCGCGCTAACCAAGGGGGCCAGGTTTCCTCTGACACATTGGTGCGGCTGGCTTCCGGGTTGGAGGCGCGCTGTGTTAAGAAGCAGTGCGGCTTGGTTGGGTTGTGCTTCGGAGAACGCATGGCTTTCGACCTTCTTCTCTCCCGAGCCCGTACGGGAGTTGTAGCGATGAGACAAGATAGTAATTACTAGCGATTGGATACCACGAAAATTGGGGAGAAAATGGGTTAACATTTTTTCTTATTTTTATAAAAAATAAAAAAAAAGTGTGTGTACTCATGGTCTAAAGTTTGATTTGATTATAAAATGTGTGTACTCATGGTCTAAAGTTTGATTTGATTTGATTATAAAATGTGTGTACTCATGGTCTAAAGTTTGATTTGATTTGATTATAAAATGTGTGTACTTATGGTCTAAAGTTTGATTTGATTTGATTATAAAATGTGTGTATTTATGGTCTAAAGTTTGATTTGATTTGATTATAAAATTTGTGTATTTATGGTCTAAAGTTTGCTGGAGGATCAGCACATTCTCACGTTAAGTTCAGTTTTTATAAATGGCAACTTTTGCATGAAAACTGGCGCACAAATGTTTTGGGCCATATTTTGTGTGCACGCAATGTTTATAAATGCGGCCTCTGGGCTTTTGGACTTATCACCTCTATGTGTGCGTGTATGTGTATGTGTGTGCTTGTGTGTAGGCGGGAGGGGAAATAGAAAATTGCTTTGGTGTGTGTTCAATACGTTTGACCACTGTGGTATTTATGGTAGCACTAGAAATCTCCTGGGAGGGAAAAAGGCCTGAAGTGTTTAAAATTGATGAGGAGAGAAGAGATACAGCACTGCAGAGAGAGAACAAAGCCAGAGAAAGAAAGACAGACAGACCACCATTATGTCATAAATACTGTAGTAGCCATCATCTCTCCCCTCAAGTCTCATATCGTAAAAAGAAAGGTTGAGAGTACATTTCTGCCTCTTCCAGATCAATTCTAAAAAAGCGAGAGCAAGACTTTTTGACAGACTACCGGTGTAAAAAGTCTCGAAAGGCGTATATCTCTGAAATACAGTATCTTATTAAACCATGTACTTGATCAAAGCCCAAGCACTGTAACACACAAGCCCTAAAAGCTCATGAAAATATCTGATAAAAAGCAAAAATAAATTATTTCACTCAATCCTTTAGTCATAATTGCCATTTCAGTTCAGTTTCCAGAGAATAAAGAAGTTAATACTGGAGGGAAACTAAATGAGTTTGACCTCACGTTCGTTCTGCGATCCAGTGATTTGGCCTGCTCATTTTTCGGACAAAAAGACAATATGTTTTTTATGAACATGAAGTGCTTGTCATTTCCCAGAGTGCTCCTGAAACATGACCTCACTCAGCGGAGCTTCTAGTAACATACGGGCAGTAACATACGGGCTCATGTTCTCCTCTATGTGGGGCAGCAGGGATTTAGTGTCACTGTCCTCTATCTCTCCCCCTTCTCAGTCTCTCGCTTCTTCTCTTTATTGAGACAAGGCAGCCAGTGGGAAAGGTCAAGAGTTGTGTTTATCAGTGTGTGTGTGTGTTGTATTTATCAGTTCTCTTGATGACGTTGCCCCGCTGACACATCCTGTCTATTAATTTCTGCCATGATGGTACAGGATAAAGCTTGACTGACTTATACGGAGCAAGAGTGGTGGATTACCAACCTTATAGGGTGAATCTCTCTCACATTCCTCTATTCATGATTTATAGAGGGCAAGAGTGGTGGATTACCAACCTTATAGGGTGAATCTCTCTCACATTCCTCTATTCATGATTTATAGAGGGCAAGAGTGGTGGATTACCAACCGTATAGGGTGAATCTCTCTCACATTCCTCTATTCATGATTTATAGAGGGCAAGAGTGGTGGATTACCAACCTTATAGGGTGAATATCTCTCACTCTCCTCTATTCATCCCTTCCTCTTACTCTGTATCCGTTTCTCCTGGTCACCATCATCCTCACCCTCTGTCCCACCCTCTCCTCTCTTATCGTTTCTCCCTGTTGTATGACATCTCTATGTTTAAATCTTTCCATCCTCCTCTCCTTCTCCCACTCTCCCTCTTGAAAGTTATATTTCATTCCTTCGCCCGTTCACACTCTAAACTCACCACTCCCTGCGTCGCTTCGGCTTGCAGTACCAGGGGCGATGCCTAAACAGGTTATTTTACTATCCATTTTCAAACGGTTCAGTCGGAGCTTCTTCAGTGTGTGTGTGTGTGTGTGTGTGTGTCCTGATGGGGGGGCTAACATTTTTAAGCCCTACAGGTGGTGACAAGAGGGTGTATACAGGTGTGTGGAAGCCGGGTGTTAACTTGGAACCCAGACATGTTCCCACATATCAGCTTGCACCGCAACCGTCCTATCCACAGTGTATCCCTGCCCCAGAGAGTATGGTTTGTCAGAACAGTTTAGATTAGAGGAGGTTTTGCAGAGAGTTGGGCAGCAGTGGTTCTCCAATGTCACCAAATGATAGTTTCTCAGTGAACCAGAGAAAATGTTGTTTGCTGAAGCCTTGGTGATGTGTAGGCTGCTATACTTCCTACACAGTACAGACGTGGTTTCCTTTACGGGGCTTTGCCAATATCAGCTGTCGGTACTGTGGGAATAGAGGGACAGCGGTGATAGCAGTGCCAACACATACGTGCAAGTGTAACCACATACTACACACACACACACACACAACGAGAGACACACACCACAGGATGTTCTCCATGTGTCTTCTGGTTGACTAGCTAGCCTGCCAGGCTGAGAGGCTGTGGTGATCTGAGAGGGGCTGAGAAGGGCTCTGGGACTGTGGTGATCTAGCTGGGTCTACTGGGCCGTTCAGCTCATTATAGAACTCACTCCCATCCTCCCTCACTGACTCTACTGTTCACAGTCTCAACATGACACTTACTGGCCACTGGCAGTGTGGGTTTCCTCTACAGACTGGCTCTGTGGCTTTCCTCTACAGACAGAGGGAGAGGAGATGAGATAGAAAAAGGAAGAGGGGTAGAGTAAAATATAGAGAGAGAGGGAGGAAAGAGAGCTTGAGATGGAGTTAGAGAGGCTGAAAGAGAGAAAAATGGACTATTGTATCCAGTTTCCAGTTCCTTCTGTACAGTCTCCATAGCCACTTACTATCCTTTTTGCATTCCCGGCCTACCAACCATCTCCCACTCAATCGCTCCAGCAAACAAACAGCCTGACGGGCCTATTGACCAATCAATATAGTATTTTTCAAAAGCTTGGAGGCCGTGGCTGCTTTTCCACAGATTTATTGATGGGCCTTACAGAACTTCCTGTTTCAGGAAGTGATGTCACTGAATACTGCCCCTATATACAGGACCTTCCACCCCCACCTGGATATGGATGCCTGATGAACGTTGTTATAAATAAATTACCCAGGAGCATAAGCAGCAGTGTGCAGAATTTCCCTTTCTGTTTTTCTTACAGAACATACACCATGAAGAGGAGCCAGAGCCTGAGGGGCCCCTGCTGCCGTGGCAACAGATCAGACGGACACACGTGGGTGTTGACAGCACGTGCTGTGGCTGTCAACTCTGTGGCACTCTGTTCTGTGACATCATTACTCTAACATGAAGAGTGCTGCCTCAGGGAGTCAAGAACAACATTGGTGCTAAGGCTTCACTGCCAATGTCTGATGCTACCTGGACCACTAGCTACCTCTTCGATTGGGAATCTTTACATGTTTCAATACTATATTTGAAACAGAGACATTACATATATATTGGTACATCAAGTTGTCACTATTACACCGCTTCACACTCAAATGACTGCAGTGAAGTTAGCACCTTGAGCAGTTCAAATGTACTTGCACAACTATAACCTCTGTAGTTCCAATGTGACTTGACTTGTATCATAATAAAAGTAACTGAGGAGATACAATATAATGGAAGTGGTGGCGTGCCTTTTCTCCTAGGGTCACTGTACGGTAAAAATAGCTGAACATTAGACAGGAGAATATAAATGATTCTGCTATATTAAAATACAATGGCCAACTCCTTTCCTTATAACCCCAAAACATAGAGAGAGAGAGAAAGAGTGTGAGAGAGAGAGTGTGAGAGAGAGAGAAAGAGTGAGAGAGAGAGAGAGAGAGCAGAATATCTCTGACGCACAACAAAGGAGAAATGCAGTGAGCTCCAAAAGTATTGGGACAGTGAAACATGTTTTGTTTTTTTGGCTCTGTACTCTAGCACTTTGGATTTGAAATTATACAATGACTGTGATGTTAAAGTGCAGACAGACAGCTTTAATTTGATGGTAATTTCATCCATATCGGGTGAACCGTCGAGAAATTACAGCACTTTTTGTACATAGTCCACTTCTACATTAATGTGTACGCTACCATGATTACGGATAGTACTTAATGAATAGTGAATACTTTATTATTCACGATTCATTCAAGGCTATTCGTAGTCATGGTAACATAAACATTAATGTAGAAGTGTTTAGAAATATATTATATTCTTATTTACAATAAAAGTGACTCCAAAATGACATCATGCATTATTTACCATTCAATTCTATTGGGCACAAAATAATCTGAAACACAACCAAAACAAAAGCAAATGCATCCAACAAGTGTGTAGAGTCAGAAGCTTGATGTAATCATGGCTTGCTAGGAATATGGGACCAAATACTACACTTTTGACTACTTTAATACACATATAAGTCCATTTGTCCCAATACCTTTGGTCCCCTAAAATGGGGGCACCATGTACAAAAAGTGCTGCAACTTCTAAACGGTCCACCCGATATGGATGACAGTACCCTCACATTAAAGTTGAGTTCAAAGTGCTGCAACTTCTAAACGGTACACCCGATATGGATGACAGTACCCTCACATTAAAGTTGAGTTCAAAGTGCTGCAACTTCTAAACGGTCCACCCGATATGGATGACAATACCCTCACATTAAAGTTGAGTTCAAAGTGCTGGAGTACAGAGCCAAAACAACAAAACGTGTCACTGTCCCAATACTTCTGGAGCTCACTGTACATTACAGATGAATAAAGATCTATCTAACACTAGCACAAATTTGGATCCACAGAGATATCCCACCTAACTGTGGCCTGTTCAGTTGCATTGTGGGCTGCAGTTTTTCCCTGCACTCCCAGAAGTAGGACAGGACAGCTTTAGCCCCAGGCTCAGTTTGGCCCTGGCAGGCTTTTACACCCTCCTCCGTTCTTTATTAATACAGAGGAGATGAATGAATGAACAATAAGGAGGATATCTGTCTGTCTCTACCTGTCTACCTGTCTATCTGTGTACCTGTCTCACCTGTGTCGGGTCCCGAGTGGCGCAGCGGTTTAATGCACTGCATCTCAGTGCTAGAGGTGTCACTACAGATCCTGGTTTGATTCCAGGCTGTATCACAACCGGCCGTGATTGGGAGTCCTTTAGGGCGGCACACAATTTGCCCAGTGTCGTCCAGGGTAGGCCGTCATTGTAAATAAGAATTTGTTCTTAACTGACTTGCCTAGTTAAAAAAATAAAAAAAAGTAAAATCACCTGTCACCCATCATCACTACCTGTGACAGCTAACATGTTACATCACTGTTACATTGAGTCTTGCTACTGTGCTCTTAGACCTGGAACTACACACAGACGTACTCTGCTCTGTCCCCTTGCACTTCCAAAATTACCCCTATAGATACTGTATGCACCATTCCTTCCCTATCCTATGGGTATGTGTGCAGACATCAGCATATTTCCAGAGTAGAGCCCTATCTGGATGGTGTGAGAGAGAGAGAGAGTTGGGGCCTTAGCTCTCATAGGAAAATCTCTGGGTTTGAACTGTACTGCTGCATCAGAAAACACTGCAATCCTCCTAATGACACCCCACCACCCCTCTGGTAAAACACACTCTGGCCCTGCCAAGTCTCCTCTTCATTGACTTTGGCTATCCCACAGCTCAAGACTACTTCACAGACCACAGGGTGTGTCTGAGGCCAGGCAGACATGCAGCATGCTGGGAGTTTTCATAAAGAAGGGTTGGGAGCAGAGTGTGGGTGTAGGGCTGTGGAGCTGAGATAATGTGGTTTGGGAAGTTTGTATAAAACATTTTTTTTTAAATAATGTTGGTTGCCCTTAAGTTTTGCTTTATCATAATTTGTTAACATTACACAATCAATTCAGGTTTTATTGCAAAATGTAATTTTCTCTTGTAGAATTGACTTAACTCAGAGGAAATTGAAATGCAACAGATTTGTTCTTGTAGCGTTGAACTGACCACATTTAGTTTTGAAAAGGTTTGGTGGGAAAGGGGGAACTGTTTTAGCGAAGGACACTGGGGGGTGACAGGTGGGGGGGCGACACCGGTACCAGGTGGGGGGCGACACCGGTACCTACAATAGCTAGCTAGGAGAACTCTGGTACACACCAGGTGGGGGGCGACACCGGTACCTACAGTAGCTAGCTAGGAGGACTCTGGTACACACCAGGTGGGGGGGTGGGGCGACACCGGTACTTACAGTAGCTAGCTAGGAGGACTCTGGTACACACCAGGTGGGGGGCGACACCGGTACCTACAGTAGCTAGCTAGGAGGACTCTGGTACACACCAGGTGGGGGGGGGGCGACACCGGTACCTACAGTAGCTAGCTAGGAGGACTCTGGTACACACCAGGTGGGGGGCGACACCGATACCTACAGTAGCTAGCTAGGAGGACTCTGGTACACACCAGGTGGGGGGGTGGGGCGACACCGGTACCTACAGTAGCTAGCTAGTGTTGATAATTGGATATGGAGAAGGGCGAGCCGGTCAAGGATCGATTCAGACAAGGTGATAAATTGTATGACAAGCGACAGTTTAATTATGAGTAAAGATATCTGGTACAAGCGTATACGGTCTCGTTCCTTCGGCTCATAGAGAACCTCCAGAAAAAGCCCAGATAACAGAATGCATAGACATTTTATACAACACAGAAAGTAGGTTGAGTCTGGAAGTTCTGGTCCTTTGGTTGGTTCTGGACAGGTTGTTGTCTTCTCAGATTGGTCCTGATGAGCTGGGCGTCATCCTTCTGAGTCTTATAGCAAAATTTCTTTGTTATCAAATGTTCAGCTAAACAGGAGATTTTGTGTGTGCGTAGTCAGCCCTCCGTCCTTGGGTATGTGTGTGTGTCTGTACCCTTTTCTTATCAGTGTTTATGAATGTTCTGTGTCAGCCATCTGTCTCTGGGTGTGTGAGAAACCCTGCTTAGAAAGAAGTTAGTTATAACAATGTAATAGCAATATGCTTGTGTTATTTTAAATGGTATTTATTACACTAGGAGGACTCTGGTACACACCAGGTGGGGGGGGGGGGGGGGACACACCGGTACCTACAGTAGCTAGCTAGGAGGACTCTGGTACACACCAGGTGGGGGGCAACACCGGTGCCTACAGTAGCTAGCTAGGAGGACTCTGGTACACACCAGGTGGGGGGGCGACACCGGTACCT
Source organism: Salvelinus fontinalis (assembly GCF_029448725.1). Taxonomy (NCBI): domain Eukaryota; kingdom Metazoa; phylum Chordata; class Actinopteri; order Salmoniformes; family Salmonidae; genus Salvelinus; species Salvelinus fontinalis. The sequence continues at coordinate 19,660,526 of NC_074697.1, read as the reverse complement.
ACAGTAGCTAGCTAGGAGGACTCTGATACACACCAGGTGGGGGGGCGACACCGGTACCTACAGTAGCAAGCTAGGAGGACTCTGGTACACACCAGGTGGGGGGCGACACCGATACCTACAGTAGCTAGCTAGGAGGACTCTGGTACACACCAGGTGGGGGGGCGACACCGGTACCTACAGTAGCTAGCTAGGAGGACTCTGGTACACACCAGGTGGGGGGGCGACACCGGTACCTACAGTAGCTAGCTAGGAGGACTCTGGTACACACCAGGTGGGGGGCGACACCGGTACCTACAATAGCTAGCTAGGAGGACTCTGGTACACACCAGGTGGGGGCGACACCGGTACCTACAATAGCTAGCTAGGAGGACTCTGGTACACACCAGGTGGGGGGGGGGGGGGGGGGGGGGCGACACCGGTACCTACAGTAGCTAGCTAGGAGGACTCTGGTACACACCAGGTGGGGGGCGACACCGGTACCTACAATAGCTAGCTAGGAGGACTCTGGTACACACCAGGTGGGGGGCGACGCCGGTGCCTACAGTAGCTAGCTAGGACACTAGTAGACAGTGTCCTTCAACCCCCCCAAAAATCCGATGATACTTTAATTTCCCTTTTGACCCACATTTTAATCGCATAGACAATCAGTGGAATCCAGAATATCAAAAATGTCATGCTCAAGAGGGGGGCGTTCCTGCAGATGCAGGAATATCCCAAATTACGGGCCCAGTCACACTCTATTGATTCCAGGTGCATACAACCAGAAAGACGTCACAAACCAGAGTCAATCTTTGAAGGAGATTATTTACGTTTTAGTCATTTAGCAGACAATGTTATCCAGAGCGATTTACAGGAGCAATTAGGGTTTTGTGCCTTGCTCAAGGGTACATTGACCAATTTTTCACCTCGTCAGCACAGGATTCGAACCAGCAACCTTTTGGTTACAGGCCCAACTCTCTTGACCGCTAGGCTACCTGCCGCCGATAATCAATCCCCCATCTATTTTGGAGGCATCCATATGGTGGACTTTGGTAAGCTACATAAATTATATTGTCATCCGTTAAAATGCGAGGGAGTAATGTGTATAAACACTCTTATACTGATGTTTTAGAACATATCTTATTGCAGACATTGATTATCGTTGTTTTGCTACTTGTCTTTCATTGCGTCATAACGTGTAGCTAGCTAGCATGCTAGTTCATTCAGCTAGCGCTACTTCAGTGAGACTAGCTTTTGGCATCCATTTAAACTCAATAAAGACATGTTGTAGTAAAGACCACGCATAAAGTTGTGTACACTCATTGATTTGCCTGTAACGTGTAGATAGTTCATTTAATTAATGTTGGCTTGTATGTAGCCTGTATTTGCGCACGTGCATATTGACGCATGTGGCTCATGTTAGAGAGGGGAGGGAAGAAAAACACGAGGTTAGATAGCTAGCAAAGTTCAGCTGGTTATATGCTACCTAGTAGGAATGTTGCTCACATTTTTCCAACAATTGTTTACAGACAGATTATTTCATTTATAATTCATTGTATCACAATTCCAGTGGGTCAGAAGTTTGCATACACTAAGTTGACTGTGTCTTTAAATGTCATGGCTTTAGAAGCTTCTGATTGATTCAAATGATGTCAATTAGCCTATTGGAGGTGTACCTGTGGATGTATTTCAAGGCCTATCTTCAAACTCAGTGCCTCTTTGCTTGACATCATGGGAAAATCAAAAGAAATTAGCCAAGACCTCAGAAAAACAATTGTAGACCTCCACAAGTCTGGTTCATCCTTGGGAGCAATTTCCAAATGCCTGAAGGTAACACGTTCATCTGTACAAACAATAGTACGCAAGTATAAACACCATGGGACCATGCAGCCGTCATACCACCCAGGAAGGAGACGCGTTCTGTCTCCTAGAGCTGAAAGTACTTTGGTGCGATAAGTGCAAATCAATCCCAGAACAACAGCAAATGACCTTGTGAAGATGCTCGAGGAAAAAGGGGGCGGCTTGCAAGTTGATGAACACCATCCCAACCGTGAAGCACGATGGTGGCAGCATCATGTTGTGAGGGTGCTTTGCTGCAGGAGGGTCTGGTGCACTTCACAAAATAAATGGCATCATGAGGCAGGAAAATGATGTGGATATCTTGAAGCAACATCTCAAGACATCAGTCAGGAAGTTAAAGCTTGGTCGCAAATGGGTCTTCCAAATGGACAATGACCCCAAGCATACTTACAAAGTTGTGGCGAAATGGCTTAAGGACAACAAAGTCAAGGTACTGGAGTAGCCATCACAAAGTCCTGACCTCAATCTTGCAGAAAATGTGTAGGCAGAACTGAAAAAGCATGTGCGAGAAAGGAGGCCTACAAACCTGACTCAGTTACACCAGCTCTGTCAGGAGGAATGGGTCAAAATTCACCCAAATTATTGTGGGAGGCTTGTGGAAGGCTACCTGAAACGTTTGACCCAAGTTAAATAATTTAAATGCAATGCTACCAAATACCAATTGAGTGTATGTTAACTTCTGTCCCACTGGGAATGTGATGAAAGAAATAAAAGCTGAAATAAGTCATTCTCTCTACTATTATTCTGACATTTCAAATTCTTAAAATTAAGTGGTGATCCTAACTGACATAAAACAGGGAATTTTTACTAGGATTGAATGTCAGGAATTGTGAAAAACTGAGTTTAAGTGTATTTGGCTAAGGTGTATGTAAAATTCCGACTTCAACTGTACATATAAATAAGTATGTATATATAAATAGGCTACATGTCCATTACAGTAGTGCTGTGCTACATGTCCATTACAGTAGTGCTGTGCTACATGTACATTACACTAGCGCTGTGCTTGGTATCGGCAGTGTTTGCAGCACTGTGCTGATTACTTTAATATTCTGCCGCTAAATCTGTCCTGTTTTTTTCTCTCTCTCAGACTAACATATTGGGAAACGTCGGCTTCAGTTCTGCTGCGAATGTTGGAGAATCCGGATCGTGCACATAAAGGCCTGCTTATAAGTGGTCAGTGTTACACAGGGTTGGGGAGTAACGGAATTCAAAAAACCGGAACCGGAATCTGTTACGTTACCGTTACTGCTGTCAGCATGCAAAGCTTATCCAACTTGAATAAACTCTTGGAGGTAAGGATGACAGTAGTGTTGTAGTCTACGGCGATACGGATATCACCTATTATTGATATCTATATAGCTCATTGATGTGAATCACACTGCTGCTCTCTCATTTAGCTATTTGCACCTTACGGATTGTGGTTGCTGTGGATGGCCATTCACAAATCTAAATGTGTATTTGAACGAAATAATGGTTGAATTCAAGAAGTTTACGCTGCCTACCTGTCATTGTTTTTGAAACCAGTGGACAGCCAGTGAAAAAAGCGCTCTTGCAAAAACTGCATAGTGCGGTTCTAAGCCTACGAAACAACAGCTGCATAGTGCGGTTCTAAGCCTACGGAACAACAGCTGCATAGTGCGGTTCTAAGCCTATGGAACAACAGCTGCATAGTGCGGTTCTAAGCATATGGAACAACAGCTGCATAGTGCGGTTCTAAGCCTATGGAATAAAAGTACGGCTTTTATTGCTCAATATAATTCAAGCTGATAAAAAAAAGCCTAATGGACACATGCTCAAACTTGCACACTTTTGATAGAGGCAGTGGCAATCTGTAGTTGCTACATCCATTTTTGGACTTAAAAATGATACATACAGTACCAGTCAAAAAATTGTCTGATACTGTATAGATCATATGTATATATAGTATATATAAAAACTACACCTACTCATTCCAGGGTATTTCTTTATTTTTACTATTTTCTACATTGTAGAATAATAGTGAAGACATCAAAACTATGAAACGAAAAAAGTGTTAAGCAAATACCTTTATATTTGAGATTCTTCAAATAGTCACCCTTTGCCTTGATGACAGCTTTGCACACTCTTGGCATCCTCTCAACCAGCTTCATGGGGTAGTCACCTGGAATGCATTTCAATTAACTGGTGTGCCTTCTTAAAAGTTCAATTGTGGAATTTCTTTCCTTCTTAATGTATTTTAGCCTTAATTTAGTAACCAAAAAAGTGTAGCACACAACCACTTACTACACACACGGTAGTAAGTGGTTGTGGATATTGGCTTGTTTGCAAACTTTTGATTCAGTATTGGAAAAGATGAATGCTTGAATGATTGACACAAAGTTACTCCTCTGCTTCTTCTTCTCTTAGACTGAAGTTGGAAAATGAGGGCTCCAGTTAAAGTCTCAGCGATTGACTCTTCTGTCTGGAATACCTGCGTCTGTAACAAAACTCTAAAATGGGATAAAGAAGCAGTTGAGACTTAAAGCCAACTTAAGACTTCAATTCATGGAACTTGACCTCGACAGCAGATGTCCAGGACAAAGGTACTATCAAAGTGATCTCTTTGCCTGATTCTCCCACCCCTTGTAATGCTATTGTACCCTGCTTTGCTGGTGACATTGATTTATTTAGAATTTGAGGCACACTTAACCAGCATGGCTACTACAGCATTCTGCAGTGATACGCCATCCCATCTGGTTTGCACTTAGAGGGACTATCATTTGTTTTTCAACAGGACAATGACCCAACACAACTCCAGGCATCAATCCAAGATGGTAGGCAATCACTGTCCGTTTGTATGTGTGATCCTTGATATCAGAGTTAAGAGTTGTTATGTTTTAATGACCCTGATCCTGTTTCCTGAAGCAAATACTTTTTATGTGAAGGTGGATGCTATATATAACAACTTATTTTTAGATCAGTCTCTATTTTACGAAATGTCTTTGTACAAAGATTTTGGATTGAGAAGGCCTTTATTTTTTTTCTACACCTTTCTGGAGTTGGAGCTCGCTGTGTCAGGAGCGTCTGTCTGTGCGCAAGGCCTGCTACACAAGAGCAGGTGCACACTGAAGACTAACACGGAACCAAACCGGCTGCGCGCGTGTGCCATCGTGCATACATTTATTTTGTCCCCCCACACCAAACGGGATCACGACATGATCAAAACAATATCAAAGCAAACTCTGAACCAATTATATTATTTGGGGACAGGTCGAAAAGCATTAACCATTTATGGCAATTTAGCTAGTTAGCTTGCACTTGCTAGCTAATTTGTCCCATTTAGCTAGCTTTCTGTTTAGCTAGCTTTCTGTTGCTAGCTAATTTGTCCTGGGATATAAACATTGACACATAAACACTTTTTTGGTTACTACATGATTACTACATGATTCCATATGTGTTATTTCATGGTTTGGATGTCTTCGCTATTATTCTTCAATGTACAAAATAGCAAAAATAACGATAAACCCTTGAATGAGTAGGTGTGTCCAAACATTTGACTGTAAGTGTTCAGACCTCTGGCAGATATGACAACCTCTAGTCTTCTTGGGTATGACGCTACAAGCTTGGCACACCTATATTTGGGGAGTTTCTCCCATTGTTCTCTGTAGATCCTCTCATGCACTGTCAGGTTGGATGGGAAGCGTCACTGCACAGCCATTTTCTTTCTTCAGAGATGTTTGATTGGGTTCAAGTCCGGGCTCTGGCTGGGCCACTCAAGGACATTCAGAGACTTGTCCCGAAGCCACTCCTCTGTCTTGGCTGTCTGCTTAGGGTTGTTGTTCAGTTAGAAGGTGAACCTTCGCCTCAGTCTGAGGTCCGGTGCGCTCTGAAGCAGGTTTTCATCAAGGATATTATATCTGTACCTAATCTGTAAGTTTTTCCTTCAACCTGACTAGTTTCCCAGTCCCTGCCGCTGAAAAACATCCCCACAGCATGATGCTGACACCACCATTCTTCACCATAGGGATGGTGCAAGGTTTCCTCCATACGTGACACTTTGTTCATCAAACCAGAGAATCTTGTTTCTCATGGTCTAAGAGTCCTTTTGGTGGCTTTTGGCAAATTCCACGCGGACTGTTATGTGCCTTCTGAGGTGTCGCTTCCGTCTGGCCACTCTACCATAAAAGCCTGATTGGAGGAGTGCTGCAGAGGTGGTTGTCCTTCTGGAAGGTTCTCCCATCTCCACAGAGGAACTCTGGAGCTCTGTCAGAGTGACCGTTGGTTTCTTGGTAATCTCCCTGACTAAGGTTCTTCTCGCCCGATTGCCCAGTTTGGCTGGGTGGCTAAATCTAGGAAATGCTGGTGGTTCCAATCTTCTTCAATTTAAGAATGATGGAGGCCACTGTGTTCTTGGTGACCTTCAATGCTGCAGAAATGTTTTGGTACCCTTCCCCAGATCTGCGCCTCGACACAATCCTGTCTCTGAGCTCTATGGACAATTCCTTTGACCTCATGACTTGGTTTTTGCTCTGACATGCACTGTCAACTGTGGGACCTTATATAGACAGGTGTGTGCCTTTCCAAATCATGTCCAATCAATTTAATATACCACAAGTTGTAGAAACATCTCAAGGATGATCAATGGAAACACGATGCACCTTTGCTCAATTTCGAGTCTCATAGCAAAGGGTCTGAATACTTATGTAATAAGGTATTTTTGTTTATTTTTAATACATTTGCAAAAACATCAAAAAATCTGTTTTTGCTTTGACATTATGAGGTATTGTGTGTAGACTGATGATTTAAAAAAAAATCAATTTTAGAATAAGGCTGTAACGTAACAAAACGTGGAAAAAGTCAAGGGGTCTGAATACTTCCCGAATGCACTAAGTGTCTGTTGACAGATGTTGCTCCGGTTTTGTGGTGAAACAAAGGTGTGGTTAAATGTATTCTGCCACTGTGTCTTATTGTCTCGGCCTTAGTTCATATGCGTTCCCTCCGTGATACATACGCCTAACAGGTTAAGTAATCAGATTGAGTTGGATGAACATAAGTCCAATAGCTAGAAGAGAAAATGTATTCAATTTGGAGATATATGATTCAGTTGTGTTTGATAAACATGTATACATTTAGTCAGACATTTTTTTATTATTATTTCTAAATTTAATACCGTTTCAATAACACAAGTAAGTTAAGTAAATCTCTATTCATCATTTCATGTAAAAATAAATGTTTTCCACTAGGCTTAACTACTATCCCCACCCCAAAAATATATTTGATTGTGTAGTAAGTGTGTGTATCTGTGTGCGTGTCTACATGTACACTTGTGGGAGTGCGTAAATCACAAGTTAAAGAATCTTTACACAACTTCCAACCAACATATTTGGGTTCTTCCTGCTCCAAATGTTTCATCATGGATTCCAAATAAACTATTCATGTTTGGCGTTGAGTGTGTATTTGACTCAGGTTTCCTTTCTTCTCCAAGAACAAGATAAACCTTGATCACATATCTGTTGTATAATTCACTGGGTACAAACATCCTAGCTAGCTTGGTGCTGTAGTTACTACAGAACACAGATAAATATGAATCATACCAAACAGTGTATGTTCCTGTGTGTGTGTTTTTATATTAGTGTGCATAGAACTGTGCAATTAGTGTGCATAGCACCGTAAGCACCCTTGGGTCATCGTGCTGTGACCCACACAATGCTACACTGCTGATAAGAATCTAAATGAATCTCCAAGCTGAGTTCTGATTACGAGAGCATGAGACCAGGGGCACTTGTTAGCTTGATAGCTAGCATCCATCCACAGCACGCAGCTGAGCATGAAATCTCAAATTACACGGCCTATACATATTGATGACTTCAGGCAATACTTGGAGCCAGGTTTTAGTGAGGCTGGTCAGGTGTTTGTTATAATATCATGCTGATCCCAGACTAGCAATTGGCTGTGGTCCCAAGGGTATTTGAGTGTGAGTTGAACTGTTCCAGGACTTGTTGTCTATAATTGCATATTAAATCTGACATTATGGAAGCTATAGCCTCTTAGAAAGAAAATGGAGAGCCCTTTTTGTTCCAGGTAGAACCCATTCCACAGCCGAAGAAACCCTTTGGAACCCTTTTTTTTCTAAGAGTGTAGGGAGGACTATACCACATTTCTGGAAAAAAATGTAGCCTGGCTTGAGCGCCAACACTGGTGTCATTATCATGATTTGGAGTCTCTGCTGTATTTCAGACTTCAAATCCCACAGACACCCCAGCTGGTGATTACATCATACAAAACTCAGTAATGCGCCAGACCAACTCCCTAACAACATGGCAGCTAGCATATTACCCACTGATGGATGACAGTACCTGTGCGTGCGTTCATGTGCTCAACGTTTTGGGGGGAATCGACTCCCATTCAACTCATGAGTGAAATTGAAATTGAATTGGCCACACCCAACAGGATTTAGAATTTGAGTTAGAGTGACAGGAATTATAATTTGTTCAGTGTAATTCAAAGAAATTCCACGAATCTGACAGGTCACACTTCCAGATACAAAGAATATATAATCTGGAAACAATGTTCATATACTCTTTTGTTTGACTTCTTTTTGAAGGCCTAATGGCCAATTTGAGAGTTAAATGAATGCATTCATGGAAATGTTGTATTTTTTACCCATATTTAAGAAAATATAAGGGATTAATGAATATTTGCATACAGGTTTTGTTATCCTTGATCATTCATTTTAAAACCTGTTGAGGACAGAGGGCGCTGTTTTCACTTTGGGGGAAAATCGTGTCCAATTTAAACGGCCTCGTACTCAATTCTTGCTCGTACAATATGCATATTATTATTACTATTGGATAGAAAACACTCTCTAGTTTCTAAAACCGTTTGAATTATATCTGTGAGTAAAACAGAACTCCTTTTGCAGCAAACTTCCTGACAGGAAGTGGAAAATCTGAAATCGATGCACTCTTCTAGGGGCTGCCTATTAAAGTCCTTGATATTTATTAGTTTAGATGCACTTCATACGTCTTCCACTAGATGTCGACAAGCAGTGAGAGAAGAAATTGAGTGTGTAACTTGATCTGGGCTTGAACAATAGCTCTTGGCATGACGTGTCACCAGTTTCCTGTTTTCTGGAGAACGCGAGAAGGGACCTGGATTTGCCTTCTGATAAGCTGTCGTTATGGACGACTAATATCTCCGGCTTTGATTTTATTTGATACATGTGACAATATCATCGTGAAGTATGTTTTTTCAATATAGTTTAAAACCTGTTTGGGGTGCAAGCCCGACCTCGGACCGAAAATGACACCCCTGCAGAGCGCGAAATTCAAAATCTATTTTTTAAAAATATTTAACTTTTACACATTAACAAGTCCAATACAGCATTTGAAAGATAAACATCTTGTCAATCCAGCCAACATGTCCGATTTTTTAAATGTTTTACAGAGAAAACACCACATATATTTATGTTAGCTCACCACCAAATACAAAAGTGGACAGACACGTATGAATTATGATTATGAAGTATGAATTATGATTGAAGTAGCATGCACAACCAACCGAAATAAACTAAAACCAACCTAAAGAGCCCAGAAAAAACGACCTCAGATGACAGTCATATAACATGTTACACAATAAATCTATGTTTTGTTCATAAAAAGTGCATATTTTAGCTATAAATCAGTTTTACATTGATGCTACCCAAAAATGCTAATACATAGCTACAGTCTGAATCCAGCCGGGAGTAGCCAGAGAAAATACATACACCAACGTCGGCTACTAATTACACCTCATAAAACATTTCAGAAAAACATATGGTGGATAACTAATGAAAGACAGATATCTTGTGAATACAGACAACATTTCCGATTTTTTAAGTGTTTTACAGCGAAAACACAATATATCGTTATATTAGCTAACATCATAAGCTAGCATAAGGCAGCATTGATTCTAGTCAAGCGCTAGCCTAGCATAGTTAGCAGAGTTAGCATTCAACAGTTCGACATATATATGAAAAAGCATCCCAAATTGGGTCTTATCTTTCTTGGTACTCCATCAGAATGTTGTAACGGGGTCCAATGTCCAGTAGAGTCTTTAGTTGGGTTCCAGAACGAATGATTTCCCTCTTTGGTTAGCTAGCACGGTAGCATTGCTGCGCCAGAAAGCGTTTCTTCAAAAAATTCTTCCGTCGTTTCACATCTAAAGTCCAGAATAAATTGCAATAATATAATTAAAGTATATTGAAAAAACATACTTTAGGATGATTTTGTGACATGTAGCAAATAATATCGTAGTCAGGCATCATATTCAACGTTATCTACCTTGTTCCAGAAGCCGAGATCAAATTATCCTTCGCGCCCGGATTTTTATTTTAACTGCGCAGGTCTCACAAGAAGTTGTGTTATTCAGTCCAGGGACGAGATATTCGACTCCTTTCAATTCTCACTTCCGCATTACAGTCTGACGAACGCCTCTGACGTGTTTATATGGTCCCAAGTCAAATGGCCTTTTATAGAGAAGGTCTTAAAGAGACACATCGCATTTTGGGAAACTCAATTCGGCTGGGAAAATGGCTGTAAAAATATTTCTGTTCGACTTAGAGAAACAATTCAAACCTTTTTAGAAACTACAGACTGTTATCTATCCAACAGTAGTAAATATATGCATATTGGAAAATAAAAAGTTTCTTAGGAGGCCGTTTGAAAATGTGCACACATTTTCCAGTTTTTTCAATATTCAGCGTGCAGCCATAACAGGTTTTAAGAGCTTTTCCAGTAAATCTATTTTTTCATCAATATTTTATATGCATGTATATAATGGCATGTTTGATGTTTTACGTACAAGATGTATATTTGTATAGACTACACCGAATATAGAATAGAAGAGGTATTTTAATTTCACTGAAATTCAATTCTATTTCCTTTCACTCAAATTCTAATTACAGTTCTGTATCCTGTTGAGTACTTCAATTCAAATTTAAGAATTTAATAGAATTTGAGGCATTCTCAATTCAATTCTGAATTGAGCACAACCATAGTGTGTGTGTGTGTGTGTGTGTGTGTGTGTGTGTGTGTATGTGTGTGTGTGTGAACGTGCATCCATGTATGCATGCATCGCCTGTCTGTCAGTCCATTCTTCTGTCCATCCATCTGTCTGTCCTTTTCTTGGGTTGTCTGTGCAACAGCGTGCAGCTCAGCTTTCAGGTGCTTCCGAGCTGAAGGACCTCTCTGCTCCATCTCCATCTCAGGTTATATAACACCTGAACCCAGGCCAGACAGACCAAAATCTTTCCCACAGGTTATATATACAGAGCCTTCAGAAAGTATTCACACTCCTTGACTTTTTCCTAATTTTGATGTGTTACAGCCTGAATTTAAAATTGATAAAATTGCGGGGGTTTTTGTCACTGGCCAACACACAGTACCCCTTAATGTCAAAGTGGAATTCTGTTTTTCTAAATGTTTAAACATGTATTAAAAATGATAAGCTAAAATGTTTTGAGTTAATATGTGTTCAACCCCTTTATTATGGCAAGCCTAAATAAGTTCAGGAGTAAAATTTTGCTTAACAAGTCACAATAAGTTGCACGGACTCAATCTGTGTGCGATAATTGTCACGCCCTGACCGTAGATTGCTTTGTATGTTTCTATTTTTTGTTTGGTCAGGGTGTGATGTGGGTGGGCAGTCTATGTTTGTATGTCTAGGTTTTGTATTTCTATGTTTTGGCCGGGTATGGTTCTTAATCAGGGACAGCTGTCTTTCGTTGTCTCTGATTGAGAACCATACTTAGGTAGCCTGTTTTCCCACTGTTAGTTGTGGGTGGTTATTTTCTGTTTAGTGTTGGTTGCACCTTGCAGAACTGTTTCGGCTATTCTTTTTGTTATTTTGTATTCAGTGTTCAGTCAGTTAAGTGAATAAAGATGAACACGTACCCCGCTGCATTTTGGTCTGACGATTCCTCTTCTTCTTCCGATGAATGCCGTGACAATAATAGAGTTTTGAATGACTACTTCATCTCTGTGCCCCCACACATCCAATTATCTGTAAGGTCCCTCAGTCGAGCATTGAATTTCAAACACATATAAACCACAAAGTCCAGGGAGGTGCCTCGCAAGAAGGGCACCTATTGGTAGATGGGGGTGGGGGGTGGGGGGGGGGGGGGGGGGGGGTGGAATGAAGCAGACATTGAATATCCTTTTGAGCATGGTGAAGTTATGAATTACTCTTTGGATGGTGTCACGAAGAAAGATACCGCCGTCTTTCCTAACTCAGTTGCCGTAGAGGAAGGAAACTACTCAGGGATTTCACCATGAGCTGAAGCGCAGCAAGACAATGATACAAAACACACAGTCAAGTCTACATGAAAATGACTAAAAAGCATCAAATTTGACATTTTGGAATGGCCTAGTCAAAATCCAGACGTAATACCAATCAGAATTTTGTTTTTTCAGCATTTTGTCTGGTGATATATGTTAGTCTTTATCCCTTGGTACAGTATGGTGTCCCATATTAAACAGCTACCTGACATGTTTGATCAATATACAGTATGCCACTGTCTGTGACTGCGCAAAATTATCACACTCTTATTTCTGTTACAACCTGTGAAAATAGCTATTTTTAAAGATTTTTCCTGAAGGTGTTGATAGCATTTTGGAACAGTGGAGTACATTTCTGAACCTTTTTGTATTTGGTGCCACTTCAAATACAGAGTCTCATCTGGAAAAATCATTATGGATATTGCAGCTATTATGTTACCAGATTTCTTCCAAAAAGGATGTATTCAGTCAAGCAGTTCTTTGGTATAAGCCTGTTGCAGTAAAGTGTTACTGGGCTATAATAATAAAAACCATCACCTCATAAAGGTAATATGTTCCTAGATATTCCACACAAAAGACTAACCTACTAACACTTACAGTATAATCCGACATGAATGGTATTTTACCCCCCAAAAAGACTACACATCTCATTTAAGGCTGAGCAAGGTTGTGTGTAACCTCAAGGCTAGTAATTGCTTTATCCTTGTGAGGAACGGTGTGACAACTACCTGGCTGGTGACAAAGAGTCACTGCCTTTGTTCTCGATTTCATCCTCCTGCCTCCTCCCCTCGCAGTAACCTCCTCCCTCTCCCCTTTCTCCATCCCTTTCTGACTCCCTCTCTTTGGTTTGTCTGCGCGTCGAGCCAATGAGTCGGCAGCGGGAGGACTTCCGAGTTGAGAGCGGGGGGAACCCTACTCTAAAAAGGGGACTAGGTAGTCTGTGGCTCGGGGACGGGGTTATTGGGAGAGTGAATTGGGTTGGTCGGAGTTTCATGCAGGACCGGGGTTCCTGGGCACCCCCCTCCTGGTACAGACACTCGAAATGCCACCATCGGCAAGGAAATCGATCAAGGAGCGCGAGCTGTTCTCCCTGACCTCATCCTTACCATGCGCCTCGTAAGTGAATTCATACTGACTTCTTCAGGGCTTTTGTTTTGTTTTACGTTCCTTTAGCGATAGTTCATTGGAAAGCTATTGGTCGGTGATGCTATTGCCCACAATGAATGCTTGTCCACAATAGGCGAAACAGCGAACTACTGATACATTCCGGTATTCATAGGCACGCAGAAAACCAAATCTAACAGTGGTGTGCCATATGATGAGATGCTTGTTTAGATTTGATTTAGAGTCCTTGTTGCTACAGCCGATGCCAACGTGCTCATACATTGGGAAAATAAGCGTCAGACGCAAATTCTTTCCTTCAATTAAATAGTTATATTGCTCCCATTCACACTGACCACAAACTGTAGTCTGGAGAGAAAATAATGCAACGACACTGTTGACATTTACGCAAATCGACAGTTAAGAAAGATTATTCTAATGGATTTTGTGAATCTTATATTTTTGGGTTGAGAATTATTTTATTTCCATTCTAATAGAAGTAAGCTGACAAGTTTCAAAGAAATTTAGATTTAATCACAACGACAAATAATACAGAATAGATCCAAAAAGCTCATAAATGATTTAACTTTACCATTTAGATGCCGTAGGCGTAAATTGGCGTGTTAGGGCCTTACTGAAATAATAAATAGCTAACTCAGTAAAACGGAGGGGAATCCCTGTGTTCCTAAAACATAATTTTAAAGCCTAAACTGCACTGCGAGCACATTGAAAACACTCAACTTCAATACGAAATAATTTATGTTGAAAAGGTCATTAACGGGGGTGACAGGTAGCCTACTGGTTAGAGCGTTGGGCCAGTAACCGAAAGGTTGCTAGATCGAATAACAAATTCCTTTTTACATGACAGACTAGAAACAGTGGGTTAACTACTTTGTTCAGGGGTAGAAGACATATTTTTACCTTGTCAGCTCAGTCTGTCATTGTAAATAAGAATTTGTTATTAACTGACTTGCCTAGTTAAATAAAATAAACAAACAGGTACAAATCTAAATGTCAGTCAGTATCTGATGTGTAATAAAGTGACCCAAAGTTCAATTTCCAATAGTCAAACCCCTCATAGTGTTGAAGAATATGGATGAAAAACAATCCTGAAATTCAGCCTACAGATAAGAACAAGATGGAGAACTTGTAGGATATCAGTACAGCCAAATACAGCTACCGGACCTTATTGCACACAAGGATACAGAATCAACCACTATACATTCTCCTTTTACTGTTACAGATAATAGCTATATTACTATTCACACAAATAGCTACTGCTATGTAATCAAATACAAATATGTTACTCCTATGGAAAGACCTTGAAGTCCTTTTTAGGGCTGTGTGTAACGATTGTCGTTGGTGGAAGGAGAAGAGGACCAAAGTGCAGCGTTGTACGTATTCATAATAATTTAATAACGAATGAATACTGAACAAAAACAACAAACCGACAAACGAACAGTTCTGTAAGGTGCAAACAAAAACACTAAACAGAAAATAACTACCCACAACCCATAGTGGGAAAACAGGCTACCTAAGTGTGATTCTCAATCAGAGACAACGATCAACACCTGCCTCTGATTGAGAACCATACTAGGCCAAACACATAGAAATATAACGACTAGAACAAAACATAGAATAACAACATAGAATGCCCACCCCAACTCACGCCCTGACCAAACTAAAATAAAGACATAAAAAAGGAACTAAGGTCAGAACGTGACACTGTGTGTAATAATAAGATAGTAATCAACATCCAAGGAGATTACCACGACTCCCTTTTAACTGGTCAAGTCTGGATCAGGCAGGTAGGAGTTGAGAAATGTTATTAGAGACGTAAATGTGACTTGGGAAAGCATGCAAGCCTGCAATCCTTCATATAGGACTGGGTTCTCAGAACTCCTCACTTCGTTTAGGACCATTTCATCACTTGCAGGGAGAGTGACCAAAAGTTCAACCCCAAGAAAGTTAGAGGGAGGGAGAGTGCCGGCAAATGCTCAGTGCATGTCATAATGTATCTAGGCTATGTGCTTGTGTGAATGTATGCTTATGTACATGCATGATCATGTCTGAGTGTACGTGTAGTGCCTTAAGTAATATATGGGAGAATCTAATGTACTGTAAATGCCTGTGGGAATGTACACTACTGATCAAAAGTTTGGGTTCACTTAGAAATGTCCTTGTTTTTGAAAGAAAAGCATATTTTTGGCCCATTAAAATAACATCAAATTTATCAGAAATACAGTGTAGACATTGTTAATGTTGTAAATTACTACTGTAGCTGGAAATGGCAGATTGTTTTTATGGAATATCTACATAGGCGTACAGAGGCCCATTATCAGAAACCATCACTCCTGTGTTCCAATGGCACGTTGTGTTAGCTAATCCAAGTTTATAATTTTAAAAGGCTAATTGATCATTATAAAACCCTTTTGCAATTATGTTAGCACAACTGAAAACCTTTGTCCTGATTAAAGAAGCAATAAAACTGGCCTTCTTTACGTGCCCACACACGTGCATGTGTGTGTACTGTGTATGTGTGTGTATGGTTTTTATCTAGCTCTCTGTAGGCTCCTGCTGCTCAGTTTAATACCTTGGCAATATGACTGTTATTACTACTCATATCACAATAGAAGTATTGTCATAGGGTGTGTGTGTGTGTGTGTGTGTGCGTGTGGAGGAATTGGATAGAGTGCTGATCACACTATAGTCTAGACCTTAGTTTGCATACAGTGAGTTTGCATACGTCTGCTTATCATGAATGAGTTATTCTTCTCTAAGCTGTGTGTATATTGGTCTGTGCTGATGTGTAGTGATGTAGTTTTATTAGTATCGACTGTGCTGCCCTGTAGGGGTCCTCAGTGAGATGTGGACATCGGTGGTCTTCAGTGACTTACATGTATGTGACTTATGTAGAAATGTCATCAAATTTAGTTATTAGTATAACAACTTCTGAATAAACTATTCTCTCTCTCTTCATCTCCCTCTCTGTGGAAGGGACTTTGGGGGTGTCACGGTCCTTCAGTTAGGCTCAAAGTGTGTGTTTTTATTCAGTGCATTGGAACTGGATGTGACCACAGGGCTGTAGACTGTGCATCTATGTGTGTGTGTGTTTGTATGGGAGTGTGGTTTGTGTGCAGAGTGTGTGTGTGTGTGTGTGTGTGTGTGTGTGTGTGTGTGTGTGTGTGTGTGTGTGTGTGTGTGTGTGTGTGTTAGGGGTTGTGAGTGGAGTCAGACAGAGTATTTGTATCCAAGCCTAGCCCACAGATAGCGATTGCTTTCCAGGACTCTGTGGCAAAACAATGTGTTCTGATCAGTGCCTTGGCCCAGAACACACATATACTCTCTAGAGTTTGGCAAACTTCAAGAGCCAGTAAACAAAGGGAATGTGTCACTACTAGTTGAACCTAATAAAAGGAGGAGAAGAGACAAAGAGAGAAAGACAGAGAGAGAGAGAGAGATGGAGGGAGAGAGAGAGAGATGGAGAGAGCGAGAGAGAGAGATGGATGGAGGGAGATGTGGAGAGAGTGGTTGTCATTACTGTTACTAGTGTCTGGTAAAATGGAAAATTCATTAGGACATATCCTAACCTGATATCTTATTTCAGCTGAAGGCAGAGACTGGAATGTCTTTGGGGTAAAAGGTCACCAGAATGTTTTCTCCGACTTAAGTACAGCAGCTTCCTCCCCTGTAATTACCATGACTTTGGGCAGACCTCAATTGCACACTCTCTCTCTCCTGGGAAAATTCCAACAATCTACTGTAATACCCTTTCCTATGTCCTATACCATATGAAAGTCCCATCTACTTCCTGGTACAAGTCCCATACTCTTTTTAAATGGGCTTCAAGCTTATATCATCAACTTCATGAAAATGGGGTCTTATAAAATAGATATAAAATTATATTTGTGGATTAAAACGTTCTCAATAGGGGGTGCTGTTGGCACTTTGTAATAATTTCGTTCCCAAATTAAACTGCCTCGTACTCAATTCTTGCTCGTACAATATGCATATTATTATTACTATTGGATAGAAAACACTCTCTAGTTTCTAAAACCGTTTGAATTATATCTGTGAGTAAAACAGAACTGGAGTTGGAGAAATGTTCCTATGAGGATGTGAGAATGCTGAAATCTGCAGGCTGTTCTGAGATCCGTTTATTAATTTGCATGTCTTCTATTGGTTGAGATGCACTGCATACACCTTCCCCTGGATGTCAGCGAATAGTGAGAATTGAAATGGTGTTGCTAGGCAGATCTGAGAGCTTATAAATGGGCTGGCAACGTGGGGTCCTTCCTTTCTTCTCTTCGCCATGACGCAAAAAGGACCTCTGGATGTTGTTCTAGAAAGCTCCCGTTATAGCCCTTAGATATATCCGGCTCTGTTTTTATTCGATTTAGGTATTAAGGACATCATAATGTTGTTATTTTAAACCGAGTTATATCAGTTTATATCAGTATATTGCGATTTTCTGATATTTATTAGTGCTGCGTTATAGTGAGTTGGACACGTCTTTGCCACATGGCTAATGTTTACTGCTAATTCCAAAGTTGAAGACGACAATCTACAACCGAGCAACGATTATTTTGGAAAAAGGACAACTTGCCCAAGATTCTGATGGGAGCTCATCAAAAAGTAAGAACTATTTATGATGTTAATTCGTTGTTCTGTTGAAAAATGTAAAACTCATATTCCGCCATTAATTTCGGTGCGGTCTCGCTTTAACGCACGCTGTATGTCGTAGCAACGTTAATTTAAAAAATCTAACACAGCGATTGCATTAAGAACTAATGTATCTTTCATTTGCTGTCCAACCTGTATTTTTTAGTGAAGTTTAGGATTAGTTACTGATTAGATTAGGTGCCTCTCCCAAGATTTCTCCCGACATATTGTTGGCAGCTTGGCTACTTTTCTCATTGTATAACCACGATTTGTGCTGCTAAATATGCACATTTTCGAACAAACTCTATATGTATTGTGTAATATGATGTTATAGGACTGTCATCTGAAGAAGTTTGAGGAAGATTAGTGAAAAATGTAATATCTTTTGCTGGTTTATTCGTTATCGCTATTGTTGGCCTGAATCAATGCTGTTGTGTGGTTGGCTGTTGTAGTAAGCTAATATAATGCTATATTGTGTTTTCGCTGTAAAACACTTAAAAAATCTGAAATATTGGCTGGATTCACAAGATCTTTGTCTTTCATTTGCTGTACGCTGTGTATTTTTCAGAAATGTTTTATGATGAGTATTTAGGTAATACACAATGGTCTCTGTAGTTATTCTAGTTGCTTTGGTGAGAGTTGTGATGGTGGCTGCAATGGTAAACTATGATTTATACCTGAAATATGCACATTTTTCTAACAAAACATATGCTATACAATAAATATGTTATCAGACTGTCATCTGATGAAGTTGTTTCTTGGTTAGTGGGTATTTATATCTTTATTTGGTCGAAATTGTGATAGCTACCTATGCAGGAGAAAAATGGTGGGAAAAGAAAGTTGTGTCTTTTGCTATCGTGGTTAGCTAATAGATTTACATATTGTGTCTTCCCTGTAAAACATTTTAAAAATCAGAAATGATGGCTGGATGCACAATATGTGTATCTTTCATCTGGTGTCTTGGACTTGTGATTTAATGATATTTAGATGCTAGTATTTACTTGTGACGCTATGCTAGGCTATGCTAGTCAGCTTTTTTACTGATGGGGGTGCTCCCGGATCCGGGATTGTGATGAAGTAGAAGTTAATATACCTTTACCTATCCAGTGCCTTCAGAAAGTATTCATACCCCTGGACTTATTACACATTTTGTTGTGTTACAGCCTGAATTCAAAATGTATTTAAAAAAAAAGATTATCACCCATCTACACACAATAACCCATAACGACAAATTAAAAAAATCTTTTTACATTTATTGGCAAATGTATTGGAAATTACATACAAAAATATATAATTTACTTAATTAAGTATTCACATCCCAAAGTCAATACTTTGTAGAAGAAGCTTTGGGAGCAATTACAGCTGTGAGTCTTTCTGGGTAAATCTCTAAGAGTTTTCCACATCTGGATTGTGCAACGTTTGCCAATTATTCTTTCAAAAGTTATTCAAGCTCTGTCAGATTGGTTGTTGATCATTGCTAGACAACCATTTTCTGGTCTTGCCGTAGATTTTCAAGTAGGTTTAAGTCAAAACTGTAACTCGGTCACTCAGGAACATTCACTGTCTTCTTGGTAAGCAGCTCCAGTGTCGTTTTGGCCTTCTGTTTTAGGTTATTGTCCTGATGAAAAGGTAATTCAGTTCCCAGTATCTGGTAGAAAGCAGACAACCAGGTTTTCCTCAAGGATTTTCAGGACAAAAAAGTGTGTTGCTTTGCCACATTTCTTGCAAAATTACTTTAGTGCCTTGTTGCAAACTGGATGCATGTTTTGGAATATGTTTTATTCGGCACAGGCTTACTTCTTTTCACTCTGTCAACTAGGTTAGTACTGTGGAGTAACTACAGTGTTGTTGATCCATCCTCAGTTTTCTCCTGTCACAGCCATTAAACTTTGTAACTGTTTTTAATCCACCATTGGCCTCATAGTGAAATCCCTGAAGAGTTTCCTTCCTCTCCGGCAACTGAGTTAGGAAGGAGACCTGTATCTTTGTAGTGACTGGGTGTATTCATACAGCATCCAAAGTGTAATGAATAACTTCACCATGCTCAAAGGGATATTCAATGCCTGCTTTTTTATTTTTCCCCATCTACCAATAGGTGCTCTTATTTGCGAGGCATTGGAAAACCACCCTGGTCTTTGTGGTTGAATCTCTGTTTGAATTTCACTGCTCGATTTAGAGACCTTACAGACCTTACAGTATGTATGTGGTACAGAGATGAGGTATTTGTTCATGTCCATGCCACTTATTATGTGACTTCTTAAGCACATTTTTACTCCTGAACTTATTTAGGCTTGCCATAGTGTTAGAGGAATTTCATAATTAATTTATGTGCTCATTAATTAAAATCACTCTGTCTGTTTCTAAGAATTTGTAAGATCCTTATTAACATAAAATAGACAGGGAACAGTCTTATTAAAAATAGATAATAGTATTTATTCTCGGAGCACGCTCCCATTTAACCACAGTTTATATACAAAATATGACGTCATTGATTACAGAATAAAGCTCCTCCTCTTGACCAAGATAAAACACGTTCGAAAGTTCATTCCAACTCACCAGCGCACACACATGACACACAATATAATTTATTCTCCTGACGGCTCACTACATTTTATACCACTTTAGCAGACAACTCAAGATAAAGATAATGGAAGACCTAAGAAGTTACTCACTGCCTTATCTAAACATCTCAGGGCTAAGTTGGGTCGGTTCAACCATAGTTTAACGATCCTTTTTGTTTACTTTATAACCCACACCACATACCTCTCTAACTAAGTTGGAATGGTGTTTATTATGTTTTAATTACTCCTTGTTCATGCTACATAATCCCTTCCTTATGAATTAACATTATTAATCAGATATAATAATACAGGGTAGAGTTTAAATTAGTTATATCTAAATGTAGAAATTGTTTAGTCATTATTCATAAAATTCCTAACACATAGTAAAATTGTTGAATACTTATTGACTCAAGACATTTTAGCTTTATATTTGTAATTAATTTGTAAAAAATTCAAAAATCGAATTCCACTTTGACATTGTAGGGGCTCCCGAGTGGCGCAGCGGTCTAAGGCACTGCAGTGCTAGAGGCGTCACTACAAACCCTGGTTCGATCCTGGGCTGTATCACAACCGGCCGTGATTGGGAGTACCATAGGGCGGAACACAATTGGCCCAGCATCGTCCGGGGTAGGCCGTCATTGTAAATAAGAATTTGTTCTTAACTGACTTGCCTGGTTAAATAAATAAAATACTAATTATGGGGTGTTGTGTGTAGGCCAGTGACAAAAAATCTAAATATAATCCATTTCAAAATCAGTTTGTAACTCAACAAAATGTGTAAAAGTTAAAACAACCAGCTCTTTCATAGTGTTTCACTCCATTATTCATTAATGTTAACGTCATCCCTATTCTGTTTGTGTCGTAGGGGAATTATCCATGCATAGCGGAATGTACACTCACAAAACAGATCAAACGCCAACCAGATTCCCAGACAAAACGCAAACTACTGGATTATCATGGACATATTTAGTCAGTGACACAATGTGCAACAGAGCTCAATGTAAAACCACTACAACCAGGGAGGATGGTATGTAGCAGTATACTAAGGGCAAATGTTATACGATGTGCCTAGCAACTACTTTCCCTGGTATTTTCATGTTTGTCTCGCTTGCCTTTCCTCCATTTGTGACACGGGCCAATCAGAGTTTGCCCAATAACTGCTTCCAGGGGGGGAACTGAACTAGAGGATAATGGGTCATATGTTGTCTTGTTTAGTAATGGTGGTGGCATGCCTGTTTGAGTCAATCAGCTAGCTTCACAGTGACATCATCATCCCATGTCCTGATGATGCCCCATCAGTAATGGCTGGCTGCCTCTGGTGCTGTGTGCGTCATGCTTTAACCCCACGGTGGCCAGACTAATGTACTACACTGACAAACAGCTGGGGGCGACTGAGGGACAGTGTAGCGGCAGCATGCACTTATGGACTGTGCTCAGGGACACACACACATGCATACTCATGCTCACATGCACAAGCAGATACACACACACACACACACAGAGAGAGACACATCACACACATATAGATGTACCACACATACAACAAGCGTGCACACGCACACACACACACTCAGTAGCAGGTGGACGTGTGAGAGAGAAGATAGGAGCCGGAGATATAGGAGAAGAGGAAAGGAGGGAGAGAGGGAGGGAGAGAGAGAGAGGGAGGGGGAGAGAGAGGGAGGGGGTGAAAGGGAGGGAGAGAGAGGGAGGGAGAGAGAGAGAGAGAGAGAGAGAGAGAGAGAGGGAGGGGGAGAGAGAGGGAGGGGGGGATAGAGAGTGAGGGAGGTAGAACTGCTGATATCTGTCTGGCAATCGTTCAGGCGCGAAGGCAGATGTGTTTTTAAGACAAGGTGAGTCTCTTGTTCCAGATGTCTCTGATGTAGTTGTAACACACACACACACACACACACACACAGTATGGCGTACAGGTCCAGAGGGTGTATTTAGGACTGTTGTTTTTCTTCTTCTAATCTAGCCAACGCTAGTTCAATGGGCCGAATCAAACAGGGCAGCTCATTTCTCTGATTAGAACATGAAGCCCACAAACAGATGGGAAAGGACAATGAACGCACCACTACGCCACAGGCGTTCCAATTCAACAGGCTTAGTGACGTTTCCTCTATGGAGTACACACACACACACACACTGAAATTGCTTGTACTGTATGTTTTAATAAACAGATCAGATTCACTCTGGAAATCATGCAAATACACACACAAAGGATGTTTAGTACATTGAGTAGCCTTCTGATATGTGAAAACATTGCAAGAGCTTGTGTGAATCACTGTTCCACACTGCTGTTGGATTGTCTTGTAAATCATTGAGATTCTCACTTCCCTCTCACACACAACATGTGCACAAACACATGCACTGCAGTCACCCTATTCATGGCCTCTAAGCCTCAAGAAAAAACATCCAACAGTACAGACATCATTTCTGTAGTCTCGCATGGATCAGTACTCATTTTAATACAAACATTTCATGGTTATGGTTTTAAAATTTGATTTTAAAATGAAGTTACAGCTTTAGAATGAGATTAGAATTGAGTTAGACACATAATATCCCTGCGATTCTCTAAATGAGTTTATAGCCATAGAATCAGTCCTGTGTTCTGTAGTATTTCTGTGTCTGACGCTGCAGACTCTTATGTGGTTCCTGTGGTTGACCCCCCCCCCCCCCCCCCCCCCCTGCAGGTGGCTGAAGGTACTGCTGTGCAGCCCCCTACGCTATCTATGGATGGTCCTCATGGCCCTCACTGTGCTCTGTGTGGCCATTCAGATCCTAGGAGTCGTCTGGCAGTCCAGGTGAGTCTGGTGCTACTGTACGTACAGATGTAGGATCTCTATTTGATCACCCTGTTGCAGGAGAATCTTCCTGCAATGCAGGAAATGTAAAACTTGTAGTATATTTTAGGTTTAAAAAGGCCTCTGAATTTTGTTATTTCCATTTCTAAATTTTTTACTTGATTTTCCATTCAGAAAAATATATCAACCCCTACAAAAATCCATTAATTATAATCCACATGTCCAGTTGCTACAGGATAGTTTTCCTGCTGTAGAAAACTAGCTCAAATTAAGATCCTACATCTGTAGCCATCAGGTCAGATATTCATACTACCTGGATTAATATTACTGGCAGTGAAACCAGAGAGGAAGAGGTAAAGCGAGAGGATTTGCATTTTTTTTGTATGGAGGACTTTGAGAGATGTTTTGAGGCTAATTTGATTGAATAGAAGTTTCGCAATGTATATTCTGTTACAAATGTGCATCCACTTATATCAGCACATGGCATTCCGGCAACTTTGAGAAAAACGACTGTGGTTCACATGCGTATCTGCCCTCTCATTGACGACAATGGTCCTACCTGATCGCGTCTGGCTTCAATCATTGAGGACGTGTACTGTATTTCCATTGTTAGACTGGTCACTCGGCTATCTTGTTAATATAATAGATTATCTTTGGTGAAACTAACAAGCTTTTACATTCCACTTCTCTGTTCAGGATAATTGTTTTGTTTTGAAACAGGCTGACAGTGATTGGCTAACTGTAGTCTAACACTCTGTTTGGTTTCAGGAACGATAAGATGTTGAGCGAGAAGCTCCTGAATGTGCGGTTTACCATCGAGATCCAGGGAACGCTCCCAACGGAGCAGAGGGACTGGGAAAACTTGCGCTCTTCGCAAGCCCCTGTCGTAGAAGAGGAAGTGAGGTCACAGGAGGAAGGAGCGCCTAAACAACCGGCCAAAGAAAATCAGAAGGTAGCAGAACATCAAGATGGCAGAGATGAGCCAGGAGTGGAGAGGAGACTCCAGGTGCATCACCGACATTTAAAGCTCTCAAACACTTTCAATAAGGTCAAAGACTCCAGGAAAGAGGCAAGGGGTAAAGTTTTAGCAGTAAAGGCAGCCCTGCCCAAAGTCACACTGGGTGATGATGGGTTGCATTTGGGGGTTCCCGGGTCTGTGGTTCTCCAGCTGGGCCACCCAGCTATCAGAGTGGTATCTACCCTGTCTCACACACCTCTCCAGCTCCCCTTAACCAATCAGCTGAAGAGTAGAAACAGCCTTGCCCCTCTAGGCACCAACTCTGTAGTTGCCGGGGTGATAAGCGAGGTGAAACCGGGTATTGCCACCTCCACCTGTCGGCCGAAGAACCACATTGTCTTTCTAAAGACGCACAAAACGGCCAGCAGCACCATCCTGAACATCTTGTATCGCTATGGCGACAGCCGCAATCTGACCTTCGCCCTTCCGCTGAACATGCACAGCCAGCTGTTCTATCCCTTCTTCTTCGCCTCACACTTTGTGGAGGGAGTTAGGAGCCGCAGTGTCAAAAAGTTCCACATCATGTGCAACCACATGAGGTTCAGACCACCAGAGGTGAGTTCTGTCATCATAGCACAGGAGGTTGGTGGCAACTTAATTGGGGAGCAGGCTTGTGATAATGGCTGGAGCCAATAATTATTAAATGGTGACTAAGGCATCACTAACACATTTTGTTCTTGTTTTGGTCTTTTCCTGTTGTGTCTTAGGTGAGGAAGGTGATGCCGCAGGACACGTTCTACTTCTCCATCCTGAAGAACCCTGTCGCCATGATGGAGTCCATCTTCATCTACTACAAGAGCATTCCCGCCTTCCACAAGGCCCGCAGCCTGGACGACTTCCTCGACAACGGTTGGCGTAGTTACAACACGTCCCTGCCAAACAACCACTACGCCCGTAACATCCTGACCTTTGACTTTGGCTTCGACAACAACGTCGCCACAGAGACGCCCGGAGACCTAGAGACGCGGGCCACCACAGCCATTGGCGCCATCGAGGAGGACTTCCACCTTATCCTCATCTCAGAGTACTTTGACGAATCCATGATCCTGCTCAAGCGCGCCCTCTGCTGGTCTCTGGACGACATTGTGTCCTTCAAGTTGAACAGCCGGAGCGAGCGCGCACGGAACATGCTCTCCCCGCACACCGCTGACAAGATCAGAGCCTGGAACGCCCTTGACTGGCGGCTCTACCTGCACTTTAACGCCACCTTCTGGCAACGCGTGGACACTACGGTGGGGCGTGTGGAGATGAGGCGGGAGGTGACTCGGCTGCAGGAGCAACGTGCCAAACTAGCCAAAATCTGCTTGAAGGATGGTGGTGCAGTGGACCCGTCGCAGGTACAGGACGCAGGGCTGAAGCCCTTCCAGTATGGAGCGGCCATCATCCAGGGCTACAACCTGAACCCTGGGTTAGACGGGCCCACCAAAACACGCTGTCAGAACCTGATCACTCCAGAGCTGCAGTACACAGACACACTTTACACCAAGCAGTTCCCTGAGCTTGCCACTAGGCAGAGACAGGCCGCCAAACTGGTCGCCTCACAACGTCAGCCTGGTCCAGCCAAGGTCAGCCCAAACAAAGCAGCCATGGCTGGGCCGGTGAGGGTGAGGGAGGCCCGACACAGTAGGACAGCCAGGAGTGGACCCAGAAACCCGAATGCCCAGAACCAAAATGACCCCCACCCAACTGTTCTGTCTAAAATCACTGCAGATAGAAGTGACAGAAACATGCCTTGAGGTGTGGCTCTTTCAACATAGACTATGGGACTAATGGGACAATCCACAGTATCTCATTGGTACTGAGCACAGGGGTCTTTTTAAGCTGAACAACCAATGGCTTTGTTTTGTCTGTACAGTGAGGACGTTTCGCTGCACATTATGCTTACTCTGGCTGGCTGCAGTGCACAGGGCCAGTTCGCTGACTTTGGTGGCACTAGGATAAGCTCTAGTGTTTCTACCCAACGATACTCGACCTGTGTGGGTGGAGGGGATGGAGTTGGGGGAGGAAGAGGAAGAGTAGGAAGGAGAGGGAGAGTGCAACTGGGGTGACTGTCCTGCCTTGACTGGTTGATTGGAAGTAGCATCTCATAAACCCTCTCATCTAATCTCTCCCCTTGATCTTGTCACACACTGAGGTTTAGAATTTGAACCCTTGGGGTGTACTATAGTTTGAAAGGGAACAATACTTGGTCCTATTGATTAAACTGATTGGGGTTGGGTAAGGCCTGTAGTACAGTAGGCCTATGTACAGTACCAGTCAAAAGTTTGGAGACACCTACTTGTTCCAGAGTTTTTCTTTATTTTTACTATTTTCTACAATGTAGAGTAATAGTGAAGACATCAAAACTATGAAATAACACATATGGAATCATGTAGTAATCAAAAAAGTGTTAAACAAATCAAAATATATTTTAGATTTGAGATTCTTCAAAGTAGCTACCCTTTGCCTTGATGACAGCTTTGCACACTCTTGGCATTCCCTCAACCAGATTCATGAGGTAATTACCTGGAATGCATTTCAATTAACAGGTGTGCCTTGTTAAAAGTTAATTTGTGGAATTTCTTTCCTTCTTAATTATTGCTTTTGAGCCAATCAGTTGTGTTGTGGCAAGGTAGGGGTGGTATACAGAAGATATCCCTATTTGGTAAAAGACCAAGTCCATATTATGGCAAGATCAGCTCAAATAAGCAAAGAGAAACTATAGTCCATCATTACTTTTAGACATGAACGTCAGTCTGTAGCGGTATTAATTTCAGAAGGGTAAAGAAGATTTTGTTCGGGCGCCAGGCAGGTATTAACCATGCCGAAAGAAAAATAGTAGAACAGCGAGAGTACCACTACCAGAACCGCACACATCAGCAGAAGAGACTGCCTAGAGTGTAGCCTGTTGACCAGATAGCCAGCGGAGAGAAAAAAGAATACACACCCTATAGATCCCACATCACATCACAGTCCTTCCACAATTCTTGGTAACCCCACCAAGCATACCTCATATAACAATAATGGCAGAGCAAATAAACAGCAACTTCATACAATAACGAATGAACCCAGTCATCACACAGAGGATTTGCAATAGTTTGTATTTTCTTCCTGGGAAGGAGTGCAGAGGGTATGAATGTGTGGTGTTCATATACACACTAGTCCAGCTCCAATGAAACTTCAATGCATTTATGAAAATAGAGTCAGTTGCAGTGTAAAGCACTGGACCATAGCGGGAAGAGAAAGAGAGAAAGGGAACAAGAGAGGGCTTAGCTGTGGACTTGAGGTTGCAGGTGTACGGTCTGACTGTCCGATGGGGTGTTGGTTTGTAGTTGAACGCGTCGCAACAATGTTGCTACTAATCCCTTTGATCCATAACCGTCGCGGTCCCACATGAGAACAACCACGTCGTCGAGCGATCACACCGAGGATTGTTCCAAAAACTGTACAACCACATACGCTGAAGATAAACAAACAAACTCTGCAGCATAACACACACAACCAAAACTGTCGCACCACAAAATAGCTCCTCCCCAAAAAGCTGAACGAGCTCTTTTATTTCCTCCTTTCTACTGCTCATGCGCTCTTAAAGTGGCAGCGCACGGTGAAGGCGCCGTGCATGATTTCGCCACACTCCTCCCCCCATGAAAAAACAAAGCCTGTAGAAACAGAGAGGATGCAGGCTTTGACAAGTTAATGTTTCTGCTATCCAAAACCAGGGAAGTCCTCATCATCAGAGTCCTCCACGAAGAGTTCCTGCAGGTGTTGCTTTTGCCTGCGATCCAGCTCTTCTGCCATAGGGTAGCAGGGCTTTAGGTCAACAACATGCACCGTCCTGACATCTTCCCCAGTGTGTGTAGTAGTCCACTACCACCAGTAAAATTCCTTTCCGGGTCCCCCGGCTGGGAAGAAAAGGTCCCATGAGGTCAATTCACGACATTTCATTTGGATGGTTTACCACGGTCTGCTGCATTTTTCCAGCAGGTCTGCCAATGTCTGGTTTGTATTTCTGGCAGACTTCACACTGCTGTACAAACTTCCGGGTATCAACCCACATGCCTGGCCAGTAAACCACCTCTTGTAGTCTTCGATACGTCTTAAAAACTCCAAGATGGCCACTCATGGGATTAGCATGATAAGCATGGATTATCTGGTCACTCAGTGTAGAGGGAATGAAGACGCGATAATGGGAGCTGTGTATTCCCTCTCCTCTTGGAGTTTTTCGATACACTTTATCCTGAATTATGCTATACTTATCATTGAAACGACTCTTTGAGTCTTCTTCAGACAGACTCTTGTGGATCGCCATGATGGCAGCATCCTTCTGTTGTGCTCTCCATACACTCTCATCATCCAGAGGAAAGGAATCATCCAGACACTTAGCGGTAGTGTAAGTGCTGCACAAGGGAGGACAAACATTGGCAGTCTGTGTAATCCGAGAAAAGGCATCTGGTACAACGTTCAGTTTTCCTTTGCGATACTCAATGATGAAGTCAAACTTCTGCAGTCGGATAGACCAGCGAATAAGACGGCTGTTGGTCTTGCCTGATGCCAGAACCCACTGCAGAGCAGCGTGGTCTGTGACAACGGTGAAGATCTTCGCCTCCAAGTAGTAGCTCCATTTCTCCAAAGCCAAGACCACAGCGAGGCACTCCCTTTCAGTCGTTGAATAATTCCTCTCGGCTGAATTAAGGGTGCGACTTGCATAGGCAAGAACTTCTTCTGTTCCAAGTCCTGTTTGTTGAGCCAAGACTGCTCCAAGTCCTGTTTGACTTGCATCCGTGTACACAATGAAATGAGCATTCGAGTTAGGATGACCAAGCACTGGAGGAGTAATGAGACTGTTTTTGAGTGCTTCAAATGCACTTTGGCATGCAGAGGTCCATTGGAATTTCACACCCTTCTTCTTAAGGTGGTTGAGGGGTTCGGCGACCTTTGAAAAGTCAGGCACAAACCTGTGGTACCATCCAGCCATACCCAGAAAACGCTGAACAGCTTTGAGGGATGTGGGAATTGGGAATTCCTGCACGGCTGCAACTTTGGCTGGATCTGCATGGATACCTTCAGCATTAACCACATGACCAAGGAACTTGAGTTCTAGCAAACAGAAACGACACTTCTTCAAGTTCAAGGTCAAACCTGCAGCCTTTAGTCTGTCGAAGACGGACTGTATGTCTTTCAGATGATCCGCGACAGAGGAAGAGTAGATTATGATGTCATCCAGATACACAAGACAATTTCTACCCCTCAGATCTCCCAGGACAGTCTCCATCAACCTTTGGAAGGTTGCTGAAGCATTCTTCAAACCAAAAGGCATGACTTTGAAGGAGTACAAACCAGCAGGGGTGACAAAGGCAGTCTTGTCCTGACTAGCGGGATCCATTGTCACCTGCCAATAGCCACTGTTCAGATCCAGATGACTAAAGATAAATGCTCCTGCCAGAGATTCCAGTATGTCATTTATGTTTGGTAGAGGGTAGGCATCGCTTTCTGTTATGGCATTCGGCTTCCTGTAGTCCACACAGAATCGGTTATCCACCATCTTTCTTAGGAATCAGGACAACCGGAGAAGCCCATCCGGAAAAAGACGGTTCCACAATTCCATTCTCCAACATGCTTTTGAGCAGTTCATTGAGGATTGCTAGTTTGGCAGGGGACAACCTGTAGGGACGCTGCTTAATAGGGTCATCATGCCGGGTATAGATTTTGTGTTTGAAGATGGTTGTACGGCCGAGTGTAAGAGTGCAGACCTCACTGTTCATCTCCAACATCTGGAAGAGCTTCCATCATCCTACAGACATGCCTGTTGCACTGCTTGTTTGATGTAGAAATCAGCATCAGGTTTGCTTTTGCTCTCGGATAGAAGGGGGGGTACGGCGGTAATCAGGGTGATAGTTGGGTTCTCCGACTTCACTGATGGAACATGTTTTTGTTTTTGTCTCTTTAGATTTTCCCGGTCTCTGACTTGACCAGAACCACACACATCAGCAGAAGAGACTGCCTAGAGTGTAGCCTGTTGACCAGATAGCCAGCGGAGAGAAAAAAAGAATACACACCCTATAGATCCCACATCACATCACAGTCCTTCCACAATTCTGGGTAACCCCACCAAGCATACCTCATATAATAATAATGGCAGAGCAAATAAACAGCAACTTCATACAATAAAGAATGAACCCAGTCATCACACAGAGGATTTGCAAGAGTTTGTATTCTCTTCCAGGGAAGAAGTGCAGAGGGTATGAATGTGTGGTGTCCATATACACACTAGTCCAGCTCCAATGAAACTCCAATGCATTTATGAAAATAGAGTCAGTTGCAGTGTAAAGCACTGGACCATAGCGGGAAGAGAAAGAGAGAAAGGGAACAAGAGAGGGCTTAGCTGTGGTCTTGAGGTTGCAGGTGTACGGTCTGACTGTCCGATGGGGTGTTGGTTTGTAGTTGAACGCTTCGCAACAATGTTGCTACTGATCCCTTTGATCCATAACCGTCGCGGTCCCACATGAGAACAACCACGTCGTCGAGCGATCACACCGAGGATTGTTCCAAAAACTGTACAACCACATACGCTGAATACAAACAAAAAAAACTCTGCAGCATAACCGTCGCGGTCCCAAATGAGAACAACCACGTCGTTGAGCGATCACACCGAGGATTGTTTCAATAACTGTACAACCACATACGCTGAAGATAAACAAACAAACTCTGCAGCATAACACACACAACCAAAACTGTCGCGCCACCAAATAGCTCCTCCCCAAAAAGCTGAACGAGCTCTTTTATTTCCTCCTTTCTACTGCTGATGCGCTCTTAAAGTGGCAGTGCACGGTGAAGGCTCCGTGCCGGATTTCGCCACAAGTCAATACGGAAAATTTGAAGAAATTTGAAAGTCACTTCAAGTGCAGTTGCAAAAACCATCAAGCACTATGATGAAACTGGCTCTCATGAGGACCGCCACAGGAAAGGAAGACTCAGAGTTTTCTCTGCTGCAAAGGATAAGGTCATTAGAGTTAACTGCACCTCAAATTGCAGCCCAAATAAATGCTTCACAGAGTTCAAGTAACAGACATATCTCAACATCAACTGTTCAGAGGAGACTGCATGAATCAGGCCTTCATGGTCTAATTACTGCAAAGAAAACTAAAGGACACCAGTAATAAGAAGAGACTTGCATGGGCCATGAAACACGAGCAATGGACATTAGACTGGTGGAAATCTGTCTTCTTGTCTGATGAGTCCAAATTAAACATTTTGGGTCCAACCACAGTGTCTTTGTGAGACGCAGAGTAGGTGAGCGGATGATCTCTGCATGTGTGGGTCCCACCGTGAAGCATGGAGGAGGAGGTGCAATGGTGTGTGGGTGCTTTGCTTGTCAAACTGTCAGTGATTTATTTTGAATTCAAGGCACACTTAACCAGCATGGCTAGCACAGAATTCTGCAGCGATACGCCATCTCATCTGGTTTGCGCTTTGTTTTTCAATAGGACAATGACCCAAAACATACCTCCAGGCTCTGTAAGGGCTCTTTGACCAAGGAGAGTGATGGAGTGCTGAATCAGATGACCTGGCTTCCACAATCACCTGACCTAAAAAAAATGGAGATGGTTTGGGATGCGTTGGACCGCAGAGTGAAGTAAAAGCAGCCATCAAGTGCTCAGCATATGTGGGAACTCCTTCAAGACTGTTGGAAAAGCATTCCTCATTAAGCTGGTTTAGAGAATGCCAAAAGTGTGCAAAGAAGTCATCAAAGCAAAGGGTGGCGACTTTGAAGATCTAAAATATATTTTTGTTTAACACTTTTTAGGTTACTACGTGATTCCATATGTGTGATTTCATAGTTTTTTTTGTCTTCACTATTATTATACAATGTAGAAAATAGTACAAATAAACAGAAACCCTTGAATGAGTAAGTTTGTCCAAAATTTTGACTGGTACTGTATCTGTCTGTCTGCTAACACCAAAAGACAAACAGTACCTCCACTTTACGACATCTGGTCTCTCATTTAGACAGGAAACATCTCAGGTCTCAATTCTCGGAGTTGATATAAACTTTACTCAGAGAGAAGGTGGCTCAATTTGGAGGTGAATAAAATACATGATGGTATGTTAAACATGTAGACATCATAGGAGGCTGGTGTGGGGAGCTATAGGAGGACAGGCTCATTGTAATTTAGATTTTATTTATGTCACACCCTGATCTGTTTCACCTGTCCTTGTGATCGTCTCCACCCCCCTCCAGGTGTCGCCCATTATCCCCTGTGTATTTATACCTGTGTTCTCTTATTGTCTGTTGCCAGTTTGTCTTGTTTGTGAAGTCAACCAGTGTTTTTGTTCTCAGCGCCTGCTTTTCCCAGTTTCTCTTGTTCTCACCCTTCTGGTTTTGACCCCTGCCTGTACTGACTCTGAGCCTGCCTGCCGACCTATACCTTTGCCCCACCTCTGGATTATTGACCTCTGCCTGCCCTGACCCTGAGTTTGCCTGCCGTCCGGTACCGTTGCCCCACCTCTGGTTTACTGACCCCTGCCTGCCTTGACATGTCTATTGCCTGCCCCTGTTGGGTCTTACCTTGATTCCTGATAATTTTTTAGGATCCCCATTAGCCAACATCAATGGCAACAGATACATTACAGACAAAAGATTTTACAATTTACATGCATTTAAAAACATTGACATGTAGTGGTGTGTGTGTGCATCTATCAGTTACACATACTGTATCAGTACATACACACAACCAGTAGGTCACATGGGGGAGAGGCGTTGTGCCGTGAGGTGTTGCTTTATTTGTTTTTTGAAACCAGGTTTTCTGTTCACTTGCTCTATACAAGATGGAAGGGAGTTCCATTCAATCATGGCTCTGTATAATACTGTATGTTTACTTAATTTGTTCTGGACCTGGGGACTGTGAAAAGACCCCTGGTGGCATGTCTGGTGTAGAAAATGTGTGTCAGTGCTAAACGCCTGGAATGGAATCAATGGAATGGTACCAAACACATGGAAACAGCGTGTTTGACTCTGTTGCGTTGATTAAATTCCAGTCATTAGAAGGAGCCCGTTCTCCTATAGCTCCTCCCATAAGCCTCTTCTCGTAGACATTTAAGGGAAAGATGTAATAACAGAAATACTATTACAAAATGTTTGACTTAGGAGCACGTCTCAACTCTTTCCATACCTACCTAAAGATAGCCAGAGCTTGTAACATTCTGTAATAATAGATTTGTACATTAATTCTCATGCAGAAAGTTCCTAGAATTTCCTCATCCTTTAAGGTTAGAAACTGAGAGAGATTCAGTTACTAAAGGTAATTCAGTAACTGGGAGAGATTCAGTTACTAAAGGTAATTCAGTAACTGAAAGACATTCAGTAGGCCACTGTGGAAAAAGATTCAGTTACCAAGACGGAGCAATGGACCTCTCGATTCTCAGAAATGGGAATCAAATTAAAATGTTACATTTCTTAGAAGACCAAATGATTAGTCTCTTTAAATTCAAGTGTGCTTTTAAATCATACTGCACTTTAGTGTGAATATATATAAATGAGGTGTAAAGAAATGATCGTAAAATGGAAATGTAGATTTTGTATGAAGAGATGATTTTGTGATGAATCCTTATCACAATACTTGCCTTTTAAAGTGGTCTGGTATGTACGTTTATTTTTCTCATTGTTGTGACCGGTGATGTTGCCACTTGGTAAGCACAGATTTCAAATTGAAATGGTCATATAAAAGGGTCATGAATTATAAATTGTTCTTACTTTTGTGTGTGTTCCCACTTTTGTATGATAAAACAATTTAACCTGATCAGCAGAACAGAATATAGATTGATCTTGGGTATGAGTTGCTGTACAGTCGGGCTGTAGTTTGCAGATCAGACAACAGGTGGGAGCCTTGTCCTAATAAATTTCCTCTCAGCTTTGCTCAATGACAAACAGTGCATTTGGAAAGTATTCAGACCCCTTCCCTTTCTCCACATTTTGTTACGTTAAAGCCTTCTTCTAAAATGGATAAAAAAAAAAAAATCCACATCAATCTACAATACCATATAATGACAGAGCGCTATGCGACCTGAAATTGACCTCAGGTGCATCCTGTTTCCATTGATCATCCTTGAGATGTATCTACAACTTGGTTTGAGTCCGAAGTGCATGTCAGAGCAAAAACCAAGTCATGAGGTCAAAGGAATTGTTGTTTAAGCTAAGAGACAGGATTGTGTCAAGGCACAGATCTGGGGAAGGATAACAAAACATTTCTACAGCATTGAAGTACAGAGAGATCCTTGATGAAAACCTGCTCCAGAGTGCTCAGTACCTCTGACTGGGGCGAAGGTTCACCTTCCAACTGGACAACGACCCTAAGCACACAGTCAAGACAACTCAGGAGTGGCTTCGAGACAAGTCTCTGAATATCCTTGAGTGGCCCAGCCAGAGCTTGGACTTGAACCTGATCAAACATCACTGGAGATACCTGAAAATAGCTGTGCAGCGACGCTCCCCATCCAACCTGACAGAGCTTGAGAGGATCTGCAGAGAAGAATGGTAGAAACTCCCCAAATACAGGTGTATCAAGGCTGTAATCACTGCCAAAGGTGTTTCAACAAAGTAAAGGGTCTGAATACTTATGTAAATGTGATATTTCTGGGGGGGTTTTGTTGATAAATGTGCAAAAGAGAACTGTTTTTGCTTTGTCATTATTGGGTATTGTGTGTAGATTGATGGAAAATAACTATTTAATCAATGTTATTAAAAAGGCTGTAATATAACAAAATGTGGAAAAAGTCAGGGGGTCTGAATACTTTCCAAATGAACTGTACATGATGGAGAATAGTCTCCTGTGCTAAAATACTATTCTCTCTCCAATGATGTGTATAAACTCTGGATGACTGGCCATTTGTTGTACTGAAGCTATCGCATTGTCATTTTGGTGCTCCTCCTCCATTGTAAAACAGATTTAGTACGGTACAGAAATGCATTTACTAATGTCTACATTCGTTATGACAAGTTTATTCTATTAGATACACCTTAATGCATACTTACAAACATATTTAAATGTATTCCTTAAAGTACTCATGTTACTGTCCCCACTACAACAAATAACTACTTAATTATATGTAATTCTGTACTTGAAACATGGAGGACTGCTCCTTCCAGGAAGTACCAATATGGCGGCAGATGGCTTCATAGCAACAGTATTCCAGGGTTTATACACTGCTCAAAAAAATAAAGGGAACACTTAACAACACAATGTCAATCACACTTCTGTGAAATCAAACTGTCCACTTAGGAAGCAACACTGATTGACAATAAATTTCACATTGTGCAAATGGAATAGACAAAAGGTGGAAATTATAGGCAATTAGCAAGACACCCCCAATAAAGGAGTGGTTCTGCAGGTGGTGACCACACACCACTTCTCAGTTCCTATGCTTCCTGGCTGATGTTTTCGTCACTTTTGAATGCTGGCGGTGCTTTCACTCTAGTGGTAGCATGAGACGGAGTCTACAACCCACACAAGTGGCTCAGGTAGTGCAGCTCATCCAGGATGGCATATCAATGCGAGCTGTGGCAAGAAGGTTTGCTGTGTCTGTCAGCGTAGTGTCCAGAGCATGCAGGCGCTACCAGGAGACAGGCCAGTACATCAGGAGACGTGGAGGAGGCCGTAGGAGGGCAATGTGCATTGTAGTATATACATCTCTCTCTCTCTCAGCCCTCTTTCTCATCAGTTCTTCAGACAATAGTTATATTTCTAAAGTACATCCACAGCTCCACCTAGTGTTCATTATTAGTATGTGCCGAGACCCAATCTGCAAAGGTACCGAATAGAAGACCATTTGTTTATTAAACAAGGTGGCTAACAAACATGAGCATGCATGTGTCAATCTGTGACTTGTTTACACTAGAACATGAATGATGGGTGAACATGTGTTTGTATCTGTGTGTGGTTGTTAGTAGGGTTGTGTGTGCTGTATGTGTGCTTATGCAAATTACTTGAGTAGATTTCTAACAGATGTTTTATTGTGTGTGTGTGTCAGTGTGTCATGCATGGCAGCAGGCAGGCCTAATCACCAAACCTTGTGGTACAGGAATGGCTTGACAGGACATGTTTAATATTTACTCATCAATCAAATCTGCTCTAAAGGGTAGCGGCTTAAGCAAACAGAAACACACAAAGCCAATGTCTGGCCTCACATCTATCACACACCCACAGCAGGGTTTGACAAATAGCCTGTTTGGCATTTAGAGGGAATACATATGTATGTGCGGTCACACCTGAGTGTGCCTGTGAGAAACTGTTGCCAGGCGCGCCGCTAACAAGCCTTGCTATCTCGAGGCAGTCATAAAGTAGCCTCCTTGAATACTGTTCATGACTATGTTATCTATTTAACCAGCAACGAATGACACTCATTTGGTCGACACTACTGCATGAAACCTTTGATACGGACTGACAAAATGGACCACATTTACTAAGGCAAGATTGTCAGCAAAATGTGGCCTAATACGTGTTTTAATATTTACATGTTTCATAATTTGTATTGATTATTGGTTCATACCGTCTTCTGAGGTAAACTCGACTTGGGATGTGTGAGGGTTATAAAGAACACGGGGTGCCCCGGCATCTTGTGAATTTCGGAAGGGGAGCGGTTCAATTGGGCCATAGTCGGCCCTAGATCTGGGGAAACTTTCCCCGGAGCTATCCTAGCCTTCACCTAGTGCACCACCACTACCTACATCCCCAAGGAAAAGCTTGGTGGCCATTTAGGTGGCCATTTACAGCAATGATGTTACGTGTAGTAGTGCGTTCAAACCAATTAACTGTTTGTTTTTTCTGGTCGATGTATTCGGTGTCACTTAGGATCTGTCAGTGCTTAGTCTTAATGAGGCGTTGAGTTTTAATTTCAAGCAGACAAATGGCATCATTGTTTAATCTGGTTCTTTTGATCATGTTCTTTTTCCTTTTCTAATATTCTGCTCCTAGAAAAGTGTAGAACCTAGCGAACAGACAGAGGAAAATCACCATCTGCCTGCATGTGTGTGGTTTTACTGCTGGACCAGGATCAGATTTTAAACTGTTCCAAGATCAGGCTTGGCTGCCTCCTCCCATTTGTCCAGCTCTACTCTGCCCTACTCTGTTCTGTTCTCTTAATAGCCTGCTAGCCCTGCTCTGCTCCATTCTGTTATCTTAATAGCCTGCTAGCCCTGCTCTGCTCCACTGTTCTCTTAATAGCCTGCTAGCCCTGCTCTGCTCCACTCTGTTCTCTTAACAGCCTGCTAGCCCTGCTCTGCTCCACTCTGTTCTCTTAATAGCCTGCTAGCCCTGCTCTGCTCCACTCTGTTATCTTAACAGCCTGCTAGCCCTGCTCTGCTCCACTCTGTTATCTTAACAGCCTGCTAGCCCTGCTCTGTTCCACTCTGTTATCTTAATAGCCTGCTAGCCCTGCTCTGCTCCACTCTGTTCTCTTAATAGCCTGCTAGCCTTGCTCTGCTCCACTCTGTTCTCTTAACAGCCTGCTAGCCCTGCTCTGCTCCACTCTGTTTTCTTAACAGCCTGCTAGCCCTAATCTGCTCCACTCTGTTCTCTTAATAGCCTGCTAGCCCTGCTCTGCTCCACTCTGTTCTCTTAATAGCCTGCTAGCCCTGCTCTGCTCCACTCTGTTCTCTTAATAGCCTGCTAGCCCTGCTCTGCTCCACTCTGTTCTCTTAATAGCCTGCTAGCCTTGCTCTGCTCCACTCTGTTCTCTTAACAGCCTGCTAGCCCTGCTCTGCTCCACTCTGTTCTCTTAATAGCCTGCTAGCCCTGCTTTGCTCTGTTCTCTTAATAGCCTGCTAGCCCTGCTCTGCTCCACTCTGTTCTCTTAATAGCCTGCTAGCCCTGCTCCACTCTGTTCTCTTAACAGCTTGCTAGCCCTGCTCTGCTCCACTCTTTTCTCTTAATGGCCTGCTAGCCCTGCTCTGCTCCACTCTGTTCTCTTAACAGCCTGCTAGCCCTGCTCTGCTCCACTCTGTTCTCTTAATAGCCTGCTAGCCCTGCTCTGCTCCACTCTGTTCTCTTAACAGCCTGCTAGCCCTGCTCTGCTCCACTCTGTTTTCTTAATAGCCAGCTAGCCTTGCTCTGCTCCACTCTGTTCTCTTAATAGCCTGCTAGCCCTGCTCTGCTCCACTCTGTTCTCTTAATAGAGTGGAGCATCTGTCCTCGTGCTACTAGACCTTAGTGCTGCTTTTGACACCATCGATCACCACATTCTTTTGGAGAGACTGGAAACCCAAATTGGTCTACACGGACCAGTTCTGGCCTGGTTTAGATGTTACCTGTCGGAAAGATATCAGTTTGTCTCTGTGAATGGTTTGTCCTCTGACAAATCAACTGTGCTTTTCGGTGTTCCTCAAGGTTCCGTTTTAGGACCACTATTGTTTTCACTATATATTTTACCTCTTGGGGATGTTATTCGAAAACATTATGTTAACTTTCACTGCTATGCGGATGACACACAGCTGTACATTTCAATGAAACATGGTGAAGCCCCAAAATTGCCCTCGCTAGAAGCCTGTGTTTCAATGCTCTACTTTCCGGCTACCTGGATAAAGCACTAAATAAACTTCAGTTAGTGCTGAATACGGCTGCTAGAATCCTCACTAGAACCAAGAAATTTGATCATATTACTCCAGTGCTAGCTTCCCTACACTGGCTTCCTGTTAAGGCAAGGGCTGATTTCAAGGTTTTACTGTTAACCTATAAAGCGTTACATGGGCTTGCTCCTACCTATCTTTCCGAGTTGGTCCTGCCGTACATACCAATACGTACGCTACGGTCACAAGACGCAGGCCTCCTAATTGTCCCTAGAATTTCTAAGCAAACAGCGGGAGGCAGGGCTTTCTCCTATAGATCTCCATTTTTATGGAACAGTCTGCCTACCCATGTGAGAGACGCAGACTCGGTCTCAACCTTTAAGTCTTTACTGAAGACTTATCTCTTCAGTAGGTCATATGATTGAGTGTAGTCTGGCCCAGGAGTGTGAAGGTGAACGGAAAGGCTCTGGAGCAACGAACCGCCCTTGCTGTCTCTGCCTGGCCGGTTCCCCTCTCTCCACTGGGATTCTCTGCCTCTAACCCTATTACAGGGGCTGAGTCACTGGCTTACTGGTGCTCTTTCATGCCGTCCCTGGGAGGGGTGCGTCACTTGAGTGGGTTGAGTTACTGACGTGATCTTCCTGTCTGGGTTGGCGCCCCCCCCTTGGTTTGTGCTGTGGTGGAGATCTTTGTTGGCTATACTCGGCCTTGTCTCAGGATTATAAGTTGGTGGTTGAAGATATCCCTCCAGTGGTGTGGGGGCTGTGCTTTGGCAAAGTGTGTGGGGTTATATCCTTCCTATTTGGCCCTGTCCGGGGGTATCTTCGGATGGGGCCACAGTGTCTCCTGACCGCTCCTGTCTCAGCCTCCAGTATTTATGCTGCAGTAGTTTGTGTCGGGGGGCTAGGGTCAGTTGGTTATACCTGGAGTACTTATCCTGTCTTATCCAGTGTCCTGTGTGAATTTAAGTATGCTTTCTCTAATTCTCTCGTTCTTTCTCTCTCTCTGAGAACCTGAGCCCTAGGACCATACGTCAGGACTACCGGGCATGACGACTCCCTGCTGTCCCCAGTCCACCTGGCCTTGCTGCTATTCCAGTTTCAACTGTTCTGCCTGCGGTTACGGAACCCCTACCTGTCCCAGACCTGCTGTTTTCAACTCTTAATGATCGGCTATGAAAAGCCAACAGATTTATTCCTGATTATTATTTGACCATGCTTGTCATTTATGAACATTTTGAAAATCTTGGCTCTCTCTAATTTTCTCCTTCTCTCTTTCTTTCTCTCAGAGGACCTGAGCCCTGGGACCATACGTCGGGACTGCCAGGCGTGGTGGCTCCTTGCTGTCCCCAGTCCGCCTGGCCTTGCTGCTGTTCCGGTTTCAGCTGTTCTGTCTGCGGCTATGGAACCGCCACCTGTCCCAGACCTGTTGTTTTTCAACTCTTAATGATCGGCTATGAAAAGCCAACTGAAAATTATCCATGATTATTATTTGACCATGCTTGTCACTTATGAACATTTTTGAACATCCTGGCATAGTTCTGTTATAATCTCCACCCGGCACAGCCAGAAGAGGACTGGCCACCCCTCATAGCCTGGTTCCTCTCTAGGTTTCTTCCTAGGTTTTGGCCTTTCTAGGGAGTTTTTCCTAGCCACCGTGCTTCTTCACCTGCATTCTAGCTATTTGGGGTTTTAGGCTGGGTCTCTGTACAGCACTTCGAGATATTAGCTGATGTACGAAGGGCTATATAAAATAAACTTGATTGATGATTGATTGATTGAATAGCCTGCTAGCCCTGCTCTGCTCCACTCTGTTCTCTTAACAGCCTGCTAGCCCTGCTCTGCTCCACTCTGTTCTCTCAACAACCTGCTAGCCCTGTTCTGCTCCACTCTGTTCTCTTAATGGCCTGCTAGCCCTGCTCTGCTCCACTCTGTTCTCTTAACAGCCTGCTAGCCCTGCTCTGCTCCACTCTGTTCTCTTAAAAGCCTGCTAGCCCTGCTCTGCTCCACTCTGTTCTCTTAATAGCCTGCTAGCCCTGCTCTGCTCCACTCTGCTCTGCTCCACTATGTTCTTTTAACAGCCTGCTAGACCTGCTCTGCTCCACTCTGTTCTCTTAACAGCCTGCTAGCCCTGCTCTGCTCCACTCTGTTCTCTTAATAGCCTGCTAGCCCTGCTCTGCTCCACTCTGTTCTCTTAATAGCCTGCTAGCCCTGATCTGCTCCACTCTGTTCTCTTAATAGCCTGCTAGCCCTGATCTGCTCCACTCTGTTCTCTTAATAGCCTGCTAACCCTGCTCTGCTCCACTCTGCTCTGCTCCACTATGTTCTCTTAATAGCCTGCTAGCCCTGCTCTGCTCCACTCTGTTCTCTTAACAGCCTGCTAGCCCTGCTCTGCTCCACACTGTTCTCTTAATAGTCTGCTAGCCCTGATCTGCTCCACTCTGTTCTCTTAATAGCCTGCTAGCCCTGCTCTGCTCCACTCTGTTCTCTTAATAGCCTGCTAACCCTGCTCTGCTCCACTCTGTTCTCTTAATAGCCTGCTAACCCTGCTCTGCTCCACACTGTTCTCTTAATAGCCTGCTAGCCCTGATCTGCTCCACTCTGTTCTCTTAATAGCCTGCTAGCCCTGCTCTGCTCCACTCTGTTCTCTTAACAGCCTGCTAGCCCTGCTCTGCTCCACTCTGTTCTCTTAACAGCCTGCTAGCCCTGCTCTGCTCCACTCTGTTCTCTTAACAGCCTGCTAGCCCTGCTCTGCTCCACTCTGTTCTCTTAACAGCCTGCTAGCCCTGCTCTGCTCCACTCTGTTCTCTTAATAGCCTGCTAGCCCTGCTCTGCTCCACTCTGTTCTCTTAATAGCCTGCTAGCCCTGTGCTATTCCCTAAGTCTCACAACAATCAGACAGCCTCACTCCAAATATCACTCATATCAATGTGAACCAATGTCTCCCTGATACTTTCTGCTCTAACGAGTGTGTGTGTCCATCCACAGAGACTTCAGACGTTTCGCAGTGCAGTTCTCGCTGTGCAGTTAGTCTGTAACATGATCAAAATGTACACGCAAGTATCACTCCACTACCACCCGGCATACACACACTCTCTGTTTCTCAAACACTCTTTTTCACCACCTTGGTACTGCAGTGCATCAGACCCATTCACTGTGTGACGTGCCTCTAGTTTCTGGTGAATGCAGTATAGTTTATCTAGCTGCCGGTTGGTACACACAGCCATGGTGTCTGTAGGGTTGGACTGCTAAGGATTGATATCAGACCGCTCTCTCTCTCATCTGTGTTTGCTTACCAGGATTACCAGATTAACAAATTCACGCCTCACTGCCCACGTTCAGGCCGCTCTGTCCCTGGCTGTGCCTCGTTGCACCTCACTTCGCCCCTTGCATCCATCCATACCTCTCTCCATTCATCCTTCCCTCTCTCCATCAGTTTGTGCCCAGCCTAGTTGGAGCTGGCAGCTATCTCCAGTGGCGGACCTGAGATATGATACACTGAGCTGGCTTCTGTCCTGAATGACCATGTCAGTATGTGAGCAGATGGATGTGTGAGAGAGAAGATCGGAGGAGTGGGAGTTATAGTCAGGGAGGGAGGGAGGTAGAGAGGTAGAACTACTGCTGTCTGT
The DNA here is from genome assembly GCF_029448725.1 of Salvelinus fontinalis. Lineage (NCBI taxonomy): Eukaryota > Metazoa > Chordata > Actinopteri > Salmoniformes > Salmonidae > Salvelinus > Salvelinus fontinalis. The sequence goes on along the minus strand of NC_074697.1, from coordinate 19,618,103 downwards.
CTGAAAGTCATTGAAGCGGGCAGGCAGATGTGTTTTTTAAACGAGGTGAGTCTTGTTCCAGATGTCTCTGATGTAGCTGTAACATACGCAGACACACACACACACACACATATACATACACACACATGCACGCACCACACACACACCACGCACACACACACACACATACACACACACCACACACACACCACGCACACACACACACACATACACACACACCACACACGCACACACACATACACACACGACACACGCACACACACCACACACACACCACACCACACACACACACATAAATAGCGAAAAGTCCCAACTTGTCAAATGTTCCTTGTTTTACTATCCTTGTGAGGACTTCTGGTCCCCAAAAGGATAATAAAACCAAACTACAGACACACACACACTCTCATGCAATGTTTGTACATGTGTGCATTTGCTGTTGCAAATGTGTATTACCACCCAGAGACTATGCTACGCCCCAGACAGAGAAGCTACCTTTGTTGAGCTCACTACCCGGGCTGTTGCCACAACCTGCTGTTTGATGTGTCCTGGTATGGAGCCAGCAATGAGGTAGGAGTATTGGAGCACATCAACCCAACACAGCTTCACCTTCTCTGGGCAGTTGAACCACCGTAACCCCCCCTCTGGACTGGTGGAAGATCTAGAGGGAAGAGCTAGTTGCTGTTTTGCACCAATGCTCCGGATCCTTCTAAGTTCTCTGGGTTCAAATAAAATAAAATAAAATGTTATTTGTCACATACACATGGTTAGCAGATGTTAATGCTAGTGTAGCGAAACGCTTGTGCTTCTAGTTCCGACCATGCAGTAATATCTAACAAGTAATCTAATCTAACAATTTCACAATAACTACCTTATACACACAAGTGTAAAGGAATGAATAAGAATATGTACATAAAAATATTGAATGAGTGATGGCCGAACGGCATAGGCAAGATGCAGTAGATGGTATAGGGTACAGTATATACATATGAGATGAGTGGCAGTGGCTTGGGTGGTTGTTGTCCTTGATGATCTTTTTGGCCTTCCTGTGACATCGGGTGGTGTAGGTGTCCTGGAGGGCAGGTAGTTTGCGGTGATGCATTCGGTGATGCGTTGTGCAGACCTCACTACCCTCTGGAGAGCCTTATGGTTATGGGCAGAGCAGTTGCCGTACCAGGCGGTGATACAGCCCGACAGGATGCTCTCGATTGTGCATCTGTAAATGTTTGTGAGTGTTTTTGGTGACAAGCTGAATTTCTTCAGCCTCCTTAGGTTGAAGAGGCGCTGCTGCGCCTTCTTCACCACGCTGTCTGTGTGGGTGGACCATTTCAGTTTGTCTGTGATGTGTACACCGAGGAACTTAAAACTTTCCACCATCTCCACTACTGTCTTGTTGATGTGGATAGGGGGCTGCTCCCTCTGCTGTTTCTTGAAGTCCACGATCATCTCCTTTGTTTTGTTGACATTGAGTGTGAGGTTATTTTCCTGACACCACACTCCGAGGGCCCTCACCTCCCCCCTGTAGGCCGTCTCGTCGTTGTTGGTAATCAAGCCTACCACTGTAGTGTCGTCTGCAAACTTGATGATTGAGTTGGAGGCGTGCATGGCCACGCAGTTGTGGGTGAACAGGGAGTACAGGAGAGGGCTGAGAACGCACCCTTGTGGGGCCCCAGTTTTGAGGATCAGCGGGGTGGAGATGTTGTTACCTACCCTCACCACCTGGGGGTGGCCCGTCAGGAAGTCCAGGACACAGTTGCACAGGGCTGGGTCGAGACCCTGGGTCTCGAGCTTAATGACGAGTTTGAAGGGTACTATGGTGTTAAATGCTGAGCTCTAGTTGATGAGCAGCATTCTTACATAGGTATTCCTCTTGTCCAGATGGTTTAGGGCAGTGTGCAGTGTGATTGCGATTGCGCTGTCTGTGGACGTATTTCTGGCGGTAAGCAAATTGGAGGGGGTCTAGGGTGTCAGGTAGGGTGGAGGTGATATGGTCCTTGACTAGTCTCTCAAAGCACTTCATGTTGACGTAAGTGAGTGCTACGGGGCGGTAGTCATTTACCTCAGTTACCTCATCTTTCTTTGGAACAGGAACAATGGTGGCCCTCTTGAAGCATGTGGGAACAGCAGACTGGGATAAGGATTAATTGAATGTGTCCGTAAACACACCAGCCAGCTGGTCTGCGCATGCTCTGAGGACGTGGCTGGGGATGCCGTCTGGGCCTGCAGGCCTGCTTTTACTCACGTTGGCTGCAGTGAAGGAGAGCCCGCAGGTTATGGTAGTGGGCCATGTCAGTGGCACTGTATTGTCCTTAGTCTGTCTGGGAGCAAGACATCGTGGTCCGTGACGGGGCTGGTTTTCTTTTTGTAGTCCGTGATTGACTGTAGACCCTGCCACATACCTCTCGTGTCTGAGCTGTTGAATTGCGACTCTACTTTGTCTCTATACTGACGCTTAGCTTGTTTGATTGCCTTGTGGAGGGAATAGCTACACTGTTTGTATTCGGTCATGTTTCCGGTCACCTTGCCCCGATTAAAAGCAGTGGTTCGCGCTTTCAGTTCTGCACGAATGCTGCCATCAATCCACGGTTTCTGGTTGGGGAATGTTTTAATAGACGCTGTGGGTACAACATCACCGATGCACTTGCTAATAAACTCGCTCACCGAATCAGCGTATTCATCAATGTTGTTGTTCGACGCTATGCGGAACATATCCCAGTCCACGTGATCGAAGTAATCTTGAAGAGTGGAATCCGATTGGTCGGACCACGTTGAACAGACCTGAGCGCGGGTGCTTCCTGTTTCAGTCTCTGTCTATAGGCTGGGAGCAACAAAATGGAGTCGTGGTCAGCTTTTCCGAAAGGAGGGCGGGGGAGGGCCTTATATGCGTCGCGGAAGTTAGAATAACAATGATCTAGGGTTTTGCCAGCCTGGGTCGCGCAATCGATATGCTGATAGAATTTAGGGAGCCTTGTTTTCAGATTAGCCTTGTTAAAATTCCCAGCTACAATAAATGTAGCAGCAGAATATGTGGTTTCCAGTTTACATAGAGTCCAATGAAGTTCTTTCAGGGCCATCGATATGTCTGCTTGGGGGGGAATATACACGACTGTGATTATGATCGAAGAGAATTTTCCTGGTAGATAATGCGGTCGGCATTTGATTGTGAGGAATTCTAAGTCAGGTGAACAAAGGACTTGAGTTCCTGTATGTTGTTATGGTTCTCTTGGTTCTTGGCCCCACTAGCTCAGAGGAATGCAGTGGACACATTTCCTGAGTATCTCTCAGCCATGCAGCACAAACAGGCCTCAGTGGGCTGGTATGGGAGGTGTGTGTGTATTTGTAAGTAAGAGTTCTGACTACATTCGAGCCAAATGGTTGCAGAGAATAATACATATTTTGTGTATGTGTGACACCTTGTGATAAACTTATCTACAGTACCATATTGATGTGTGTATTCTTGTGTCCAGTTTTGGTCACTTCTATGTGATCCTGTGAGGTCTGGCCCTGGTCTCTAAGACATGTGTGGACCAGCACACAGGAGAGATCAGCCACAAGACTGCTGCCTTCCTCAAGACTGACCGGAGCTCCGGGGTCAGTTTTACTATCACTTTGACCTCTGCATCTCTTTACATTGACCAAAAATGCAAAGCAAAACTATTTTTCCAACCTTATAATATGACACTATTATCACCTTATTGTATTGTTATTGTAACCTGACTGGAATGGTTCCAAGAGGTGTCCATTTTGAATGGTGCAAGGAGGAATGCCACTGTCATCTGTCACAACGACGTCTCCCTGCTGGGAGACTGTTTCACTCCTTCTTATCACTGTCTCACCAACTGAATGAATGTCTCACTGAATTAATGAATGAATGATTAAATGAATGACTGAATGAATGACTGGCTGGCTGAATCTCATTTATTATTATCCTGAACACTTTTTGTCCTCACCTCATTCTGAAGGACTTCAAAGACACATTTGTGAGTGTCGAAGGTAGCAATGGGCCAGAATTCCTTGACTTCCTATGAAACATTGAGGTTTTCAGGGGTTGGCCCCTGGACAAGCTCCCTACCAACAACACAGGGGTGTGTCTGCATGCTTCTTCAGGTGGGTGGATCTGTTCACACACTTGAACTGTGGGGTTTACAGTCCTTCACACAGTAGAGGGCACTATATTTGTTTAAGAGCTCCTGGTTGGTCATAGTTGCAGACTGGGCAGTGAAACAGGCCGCTTGAAACATTGTTAAGGTTACCCAGAAGGTCATAAGAATATCATAAGGCTATAGATGGGTCACAAAAAACTACAAGACCGTTTCCCAGACACATATTAAGCCATATCCTGGACTAAAAATTACCCTCAATGGAAATTCTCCATTGAAAGCACTTTTTTTTTATCCAGGACTATGCTTAATCTCTGTCTGGGAAAACGTCCCTAAAACGTTGGGAACTATTGTCTTCCATCTTATTGTCTGAGGGCAGCTGTGCTGGCTGTACTCCGATTGGCTTTGCTGAGATCATGTAAATGGTTACTTTTCTACTTCCTCCCAAGGCAACCCTATCACTGGTACACACAACAGGTAGCTAACTTACTTAGCTACACAACTGTTTTCCTCAAGTTAATATACAGCCTGGAGGGAAGTATAAAATAATCTTAAACTCCAATGAAGTCTATTTTTTTTATTTAACTAGTATCCTTAAAGGCTTCTTAGAGTTACGACTCATGAGACTTACGTACGGTTTAGTATTTAATTGTAACTTAGAATTACATTCTCTTATGCACCTGACTTAAACCTCCTGAAGCTTTCTTAATCATAGTTATATAGGCAGACATAGGAAATAGCTACGGATAGCGGGAAGCAAACCCCCATCTTGAGTCAATACTGCCATCTATTGGTAAACATAAATATACCAGGTTACTACATTAACCTTTATTTAACCAGGTAGGCAAGTTGAGAACAAGTTCTCATTTACAATTGCGACCTGGCCAAGATAAAGCAAAGCAGTTCGACACATACAACAACACAGAGTTACATATGGAGTAAAACAAACATACAGTCAATAATACAGTAGAAAAATAAGTCTATATACAATGTGAGCAAATGAGGTGAGATAAGGGAGGTAAAGGCAAAAAAAGGCCATGGTGGCAAAGTAAATACAATATAGCGAGTAAAACACTGGAATGGTAGAATTGCAGTGGAAGAATGTGCAAAATAGAAATAGAAATAATGGGGTGCAAAGGAGCAAAATAAATAAATACAGTAGAGGAAGAGGTAGTTGTTTGGGCTAAATTATAGATGGGCTATGTACAGGTGCAGTAATCTGTGAGCTGCTCTGACAGCTGGTGCTTAAAGCTAGTTAGGGAGATAAGTGTTTCTAGTTTCAAAGATGTTTGTAGTTCGTTCCAGTCATAGCCAGCAGAGAACTGGAAGGAGAGGCAGCCAAAGGAGGAATTGGCTTTGGGGGTGACCAGAGAGATATACCTGCTGGAGTGGGTGCTGCTATGGTGACCAGCGAGCTGAGATAAGGGGGGACTTTACCTAGCAGGGTCTTGTAGATGACCTGGAGCCAGTGAGTTTGGCGACGAGTATGAAGCGAGGGCCATCCAACGAGAGCGTACAGGTCGCTGTGGTGGGTAGTATATGGGGCTTTGGTGACAAAACGGATGGCACTGTGATAGACTGCATCCAATTTATTGAGTAGGGTATTGGAGGCTATTTTGTAAATGACATCGCCGAAGTCGAGGATCGGTAGGATGGTCAGTTTTACGAGGGTATGTTTGGCAGCATGAGTGAAGGATGCTTTGTTGCGAAATAGGAAGCCAATTCTAGATTTAATTTTGGATTGGAGATGTTTGATGTGAGTCTGGAAGGAGAGTTTACAGGCTAACCAGACACCTAGGTATTTATAGTTGTCCACATATTCTAGGTCAGAACCGAGTAGTGATGCTGGATGGGCGGGCAAGTGCAGGCAGCGATTGGTTGAAGAGCATGCATTTAGTTTGACTTGTATTTAAGAGCAGTTGGAGGCCACGGGAGGAGAGTTGTCTGGCATTGAAGCTCGTCTGGAGGGTTGTTAACACAGTGTCCAAAGAAATTCCAGAAGTATACAGAATGGTGTCGTCTGCGTAAAGGTGGATCAGAGACTCACCAGCAGCAAGAGCGACATCATTGATGTATGCAGAGAAGAGTGTCGGCCCAAGAATTGAACCCTGTGGCACCCCCATAGAGACTGCCAGAGGCCCGGACAACAGGCCCTCCGATTTGACACACTGAACTCTATCAGAGAAGTAGTTGGTGAACCAGGCGAGGCAATCATTTGAAAAACCAAGGCTATTGAGTCTGCCGATGAGGATGTGGTGATTGACAGAGTCGAAAGCTTTGGCCAGGTCAATGGCGACATTGAACAGAAACATGCTAACTTATAATTAAAATAATGTGGCCACAGGTCTGTGGAAAACACACAATGTTCTGGAGGCTGACTCAGTATTCTCTGGCATGGAACTCAGAAATGCACAATGGGTTTCCTCACCATTTTGAATTTACAACTGCTTTTTATGTTATTTGGAAAATTTATTCAGATTGGATTGGTTTTATATGAATGAAATTACTGTTACAGAGAGAGTAAATAGAGGGCTAAGGTAGTAAAAACAGTTTCCTTTGTTTTTTTGTTTTTTTTGGTATAATTACGATGTAGGATCTTAACTTGAGCCAGTTTGCTGCAGCAGGAAAATAATGTGAATAATGTGAGTTAATGTGTGGATTATAATTAATGGACATTTTTACAAGGGTTTTTCAAAGTGGAAAAATTTTCACCAACACATGAGTGATCAAATTAAAATCCGACATCTGTATGGACTTTTTCGGTCCCATTGAATTCTGTTTCCCTCACCTTGGTGTTGTATTCAGGAGGGACGCAGTCATATCAATGGGCACGAGATCTTTTGTGTTCGTCTTTGTTGTTACAGTTTTTTACAATCACTTTGGCACTAATTTCAGAACATTGATGTCCTTTTTCAAAACTCTAGACACTTTTTCCAATTGCTTGGATACAATACACAAAGCTAAGGTAATTTGTTCATTGAACTACAATCACCTGTTCAAAATGACACAACTTTATCTATGGATGTAATATTTCATCGTCATTCTTTATCAGACACTGTTTCTATGGTCCCATGTACCACTTTTCCAGACCATGTTTTCAGATTTAGTTTCAGACCTACTTTATTAGGTACACCTATCTAGTACTGGGTAGGATCCCCTATTGCCTCCACAACAGCCTGAATTATTCACGGTGTAGTACGTTAAGAGATGACCTTCTGCACACCACTGTTTTAAACAGAACAACAACTAAAGCCCTCTATATATACTCTATATATTGAGTTGCAGGCAGCCACATGATTCGCTGTTCGAAGGAACAGGCTATTTGAGTTACAGTTTTTTCCAACTGCTTACACACGTTTTCAAAACTGTCTCATTTTTCAAAACCCTACACACAATTCCCAAAACTGCCGCACAGAAAATGCAAAATACCTCGCATCTCCTTCAAAATGTAACACTGCATTCAAAATGCCATAAACACATGTCAGAATGAAGCATTTGCATCAAATGGCAAACACTGTTTTCATAATAGTACATTTTTGGATATACCATGTAAACACTGTTGTTCTAAATCTACATTTACATTTACATTTAAGTCATTTAGCAGACGCTCTTATCCAGAGCGACTTACAAATTGGTGCATTCACCTTATGACATCCAGTGGAACAGCCACTTTACAATAGTGCATCTAGATCTTTTAAGGGGGAGGGGGGGGGGGGGGGGGGGGGGCAGAAGGATTGCTTTATCCTAGGTATTCCTTGAAGAGGTGGGGTTTCAGGTGTCTCCGGAAGGTGGTGATTGACTCCGCTGTCCTGGCATCGTGAGGGAGTTTGTTCCACCATTGGGGTGCCAGAGCAGCGAACAGTTTTGACTGGGCTGAGCGGGAACTGTACTTCCTCAGTGGTAGGGAGGCGAGCAGGCCAGAGGTGGATGAACGCAGTGCCCTTGTTTGGGTGTAGGGCCTGATCAGAGCCTGAAGGTACTGAGGTGCCGTTCCCCTCACAGCTCCGTAGGCAAGCACCATGGTCTTGTAGCGGATGCGAGCTTCAACTGGAAGCCAGTGGAGAGAGCGGAGGAGCGGGGTGACGTGAGAGAACTTGGGAAGGTTGAACACCAGACGGGCTGCGGCGTTCTGGATGAGTTGTAGGGGTTTAATGGCACAGGCAGGGAGCCCAGCCAACAGCGAGTTGCAGTAATCCAGACGGGAGATGACAAGTGCCTGGATTAGGACCTGCGCCGCTTCCTGTGTGAGGCAGGGTCGTACTCTGCGGATGTTGTAGAGCATGAACCTACAGGAACGGGCCACCGCCTTGATGTTGGTGGAGAACGACAGGGTGTTGTCCAGGATCACGCCAAGGTTCTTAGCGCTCTGGGAGGAGGACACAATGGAGTTGTCAACCGTGATGGCGAGATCATGGAACGGACAGTCCTTCCCCGGGAGGAAGAGCAGCTCCGTCTTGCCGAGGTTCAGCTTGAGGTGGTGATCCGTCATCCACACTGATATGTCTGCCAGACATGCAGAGATGCGATTCGCCACCTGGTCATCAGAAGGGGGAAAGGAGAAGATTAATTGTGTGTCGTCTGCATAGCAATGATAGGAGAGACCATGTGAGGTTATGACAGAGCCAAGTGACTTGGTGTATAGCGAGAATAGGAGAGGGCCTAGAACAGAGCCCTGGGGGACACCAGTGGTGAGAGCGCGTGGTGAGGAGACAGATTCTCGCCACGCCACCTGGTAGGAGCGACCTGTCAGGTAGGACGCAATCCAAGCGTGGGCCGCGCCGGAGATGCCCAACTCTGAGAGGGTGGAGAGGAGGATCTGATGGTTCACAGTATCAAAGGCAGCCGATAGGTCTAGAAGGATGAGAGCAGAGGAGAGAGAGTTAGCTTTAGCAGTGCGGAGCGCCTCCGTGATACAGAGAAGAGCAGTCTCAGTTGAGTGACTAGTCTTGAAACCTGACTGATTTGGATCAAGAAGGTCATTCTGAGAGAGATAGCAGGAGAGCTGGCCAAGGACGGCACGTTCAAGAGTTTTGGAGAGAAAAGAAAGAAGGGATACTGGTCTGTAGTTGTTGACATCGGAGGGATCGAGTGTAGGTTTTTTCAGAAGGGGTGCAACTCTCGCTCTCTTGAAGACGGAAGGGACGTAGCCAGCGGTCAAGGATGAGTTGATGAGCGAGGTGAGGTAAGGTAGAAGGTCTCCGGAAATGGTCTGGAGAAGAGAGGAGGGGATAGGGTCAAGCGGGCAGGTTGTTGGGCGGCCGGCCGTCACAAGACGCGAGATTTCATCTGGAGAGAGAGGGGAGAAAGAGGTCAAAGCACAGGGTTGGGCAGTGTGAGCAGAACCAGCGGTGTCGTTTGACTTAGCAAACGAGGATCGGATGTCGTCGACCTTCTTTTCAAAATGGTTGACGAAGTCGTCTGCAGAGAGGGAGGAGGGGGGGGGAGGGGGAGGAGGATTCAGGAGGGAGGAGAAGGTGGCAAAGAGCTTCCTAGGGTTAGAGGCAGATGCTTGGAATTTAGAGTGGTAGAAAGTGGCTTTAGCAGCAGAGACAGAAGAGGAAAATGTAGAGAGGAGGGAGTGAAAGGATGCCAGGTCCGCAGGGAGGCGAGTTTTCCTCCATTTCCGCTCGGCTGCCCGGAGCCCTGTTCTGTGAGCTCGCAATGAGTCGTCGAGCCACGGAGCGGGAGGGGAGGACCGAGCCGGCCTGGAGGATAGGGGACATAGAGAGTCAAAGGATGCAGAAAGGGAGGAGAGGAGGGTTGAGGAGGCAGAATCAGGAGATAGGTTGGAGAAGGTTTGGGCAGAGGGAAGAGATGATAGGATGGAAGAGGAGAGAGTAGCGGGGGAGAGAGAGCGGAGGTTGGGACGGCGCGATACCATCCGAGTAGGGGCAGTGTGGGAAGTGTTGGATGAGAGCGAGAGGGAAAAGGATACAAGGTAGTGGTCGGAGACTTGGAGGGGAGTTGCAATGAGGTTAGTGGAAGAACAGCATCTAGTAAAGATGAGGTCAAGCGTATTGCCTGCCTTGTGAGTAGGGGGGAAGGTGAGAGGGTGAGGTCAAAAGAGGAGAGGAGTGGAAAGAAGGAGGCAGAGAGGAATGAGTCAAAGGTAGACAATCTAAAACTCTTTGGTCTTTCATAGGCTTATATCTACATTTCAATACAATGTTCTACAGTGAAAGTAATCTGCTGAGAGGGGTAACAAGTACACTGTAAACACCAATGCAATGTAGAAACAGAAAATATTTATTAGGCCAAACATTACTGTTGTATACAGTAGCATACAACAAAACCATAAACGTATGTAAACCAAAAGTATATTCTTTAGAATACAGTAGAGAACACAATTGTGTGTGTGTGGAGTCCCGGGGGGGCAGTCCAGGAATTGGTAGGGGGGGGCAGTCACCAGTGCTAAGCTACGCTTCATCTCTTCTCCGGCCTGGGTCTGGCCACAATACTTCGTCCACATCACAAGATACGTTTTCTCTTGCCAAACATCGAGGGAAGTATCTCCTAGCATGGCGTATCCAACCTTGGACAGAGGCAACCTCTATGTCCCCACATGCGTCCTCCATTGCCTAGAGAAGCGGCATGGGGGCATAGGGTTGGCGATAATACACTTTCCAGCGCCAGGCTGAGAACAATTCCTCTATGGGATTAGAATATGGGGGTAGGTACGAAACTACAAATTGTGGATGGGTGGCAAACTAGTTTTGGACCAGAACAGCCCGGTGAAAACTAACATTGTCCCATAAAACCACATCTAGCAGGCTCCTGATCTGGATCGGGGACAAGCATTGTGTAAATTGCATCCAGAAAAGTGAGCATATGGCCGGTGTTGTAGTGTGGCATTGTGATGGAGGACCCCGTTTTGAGTGATGGCAGCACACATAGTTATATTACCCCCACGCTGTCCAGGGACATTGGTAATTGCCCTCTGTCCTATAACATTTCTTCCGCGGCGCCTGGTTTTGGTTGAAGCCAACCTCATCCACATAAATAATTTCATGGCAAATTACATGGGCATCCAGCTCCAATACTCTGTAACAGACAAAAGGATATACAGATGAGTAAATATGGTATCTCTGAAGTACTGGAAGTAGTGTTGCATACATACCTCTACAAAGTCATGTCGCATATTCTTGACTCTGTCAGAGTTTCTCTCAAATGGCACCTTGTAAAGTTGTTTCATCGTCACTCGGTGCCGTTGGAGGATGCGTTGTATGGTCGACAGGCTTACAGCATTGATGTTGTTAAATATGGTGTCATTATTCAAGATATGCTCTCTTATCTCTCGAATCCTAATTGCATTGTTGGCCAAAACCATATTTATAATTGCAGTCTCTTGTACATCTGTAAACAAGCGTCCTCGTCCTCCATGATGTCTTTGCCTTTCCACTCTGTACAGAATTCAAACACAGTATGTGTTCAGCGTAGGAACTGTAAACAATGTACAAAACAATGTAGTACAGCATGATAACCAACCTCATTCATTCAATGCAGTGCAGTAAATGGAGGGCTTAGAGTTACAAATGTTTATGCAATACTATGCAGTCACATGTATTTTACAGTACATTACTGTAATGCTAAAATAGTCATTAGATAGTTGCATACCTGTTCTCATTTCAGAAGGTTCGAATTATGGACGCCACTGTAAATCGACTCAAGTTGGGCTGGACTCTCAGTCCAGCCTCTCTCATGGTCAAACCTTGGTTGATCACATGATCAACAAGTGTTGCCCTAATCTCATCAGAGATGGCTCTCCTTCCTTCTCTTCTTTGCCTTTGCCCTCGTCCTCTTCTTCTTCTTCCTCCTACTCCTCTTGCTCTCTGTCCATTGTTGGTTCCGTGTAGCTCAGTTGGTAGAGCATGGCGCTTGCAACGCCAGGGTTGTGGGTTCGATTCCCACGGGGGGCCAGTACAAAAAAGTATGAATGTATGTACTTGTAAGTCGCTCTGGATAAGAGCGTCTGCTAAATGACTTAAATGTAAATGTAAATGTAATTGTTGGCATCCATTGCTCAAAAGAGGTAATCTGACCTTTGACCTATTTATAGGCCTATACTACAGTAAAACAGTGATTGGTTAGTGATCAGTTAAGCTATTAGTGTTTGCACATGTGAGGAGTGTGTGTGTGACCTGGTAAATAAGTGTAGCATTTTGATTGGTTGTGTTTGGAAAAGGAAAGCAAGTCACTTCCTGTTAGATTTTTGTGTTATAGGTAGAGAATTGTGTGTAGTGTTTTGAAAAAAGTGAGTCAAAGGCTGAGAAATAGCTTATGGTTTTGGATATTGGGTGTGTAGTTTTGCACTTTGAGTGAGAGGTTTCAAAAATCGTGTGACATGAAAAGATTTTGTGTGTAAGTAGTTGGAAAAAACTGTAACACACAGGTGTACCCAATAAAGTGGCCAGTGAGTGTATGTATGCATGCCCTTGTAATTGCTTTTCCAATACTGCCAACTAGTTACTGATGATTTATATAGAATATAGTGAAATGAGTGGTATCCACCTACAACAACATAGCGATAACATGGAGCCGGCAGGTGATTCAGGTCACAATAGAGGTCAAGCAGTGGGAGGAGGAAGACATGGTGGTCAAAGGAATGGCAGGGGACAAGCACCCCTTCTGAGAGGTGGTTATGGGCCTCGTTTGAGAGGTGTGGGGGAACGTGGTAGAGGACAAGGCCACAGACCAAGACATGGACAGCAACAGCAAGGAGTGTCCAAAGAAAGCCAAGAAAATGTTGTAGACCATGTCGTAAATCATGGCATGACAATGACTGAGGCAGCTACAATGATTCAACCAAACCTCGAAGATTAACCGTGGCCTCAATAATCAGAACTTTCCGCAATGGGAACCGATAAGTCTTCAGCATGCACTAAACATTAGGCTACTCTCAATTGTCAAATGACTGTATACTGCATGCCAATGTGTACCACAGAGTAGGTGATGTTACTAAATGTGTTTTTACTGTCATTTTCCCTGCAGAATTGAGACCAGGACAAATAGGGGAGGCAGAGGCAAAAGTCTGACTGACTAACAAGAGCAGGCTGTGGTCAATTTGGTTTGGGCCAGAAATGATATTCGCCTTACAGAAATTCGGAAGCACATCTTGGACAATGACGACATGTTCATGTGTGGAAGCCATAAGTTTTCCGACTATTGCATGCATGCTGAAAAGGCACCAGGTGTCTCTAAAACAGCTATACCGTGTGCGTTTTGAAAGAAATGCAGAGTGAAGCAACTGAGGACTGAGTATGTTCAGGTATGTTCAGTTTCAAGATGCCTGTTGTGAAAAATTCCCCCCAAATTCTACATCATTGTAATCAGTAATTCTCTTTCCAAACTGTCTTTTTAGAGGGTGATGGAGTTGGATGCTGACGAAAACCATCACAAATTCCTCTTTTTGGATGAGGCAGGCTTCAACCTGGCCAAGACATGGAGGAGAGGTTGGAATTTCATTTGCCAGCGGATAACCATCCAAGTACCTGGACAACGTGGGGCCAACATCACCATGTGTGCGGCTATATCGGAAGATGGTGTGGTGGGATGCAGACCTCGTATTGGATCATATAATGCAGCTCTCCTTGTAACCTTCCTTGATGAGCTAAATCAGGTCAATAGAGCTGATAGCGTGAACTATGTCATTGTGTGGGATAATGTCAGGTTCCACCATGCTCAAATGGTGCAAGCATGGTTTCAGGCCCATCCACAATTTACCACCTTGTACTTACCCCCATACTCTCCTTTCCGATTGAGGAATTTTTCTCCACATGGAGGTGGAAGGTATATGATAGGCGCCCTCACGAACAAGCCACCCTTCTCCAGTCCATGGATGACGCAAGCAATAACATCACGGCAGACCAGTGTCAGGCCTGGATTCACCATGCCCAAAGATTCTTCCCAAGATGTTTAGCTAATGAAAACATCCATTGTGTAAGGACCAACGATGGAGTCGAGAAGCAGGTACGGGGAGTCAAACATTTAATGAGGAACAGACAAGGAACAAGACAGGAACAGCGTCAGCACACGGCTAACAAAACGACATACAGACGTTAATGCGGAAGCGGGGAACAGAGCTGGGGGACAGACAGATATAGGAAGGAAATAACAGGTGATTGAGTCCAGGTGAGTCCAAATGATCACTGATGTGCGTGACGAGGGAAGCAGGGGTGCGTAAGGATGGTGGCAGGAGTGCGTAATGCTGGGGAGCCCGGCGCCCTCGAGCACGAGGGGGGAAGAGCGGGAGCAGGCGTGACACATTATGATGTGGATGAGAAGACATGGCTGATAGAAATATAGAAGTACAGTAATCAATCCTTTGTTTTGCTTTTTACAGTAAGCCAGGTGAGGAACACTGCAGTTGATGTTTTACAGTAGTTTTTTTTTTTTTTAGCTAATTATTTTTGCTTTGATTCAAAGAAACCTATGCTGTGATTTTATTGTACTTCATTAATACATTTCAGATTTTGTTCAATGATTCCATTGTCTCTGTAGTGTTCTCTCTACTAGTCATTTTACAGTGATGTTGTCACGATTGTCTTGAGGATAATGAGTGGACCAAGGCGCAGCGTGTGAAAAATACATATATTTTATTTGAGATGAGTGAAACACGAAACTAACACTTATAACAAAACGAAACAACACAACAACACAGACGCTACAAACGTAAGTGCAATACAAACGCTACAAACGTTCTACATAGACAATTACCCACAAAACCCAATGCCTATGACTGCCTTAAATATGGCTCTCAATCAGAGACAATGAACCACAGCTGCCTCTAATTGAGAACCAATCTAGGCAGCCATGGACATACAAACACCTAGACAAGACCCTGACCCATTTAACATACAAACCCCTAGACAATCCAAAAACACATACATTCCCCATGTCATACCCTGACCTAACTAAAGTAATAAAGAAAACAAAGAATACTAAGGCCAGGGCGTGACAGATGTATTTACGTGTAGTACTATTATGAAACATGTATCACATATGTTGTACTACGATATTTAATGATGAACAACTACACAGTGAAACTCCCCGTATCTTGTGTGTGTGTAATCTAAATTAATGTTCCTAAGGTATTTCATGATAAATGAGTTATTTGAACCGAGGATTCTGCAATTGAAAGGTTTCTTTAAAGATATGAATGCACAATACAATGTTTTGAACATTGGACAGCTTGTTTTACAAGTGATGACCGTTTTGAGTTTTGTGTCTAGAGTTTTGAAAAATGACCACAAGGTTCTGAAATTAGTGCCAAAGTGATTGTAAATAACTGTAAATGACCTGTGTAACACATGTAGTTGTTTTATATCTAGGGCACGGTTCAGCTTCTTAAGAAACATTCAGCTGCAAAACCCTGCCTCCACTCCTCAAGAATGAGTGAGTAAGGTTGGATTAACGCTTGCGTGTGTGTGTGTGTGTGTGTGTGTGTGTGTGTGCGTGCGTGCGTGCGTGTGTGTGTGTGTGTGTGTGTGTGTGTGTGTGTGTGTGTGTGTGTGTGTGTGTGTGTGTGTGTGTGTGTGTGTGTGTGTGTGTGTGTGTGTGTGTGTGTGTGTGTGTGTGTGTGTATTTTGGGGCAGGGAGGGCCAGTAAACCAGCAGGACATCTGGAAGTGGCTGTTTATAGTCTATGAGGTCTAATTTGAATTATTCAAAGCCTGTTCTCAAACCATATCACTGTGGTGACAGCACACTGTCATTTACATACGCCACTATCAACTCTCACAGAGGATCTACTTAGCAATTTATTTCATAAAAATTGAAAAAACAACAACAGTATTTCATGGGTACAATTAGCTATCGAGGGGGGGGGGGGGGGGGGCTCAAATAATTAACTCAACAGGAAGGCAATTTTACAAGGCTATGCCGTTACTTCTTTAGAGAGGGAAAATGAAGTGCTTGTGTTTACTGCTGGGTCTTAAGGGAAACTGGAGATGCAGAGTGTATTTTGGTACTACACCGGTGTTGTGGTTGAACGAGACACTTATGTAATGAAAGTTTGAGGAGCATTTAAAGGCCGTTCTGTTTTC
This sequence comes from Salvelinus fontinalis, assembly GCF_029448725.1. Taxonomy (NCBI): domain Eukaryota; kingdom Metazoa; phylum Chordata; class Actinopteri; order Salmoniformes; family Salmonidae; genus Salvelinus; species Salvelinus fontinalis. Next base: position 19,601,966 of record NC_074697.1, on the reverse strand, counting down.
CCAAACGGCGGGAATAGTTTGATTACATTTCATTGCTCCACGCTTCACAGTGGGAGGTAGAGAAATGGTAGTATATAGAGGATGATGGTCATCCAACAGGAGCTTTTGTTTGGACAAAAAACATGTTCCTTTGGATTGTATTTCCTTTAGAGCATGTTTTGTTGTAATTGCGTTAGCCAGCACGACTGCTTGCTGAATGAATTCTATGAATTGTGTTTGTGTTTTGAATGCTTTCAGGTGGTTGGAATACAAAGATAACAAAATCCAGCGGAAACCTGAGTATGGACTGCAAGATAGATGATAATAATAATAGCAATATTTAAACTACAAAAGATTAAGAGGCCGATTTACACGCCTACATTGATGATTGAATAGTAAAGAAATAAAACGAGTGGGGGGATAAAGAATATGTTTAGTTATTTAGAGTCTAAGACATGGGAGTGGGGGGTGCTAAACTGACAGATGGAATCGTTTTTAAGATGATCATACAATGACCCCTTTAGGTATCAAAACAAATTATATAATAATTATTTGATAAAATATTGCTTTTGGACTTTACTACTAAAGCCCATATAAACGCACTGAATAACACATTCAGAAATGGCAAAAGGACAGTCAAAAAATAAATCATAAGAATCCCTCATACTTCCATTAGTTTTTTAAATCCGGTACCGGTTACCTTCAGACGTGTCCTGTGACAATTGTACGGGTCGTAGAGCAAAACTGGGAACACCATCATGTTCATGAGAATCTCCCCTTTCCACTAGTCCCATTAGTTTGTAGCCCAAACAGTTTGGATGCTACCAAACAGAAGTTTGCACATCGACGGTAGCCATTTCAGACTGGTCTCCTGACACTTGCGGGGGTCATAGAACAAAACGAGATTCTCACCTGAGAGTCTCCTCTTTCCATAGAGTGGTCATGATAGCTTTGTAGTTCAAACCGTCCGTACGCTACAGAAGTTTACGTGAGAAGACTGTCCTCTGGGGGGCGCTCTAGAGAGGTGGCTACTCCCCTGCCCATGCCTGTGACTTACCAACAGACCTCCAGAGAGGGGGATGGGGGAGTCTCTCCACCCACTGAGAGGTCCCTCACTCCAGGCCACTCCTCACCATGAACCCCTAAGCTCCAGCTCCAGACCCAGACCCAGCTCTGGACCCAGACACAACGCAAGCTCTACATCAGCCTACATACACAGAACAAAGGAGATGTCTTTGTGAGTGAATCTTTCATCCCAGCCAGATATTATATCCTGATTAATCTCAAATTATCCAAACAACCCCAAACTCAGTTAAATTCTTCACATTTCAACCAATCAAAAATATAAATCCCAGCATGCAACAGCACACACTCTCCATCCCAATAACAAACCATATCCACCCACCACCCCTGTGGTAAATGTAGTCCCCTTCCCCTTTTCAGGGCCTACCTGGTGTTTGAGGACACCTGCTCCTTGACGCTGGTGTCTCAGGGGGCCGAGTGTATCCTTATCTCCAAGGACTTCATCAGGAGACACGCTGACGACATCTACATCAAATCACTGCCCAAACAGGTACCCCAACACACTGACCAAATATCTACCTCAACACACTCACCAAACAGGTAACTCACTCACCAAACAGGTACGCTACCAGTTAAAAGTTTTAGAACAGCTACTCATTCAAGAGTTTTTCTTTATTTTCACTATTTTCTACATTGTAGAATAATAGTGAAGACATCAACAATATGTAATAACAAATATGGAATTATGGAGTACAGTAACCAAAAAAGTGTTTTTCAAATAGTCAACCTTTTTCTTGATGACAACTTTGCACACTCCTGGCATCCTCTCAACAAGCTGCATAAGGTAGTGACCTGGAATGTATTTAAATTAACTGGTGTGCTTTCTTAAAAGTTAAATTGTGGAATTGCTTTCCTTCTTGAAGCATTTTAGCCAATCAGTTGTGTTGTGACAAGGTATTTTTTTTAATGAGGCAAGTCAGTTAGGAACAAATTCTTATTTACAATGATGGCCTACCGGGGAACAGTGGGTTAACTGCCTTGTTCAGGGGCAGAACAACAGATTTTTACCTAGTCAGCTCAGGGATTCAATCCAGCAACCTTTCGGTTACTGGCCCAACCGTCTAACCACTAGGCTACCTGCCACCCCGAGGTAGGGTGGGTGGGTATACAGAAGATAGCCCTATTTGATGAAAGACTGTCCATATTATGGCAAGAACAGCTCAAATAAGCAAAGAGAAACGAGTTTTAGACATAAAGGTCAGTCAATATGGACAATTTCAAGGACTGTGAAAGTTTCTTCAAGTGCAGTCGCAAAAACCGTCAAACACTATGAAGAAACTGGCTCTCATGAGGACAGCCACAGGAATAGAACACCCATAGTTACCTCTGCTGCAGAGGATAAGTTCATTAGAGTTACCAGCATCAGAAATTGCAGCCCAAATAAACGCTTCACAGAGTTCAAGTAACAAACACATCTCAACATCAACTGTTTAGAGGAGACTGCGTGAATCAGGCCTTCATGGTTGAATTGCTGCAAAGAAACCACTACTAAAGGACACCAATAAGAAGAAGAGACATGCTTAGGCCAAGAAACACGAGCAATGGACATTAGACCGGTGGAAATTTGTCCGTAGGTCTGTAGTCCAAATTGGAGATTTTTGGTTCCAACCACCGTGTCTTTGTGAGATACGGTGTGGGTGAACGGATGATTTCTGCATGTGTATTTCCCACCGTGAAGCATGGAGGAGGAGGAGGTGTGATGTGTGGGGGTGCTTTGCTGGTGACACTGCCTGTGATTTATTTAGACTTCAAAGCACATTTAACCAGCATCGCAACCACAGCATTCTGCAGCGATACACCATCTCATCTGGTTTGGGCTTAGTGGGACTATCATTTGTTTTTCAACAGGACAATGACCCAACACACCTCCAGGCTGTGTAACGGCTATTTTACCAAGAAGGAGAGTGACAGAGTGCTGCATCAGATGACCTGGCCTCCACAATCCCCCGCCCCCAAACAAATTGAGATGGTTTGGGATGAGTCAGACCGCAGAGTGAAGGAAAAGCAGCCAATAATTGCTCAGCATATGTGGGAAGTCCTTCAAGACTGTTGGAAAAGCATTCCAGGTGAAGCTGGTTGAGAGAATGCCAAGAGTGTGCGATGCTTTCACCAAGGCAGAGGGTGGCTATTTGAAATATACTTTGATTTGTTTTACACTTTTTTGGTGACATGATTCCATATGTTATTTCATAGTTTTGATGTCTTCAGTATTATTCTACAATGTATAAAATAGTAAAAATAAAGAAAAACCTTTGAGTGAGTAGGTGTTCTAAAACTTTTGACAAGTAGTGTACCTCAACACACTCACCAAACAGGTATCACAACACACACCAAACAGGTACCTCAACACACACACCAAACAGGTACCTCAACACACTCACCCAACAGGTATCACAGCACACACACACCAAACAGGTATTATCTGTGTCAGTCACTGACAACCCAGATCATTTTATTTCCAGTTGAGTTGACTCTACAGTGGAGGTGCAGTCGGTTGAACACAGCTACATGGTCAGCTTCAAAGAGACAATTCATTTCTCAAGACCCTTTGATGAACTGTCTCTCCTCTGCACTGACATGTTGTTTTGGAGAGTAGAGGTAATGGCCTTCTCATCCCAACATTCTCTTCCAATGTTAGAGGATTCAAGGACAGGAAGCTTTAACTAAGCAAACAAACCTCTTGCTACTGTCGGTCATCAGTCAGTTGCACACTGCAATATGTTTTGAAGGAGTGTTTGGATCCAATCTAACACGTTACCAATGTGAAGTTAGCTTAGTAGAACCCCCTCCCAAGTTAACATAAAGGGGTCCTAAATTCCAAATCAAATAGCTAAATGATACATGGTTTAACCATCTTAAAACAATATTGTATGTATTAGTCATATGTTGTATGAAATAGGATACACAGCATGCAGTATATCACTGGGTATTTTAGGTATTAGGTATTTTCTCAGACTGTGTATCCCCCTCCTGCCCCAGATGTACCCCTTAGAGAGCTCACTACCCAGCCAGCTTCATCCCCCTCCCACCCCAGATGTACCCCTCAGAGAGCTCACTACCGAGCCAGCTTTATCCCCCTCACACCCCAGATGTACCCCTCAGAGAGCTCACTACCGAGCCAGATTCATCCCCCTCACACCCCAGATGTACCCCTCAGAGAGCTCACTACCGAGCCAGCTTCATCCCCCTCACACCCCAGATGTACCCCTCAGAGAGCTCACTACCGAGCCAGCTTCATCCCCCTCACACCCCAGATGTACCCCTCAGAGAGCTCACTACCGAGCCAGCTTCATCCCCCTCCCACCCCAGATGTACCCCTCGGAGAGCTCACTACCGAGCCAGCTTCATCCCCCTCACACCCCAGATGTACCCCTCGGAGAGCTCACTACCGAGCCAGCTTCATCCCCCTCACACCCCAGATGTACCCCTCAGAGAGCTCACTACCGAGCCAGCTTCATCCCCCTCCCACCCCAGATGTACCCCTCAGAGAGCTCACTACCGAGCCAGCTTCATCCCCCTCACACCCCAGATGTACCCCTCAGAGAGCTCACTACCGAGCCAGCTTCATCCCCCTCACACCCCAGATTTCCCCTCAGAGAGCTCACTACCGAGCCAGATTCATCCCCCTCACACCCCAGATGTACCCCTCAGAGAGCTCACTACCCAGCCAGCTTCATCCCCCTCCCACCCCAGATGTACCCCTCAGAGAGCTCACTACCGAGCCAGCTTTATCCCCCTCACACCCCAGATGTACCCCTCAGAGAGCTCACTACCGAGCCAGATTCATCCCCCTCACACCCCAGATGTACCCCTCAGAGAGCTCACTACCGAGCCAGCTTCATCCCCCTCACACCCCAGATGTACCCCTCAGAGAGCTCACTACCGAGCCAGCTTCATCCCCCTCCCACCCCAGATGTACCCCTCAGAGAGCTCACTACCGAGCCAGCTTCATCCCCCTCACACCCCAGATGTACCCCTCAGAGAGCTCACTACCGAGCCAGCTTCATCCCCCTCACACCCCAGATGTACCCCTCAGAGAGCTCACTACCGAGCCAGCTTCATCCCCCTCACACCCCAGATGTACCCCTCAGAGAGCTCACTACCGAGCCAGCTTCATCCCCCTCCCACCCCAGATGTACCCCTCAGAGAGCTCACTACCGAGCCAGCTTCATCCCCCTCACACCCCAGATGTACCCCTCAGAGAGCTCACTACCGAGCCAGCTTCATCCCCCTCACACCCCAGATGTACCCCTCAGAGAGCTCACTACCGAGCCAGCTTCATCCCCCTCACACCCCAGATTTCCCCTCAGAGAGCTCACTACCGAGCCAGATTCATCCCCCTCACACCCCAGATGTACCCCTCAGAGAGCTCACTACCGAGCCAGCTTCATCCCCCTCACACCCCAGATGTACCCCTCAGAGAGCTCACTACTGAGCCAGATTCATCCCCCTCACACCCCAGATGTACCCCTCAGAGAGCTCACTACCGAGCCAGCTTCATCCCCCTCCCACCCCAGATGTACCCCTCAGAGAGCTCACTACCGAGCCAGATTCATCCCCCTCACACCCCAGATGTACCCCTCAGAGAGCTCACTACCGAGCCAGCTTCATCCCCCTCCCACCCCAAATGTACCCCTCAGAGAGCTCACTACGGAGCCAGATTCATCCCCCTCACACCCCAGATGTACCCCTCAGAGAGCTCACTACCGAGCCAGCTTCATCCCCCTCACACCCCAGATGTGCCCCTCAGAGAGCTCACTACCGAGCCAGATTCATCCCCCTCACACCCCAGATGTACCCCTCAGAGAGCTCACTACCGAGCCAGCTTCATCCCCCTCCCACCCCAGATGTACCCCTCAGAGAGCTCACTACCGAGCCAGCTTCATCCCCCTCACACCCCAGATGTACCCCTCAGAGAGCTCACTACCGAGCCAGCTTCATCCCCCTCCCACCCCAGATGTACCCCTCAGAGAGCTCACTACCGAGCCAGCTTCATCCCCCTCACACCCCAGATGTACCCCTCAGAGAGCTCACTACCGAGCCAGCTTCATCCCCCTCACACCCCAGATGTACCCCTCAGAGAGCTCACTACCGAGCCAGCTTCATCCCCCTCACACCCCAGATTTCCCCTCAGAGAGCTCACTACCGAGCCAGATTCATCCCCCTCACACCCCAGATGTACCCCTCAGAGAGCTCACTACCGAGCCAGCTTCATCCCCCTCACACCCCAGATGTACCCCTCAGAGAGCTCACTACTGAGCCAGATTCATCCCCCTCACACCCCAGATGTACCCCTCAGAGAGCTCACTACCGAGCCAGCTTCATCCCCCTCCCACCCCAGATGTACCCCTCAGAGAGCTCACTACCGAGCCAGATTCATCCCCCTCACACCCCAGATGTACCCCTCAGAGAGCTCACTACCGAGCCAGCTTCATCCCCCTCCCACCCCAAATGTACCCCTCAGAGAGCTCACTACGGAAACAGATTCATCCCCCTCACACCCCAGATGTACCCCTCAGAGAGCTCACTACGGAAACAGATTCATCCCCCTCACACCCCAGATGTGCCCCTCAGAGAGCTCACTACCGAGCCAGATTCATCCCCCTCACACCCCAGATGTACCCCTCAGAGAGCTCACTACCGAGCCAGCTTCATCCCCCTCACACCCCAGATGTACCCCTCAGAGAGCTCACTACCGAGCCAGCTTCATCCCCCTCACACCCCAGATGTACCCCTCAGAGAGCTCACTACCGAGCCAGCTTCATCCCCCTCACACCCCAGATGTACCCCTCAGAGAGCTCACTACCGAGCCAGCTTCATCCCCCTCACACCCCAGATGTACCCCTCAGAGAGCTCACTACCGAGCCAGCTTCAACCCCCTCACACCCCAGATGTACCCCTCAGAGAGCTCACTACCGAGCCAGCTTCATCCCCCTCACACCCCAGATGTACCCCTCAGAGAGCTCACTACCGAGCCAGCTTCATCCCCCTCACACCCCAGATGTACCCCTCAGAGAGCTCACTACCGAGCCAGCTTCATCCCCCTCACACCCCAGATGTACCCCTCAGAGAGCTCACTACCGAGCCAGCTTCATCCCCCTCCCACCCCAGATGTACCCCTCAGAGAGCTCACTACCCAGCCAGATTCATCCCCCTCACACCCCAGATGTACCCCTCAGAGAGCTCACTACCGAGCCAGCTTCATCCCCCTCACACCCCAGATGTACCCCTCAGAGAGCTCACTACCGAGCCAGCTTCATCCCCCTCACACCCCAGATGTACCCCTCAGAGAGCTCACTACCGAGCCAGCTTCATCCCCCTCCCACCCCAGATGTACCCCTCAGAGAGCTCACTACCGAGCCAGCTTCATCCCCCTCACACCCCAGATGTACCCCTCAGAGAGCTCACTACCGAGCCAGCTTCCTCCCCCTCACACCCCAGATGTACCCCTCAGAGAGCTCACTACCCAGCCAGATTCAGGAGCATGTCAACTGGGAAGCATACAGTTACCCCCTCCTCAGAAGCATCGTCCACCGTTGATGAAAAGAAGTAGAGAATGAAACTTTGATTAAGTTTTCATTATATTGTGTGTTGGAGATAGTTATATTTTTGTATTATGGGTTGTCATTAGATATGTATTGTGTTATTGAGGAACTGAAGTGATGAAGACCATAGACAAGGCATGGATGTAGATCTATTTGATCCCTGATACTAATTTGATCCCTGAATTGAGCTTTGAAAAGTGTGCTCTTTCCTTTCCGTGTAGCATTTTCATTTCACTTTGTTCTCTGGGGACATTATAGAGATTAAATGAATATACATGTATGTCAAGGTGCCTTTTTTGCAGTATATGAAACCAGCAGCAAGGTGTGGTTGATAATGTATATAATGGAAGGTTTCCTGTTTCCTATTACAGAACAGGGGTATACGATCGTGTGTTGCAGAGATATTCTCATCTGTATTCAGCTCAGAGATGAGGTCAGAGATCATGCTGGGAGGGCATGTGTGTGAGAGCCCACACTGCTGACACGCACGCACACACACACACACACACACAAACCATTATCATACATTGTCAGTATGCTAAGATTCTCCAGTCAGCCATGTATGTTAACCACTAGTGTCAACGCCTAGATCCCCCTACTCCCCACTCTCCATTTTCACACACAACACAATTATCATAATAGGGGGTTTAATGGAATTCGTGCTGTTCCAAAACACTCTGCGTGTGTAGCTACAACACCTTGATTCTTACTGCGGTCCATCTGTTTCCATCTGCTCCCCCCTGGACTGCAGTAAGCACAGTCATTACCAGGCCCCTGGCTGGTCAGGGGGAAAGACGCCGCGCCTCAACACCAGAAAAGAGCAACACAGACAGGGGAGGATCAGCCAACCCCCCTTCCTCCCACTACTATGCATCGGCAAACACATTAAAACCACTGGATGCTTTTTACCATTGTGCACTCAGGTTTATCACGGGTGATAGTTACAGAACTCATCACTGTATCCTATATCAACATGTGGGTTGGGTCTCTCTATCTGTGAGGCGAGAGCAACATGCTCTCTTGTTTATTTATAAAGCACTTCTTTTAAAACTACCTACATATATATCATCATTAATTTCCACAAGATGTACTAATTTTAAAACCAGATCACAGATGTGGATTACATTAGAGACTCCTGCGGTCTCCACAGAGTTGGGTAGGACTGCCTTCAGTTCCTTTGCACCTTATTTATGGAACAAACTGCAGATCCAACTTAAGTTAGACACTTTGGTGTCCCTTGCCCATTTTAAAATGTTTATGGAGGATCAATATGATGTTGTCTGTGATTGTTTCTGTTGAATTGTGTATGTTTTGAAATGTTCTTGTCTGTATGTCTAAAACTGTACATGTCAACATGTTTAGACAGGGCACAGCCGTAAAAGAGATCCAGGTCTCAGTCTGTTTTCCCTGTTAAAATAAAGATTAAAAAAATAAATAAAAAAAAAACCTCTGGAAACCTGCCCAGAGTGGAGTTTGTGCAGTACGAATCGAGAGGAGAGACTGAACACAGGGTCAGCAGGACCACAGATGACAATCTGAGGGTATACATGGAGGTTGGTGGTTAATGGGGGTATAAATGAGGGTATACATGGAGGTTGGTGGTTAATGAGGGTATAAATGAGGGTATATATGGAGCTTGGTGGTTATTGAGGGTATACATGGCGGTTGGTGGTTAACGGGGGTATAAATGAGGGTATATATGGAGGTTGGTGGTTAATGGGGGTATAAATGAGGGTATACATGGAGCTTGGTGGTTAATGAGGGTATAAATGAGGGTATACATGGAGGTTGGTGGTTAATGGGGGTATAAATGAGGGTATATATGGAGCTTGGTGGTTATTGAGGGTATACATGGAGGTTGGTGGTTAATGGGGGTATAAATGAGGGTATATATGGAGGTTGGTGGTTAATGGGGGTATAAATGAGGGTATACATGGAGCTTGGTGGTTAATGGGGGTATAAATGAGGGTATATATGGAGGTTGGTGGTTAATGGGGGTATAAATGAGGGTATACATGGAGCTTGGTGGTTAATGGGGGTATAAATGAGGGTATACATGGAGCTTGGTGGTTAATGAGGGTATACATGGAGCTTGGTGGTTAATGAGGGTATAAATGAGGGTATACATGGAGGTTGGTGGTTAATGGGGGTATAAAAGAGGGTATACATGGAGCTTGGTGGTTAATGAGGGTATACATGGAGGTTGGTGGTTAATGGGGGTATAAATGAGGGTATATATGGAGGTTGGTGGTTAATGAGTGTATATACAGTATGTATGTGTCTGTGTATCAGGTGAGATTGTAAAAAGTTGGTGGTCAGTGCCTGCTCTGCCACTATAGCAGTATTGACTGACATGTCAGTGCGTACAATTACAAACCAGATGAATGATATAGGGACAGATATAGGAACATGGAAACTAATAATAACAGGTGATGAGATTGTGGGGGAGGAGAGGGGTATGGGGGAGGTGGACGGGAGGTGGATAGAGGGATGAGATGGGAGAAGGAGAGAGGGAGGAGTGGAGAAGGTGTCATTTGAGCCGAAAGATTGTTGCAGGTCATTTATCTGGTTCTAAATCCTGCTATTAGGTCTGTAAAATCGAAGGACAAGCAATTCACTGTCTATGCTCAGGAGAGTCAGAGGCAAGCACATAGGTCCATCTTTTGAGCGTGTGGTGTTAGGTAAGCTGAATAGTCAAGGTTAGAGTGACTGAGTGATTATTGTTAAGGAAAATATTTTATTTGTTTAGCCAAAATTGTCAATGTCAACTTCACTCTTAACGTGTCTGGTTTCCAGCGTGCTCAGCTTAATGCTCAGTCTTCTATTGTATTCACAGCTGGTGAGAGATCGGTGTTAAGGTGGGTTTATCCCTCAGGTCAGTGTTGAGTCAGTCCTCTGGCTGATTGCTTTGTGTTGAGGTCAGCGTAGTGTGGCTCTGCCCAATAGGAACTGTGTTTGGTGTGTGTGTGTATGTGGAAGAGAGAGAGAACGGGGAGACAGGTGAGCCCTTTCTCTAACGGACTGATGAATTGTCTCCTTTGTGAGAGAGATTGGACGTGGCGAAGGCTGTCATTGAAAGTGGTGGAGGTGTTGTGTGTGTTGCCATTCCAGAACAATCTAGCCAGGCTGGGACCCTTGTAAAGACAAGTCTTGTTTTTATTTAATATTCTCTCTTTCTCCCTCTCTATATATTTTTGTAATGCGTATGTAGTTCTCCACTGCAACCGGCACCCCAGGAAACTGACAGCTGAGTTAGCTACCATTACCAAACCGGGACACGCACGCACGCACACACACACACACACACACACACACACACACACACACACACACACACACACACACACACACACACACACACACACACACACACACACACACACACACACACACACACACACACACACACACACACACACACACACACACACACACCTGCACAAACATACAGACATACAGTACATACCCTCACCCATTACATATTCATTACACACATGCTGTGCAGACACCCTCTCAAAAATATATCGCAGTGCATGTATTACAATTCACTCATTTACATACTCACACACATCACAATGCTCTTCTCAAATATACCACATCACATACACCTCTCTCTCGCTCTCTCGCTCTCTCGCTCTCTCACTCTCTCTCTTTCGCTCTCTCTCTCTCTCGCTCGCTCTCTCTCTCGCCCTCTCTCTCTCTCGCTCTCTCGCTCTCTCTCTCGCTCTATCTCTCTCTCTCTCTCTCTCTCTCTCTCTCTCTCTCTCTCTCTCTCTCTCTCTCTCTCGCTCTCTTGCTCTCTCTCTCTCTCTCTCTCTCTCTCTCTCTGTGTGTGTCACACACCACACTTTAACCCACACATTATTATCTCTGAACTTTCTCTGGTGTAACACACGATACTGTCCCCTGGGAACACAAGCTCAGATCAAAGGTTCCTGGCTGCATTATTACATTATTTATGAGTGTAGTGCTTAAAATAGCTATACTTTTTAGGGTGAGACGCTTCATCATGGAGCAGCTATATGCTCAGCCTCAACCTACCATCTGCTGCTGCTGTTACTGAGGATGGTGATGATGTGAGGTGCAGAGGCGTTGAGCACTGAGCTGCACTGTGTTCTGATCCCAGCCATTATGAGCTGACCTGACTAGCATCAGGATATCCACCCACCCACCCACCCACTACCTCTCTCACTCTCAACATGCTGCAGCATAATGGATTATTACAGACCAGCGGAGACATTCTATACAGGTAGGTGTTACATTGTACTAGAGTAACCAGTAACCTGGTTACTTTATTCACCACTCACTGACCACTGCACTGTTTGCGTTAAACTGACTACATTGTTCAAGTGACACCCAAGCCCTTACAGCCCATCCATCTCCACCTGTATGTGCTGAACCCCTGCAGCTTTTCAGCTGTTCCCAAGTCAACAACAGATTCTAGCAGCACAACAGATTGTAACAGCCCAACAGATTGTAGCAGCACAACAGATTCTAACAGCACAACAGATTCTAACAGCACAACAGATTCCAACAGCACAACAGATTCTAACAGCACAACAGATTGTAACAGCCCAACAGATTGTAGCAGCACAACAGATTCTAACAGCACAACAGATTCTAACAGCACAACAGATTCTAACAGCACCACAGATTCTAACAGCACAACAGATTGTAACAGCCCAACAGATTCTAACAGCACAACAGATTCCAACAGCACAACAGATTCTAACAGCACAACAGATTCTAACAGCACAACAGATTCTAACAGCACCACAGATTCCAACAGCACCACAGATTCTAACAGCACAACAGATTCCAACAGCACAACAGATTGTAGCAGCACAACAGATTGTAGCAGCACAACAGATTGTAACAGCACCACAGATTCTAACAGCACAACAGATTCTAACAGCACAACAGATTCTAACAGCACAACAGAATCTAACAGCACAACAGATTCTAACAGCACAACAGATTCTAACAGCACAACAGATTCTAACAGCACAACAGATTCTAACAGCACAACAGATTCTAACAGCAAAACAGATTCTAACAGCACAACAGATTCTAACAGCACCACAGATTCTAACAGCACCACAGATTCTAACAGCACAACAGATTCTAACAGCACAACAGATTCTAACAGCACAACAGATTCTAACAGCACAACAGATTCTAACAGCACAACAGATTGTAACAGCCCAACAGATTCTAACTGCACAACAGATTCTAACAGCACAACAGATTCTAACAGCACCGCAGATTCTAACAGCACAACAGATTCTAACAGCACAACAGATTCTAACAGCACAACAGATTCTAACAGCCCAACAGATTGTAGCAGCACAACAGATTGTAACAGCCCAACAGATTGTAGCAGCACAACAGATTCTAACAGCACAACAGATTCTAACAGCACAACAGATTCCAACAGCACCACAGATTCTAACAGCACAACAGATTCCAACAGCACAACAGATTGTAGCAGCACAACAGATTGTAGCAGCCCAACAGATTGTAGCAGCACAACAGATTCTAACAGCACAACAGATTCTAACAGCACAACAGATTCCAACAGCACAACAGAATCTAACAGCACAACAGATTCCAACAGCACAACAGATTCTAACAGCACAACAGATTCCAACAGCACAACAGATTGTAGCAGCACAACAGATTCTAACAGCACAACAGATTCTAACAGCACCACAGATTCTAACAGCACAACAGATTCTAACAGCACAACAGATTCTAACAGCACAACAGATTCTAACAGCACAACAGATTCTAACAGCACAACAGATTCTAACAGCACAACAGATTCTAACAGCACAACAGATTCTAACAGCCCAACAGATTGTAGCAGCACAAGAGATTCTAACAGCACAACAGATTCTAACAGCACAACAGATTCTAACAGCACAACAGATTCTAACAGCACAACAGATTCTAACAGCACAACAGATTCTAACAGCACCACAGATTCTAACAGCACAACAGATTCTAACTGCACAACAGATTCTAACAGCACCACAGATTCCAACAGCACCACAGATTCTAACAGCACAACAGATTCCAACAGCACAACAGATTGTAGCAGCACAACAGATTGTAGCAGCACAACAGATTGTAACAGCCCAACAGATTGTAGCAGCACAACAGATTCTAACAGCACAACAGATTCTAACAGCACAACAGATTCTAACAGCACAACAGATTCTAACAGCACAACAGATTGTAACAGCCCAACAGATTGTAACAGCACCACAGATTCTAACAGCACAACAGATTCCAACAGCACAACAGATTCTAACAGCACAACAGATTCTAACAGCACAACAGATTCTAACAGCACAACAGATTGTAACAGCCCAACAGATTCTAACTGCACAACAGATTCTAACAGCACAACAGATTCTAACAGCACCGCAGATTCTAACTGCACAACAGATTCTAACTGCACAACAGATTCTAACAGCACAACAGATTGTAACAGCCCAACAGATTGTAGCAGCACAACAGATTCTAACAGCACAACAGATTCTAACAGCACAACAGATTCTAACAGCACCACAGATTCTAACAGCACAACAGATTCTAACAGCACAACAGATTCTAACAGCACAACAGATTCTAACAGCACAACAGATTCTAACAGCACAACAGATTCTAACAGCACAACAGATTCTAACAGCCCAACAGATTGTAGCAGCACAACAGATTCTAACAGCACAACAGATTCTAACAGCACAACAGATTCTAACAGCACAACAGATTCTAACAGCACAACAGATTCTAACAGCACAACAGATTCTAACAGCACAACAGATTCTAACAGCACCACAGATTCTAACTGCACAACAGATTCTAACAGCACCACAGATTCCAACAGCACCACAGATTCTAACAGCACAACAGATTCTAACAGCACAACAGATTCCAACAGCACAACAGATTGTAGCAGCACAACAGATTCTAACAGCACAACAGATTCTAACAGCACAACAGATTGTAACAGCCCAACAGATTGTAACAGCACAACAGATTGTAGCAGCACCACAGATTCCAACAGCACCACAGATTCTAACAGCACAACAGATTCCAACAGCACAACAGATTGTAGCAGCACAACAGATTGTAGCAGCACAACAGATTGTAACAGCCCAACAGATTGTAGCAGCACAACAGATTGTAACAGCACCACAGATTCTAACAGCACAACAGATTCTAACAGCACAACAGATTCTAACAGCACAACAGAATCTAACAGCACAACAGATTCTAACAGCACAACAGATTCTAACAGCACAACAGATTCTAACAGCACAACAGATTCTAACAGCACAACAGATTCTAACAGCAAAACAGATTCTAACAGCATAACAGATTCTAACAGCACCACAGATTCTAACAGCACCACAGATTCTAACAGCACAACAGATTCTAACAGCACAACAGATTGTAACAGCACCACAGATTCTAACAGCACCACAGATTCCAACAGCACCACAGATTCTAACAGCACAACAGATTCCAACAGCACAACAGATTGTAGCAGCACAACAGATTGTAGCAGCACAACAGATTGTAACAGCCCAACAGATTGTAGCAGCACAACAGATTCTAACAGCACAACAGATTCTAACAGCACAACAGATTCTAACAGCACAACAGATTCTAACAGCACAACAGATTGTAACAGCCCAACAGATTGTAACAGCACCACAGATTCTAACAGCACAACAGATTCCAACAGCACAACAGATTCTAACAGCACAACAGATTCTAACAGCACAACAGATTCTAACAGCACAACAGATTGTAACAGCCCAACAGATTCTAACTGCACAACAGATTCTAACAGCACAACAGATTCTAACAGCACCGCAGATTCTAACTGCACAACAGATTCTAACTGCACAACAGATTCTAACAGCACAACAGATTGTAACAGCCCAACAGATTGTAGCAGCACAACAGATTCTAACAGCACAACAGATTCTAACAGCACAACAGATTCTAACAGCACCACAGATTCTAACAGCACAACAGATTCTAACAGCACAACAGATTCTAACAGCACAACAGATTCTAACAGCACAACAGATTCTAACAGCACAACAGATTCTAACAGCACAACAGATTCTAACAGCCCAACAGATTGTAGCAGCACAACAGATTCTAACAGCACAACAGATTCTAACAGCACAACAGATTCTAACAGCACAACAGATTCTAACAGCACAACAGATTCTAACAGCACAACAGATTCTAACAGCACAACAGATTCTAACAGCACCACAGATTCTAACTGCACAACAGATTCTAACAGCACCACAGATTCCAACAGCACCACAGATTCTAACAGCACAACAGATTCTAACAGCACAACAGATTCCAACAGCACAACAGATTGTAGCAGCACAACAGATTCTAACAGCACAACAGATTCTAACAGCACAACAGATTGTAACAGCCCAACAGATTGTAACAGCACAACAGATTGTAGCAGCACCACAGATTCCAACAGCACCACAGATTCTAACAGCACAACAGATTCCAACAGCACAACAGATTGTAGCAGCACAACAGATTGTAACAGCCCAACAGATTGTAGCAGCACAACAGATTGTAACAGCACCACAGATTCTAACAGCACAACAGATTCTAACAGCACAACAGATTCTAACAGCACAACAGAATCTAACAGCACAACAGATTCTAACAGCACAACAGATTCTAACAGCACAACAGATTCTAACAGCACAACAGATTCTAACAGCACAACAGATTCTAACAGCAAAACAGATTCTAACAGCATAACAGATTCTAACAGCACCACAGATTCTAACAGCACCACAGATTCTAACAGCACAACAGATTCTAACAGCACAACAGATTCTAACAGCACCACAGATTCTAACAGCACCACAGATTCTAACAGCACCACAGATTCTAACAGCACAACAGATTCTAACAGCACAACAGATTCTAACAGCACAAACAGATTCTAACAGCACAACAGATTCTAACTGCAAAATAGATTCTAACAGCACAACAGATTCTAACAGCACAACAGATTCTAACAGCACCACAGATTCTAACAGCACCACAGATTCTAACAGCACAACAGATTCTAACAGCACAACAGATTCTAACAGCACAAACGGATTCTAACAGCACAAACAGATTCTAACAGCACAACAGATTCTAACTGCAAAATAGATTCTAACAGCACAACAGATTCTAACAGCACAACAGATTCTAACAGCACAACAGATTCTAACAGCACAACAGATTCTAACAGCACAACAGATTCTAACAGCACAAACAGATTCTAACAGCACAAAGATTCTAACAGCACAACAGATTCTAACTGCAAAATAGATTCTAACAGCACCACAGATTCTAACAGCCCAACAGATTCTAACAGCACCACAGATTCTAACAGCACAACAGATTCTAACAGCACAACAGATTCTAACAGCACAACAGATTGTAACAGCCCAACAGATTCTAACTGCACAACAGATTCTAACAGCACCACAGATTCTAACAGCACCACAGATTCTAACTGCACAACATATTCTAACAGCACAACAGATTCCAACAGCACAACAGATTCTAACAGCACAACAGATTCTAACAGCCCAACAGATTGTAGCAGCACAACAGATTCTAACAGCACAACAGATTCTAACAGCACAACAGATTCCAACAGCACAACAGATTCTAACAGCACAACAGATTCTAACAGCACAACAGATTCTAACAGCACAACAGATTCTAACAGCACAACAGATTGTAACAGCCCAACAGATTGTAACAGCACCACAGATTCTAACAGCACAACAGATTCCAACAGCACAACAGATTCTAACAGCACAACAGATTGTAGCAGCACAACAGATTGTAACAGCCCAACAGATTGTAGCAGCACAACAGATTCTAACAGCACAACAGATTCTAACAGCACAACAGATTCCAACAGCACCACAGATTCTAACAGCACAACAGATTCCAACAGCACAACAGATTGTAGCAGCACAACAGATTGTAGCAGCACAACAGATTGTAACAGCCCAACAGATTGTAGCAGCACAACAGATTGTAACAGCCCAACAGATTGTAGCAGCACAACAGATTCTAACAGCACAACAGATTCTAACAGCACAACAGATTCC
This sequence comes from Salvelinus fontinalis, assembly GCF_029448725.1. Lineage (NCBI taxonomy): Eukaryota > Metazoa > Chordata > Actinopteri > Salmoniformes > Salmonidae > Salvelinus > Salvelinus fontinalis. The sequence continues at coordinate 19,584,172 of NC_074697.1, read as the reverse complement.
AACAGCACAACAGAATCTAACAGCACAACAGATTCCAACAGCACAACAGATTCTAACAGCACAACAGATTCCAACAGCACAACAGATTGTAGCAGCACAACAGATTCTAACAGCACAACAGATTCTAACAGCACCACAGATTCTAACAGCACAACAGATTCTAACAGCACAACAGATTCTAACAGCACAACAGATTCTAACAGCACAACAGATTCTAACAGCACAACAGATTCTAACAGCCCAACAGATTGTAGCAGCACAACAGATTCTAAAAGCACAACAGATTCTAACAGCACAACAGATTCTAACAGCACAACAGATTCTAACAGCACAACAGATTCTAACAGCACCACAGATTCTAACTGCACAACAGATTCTAACAGCACCACAGATTCCAACAGCACCACAGATTCTAACAGCACAACAGATTCCAACAACACAACAGATTGTAGCAGCACAACAGATTGTAGCAGCACAACAGATTCTAACAGCACAACAGATTCTAACAGCACAACAGATTCTAACAGCACAACAGATTCTAACAGCACAACAGATTCCAACAGCACAACAGATTCTAACAGCACCACAGATTCTAACAGCACAACAGATTCTAACAGCACAACAGAATCTAACAGCACAACAGATTCTAACAGCACAACAGATTCTAACAGCACAACAGATTCTAACAGCACAACAGATTCTAACAGCACAACAGATTCCAACAGCACAACAGATTCTAACAGCAAAACAGATTCTAACAGCACAACAGATTCTAACAGCACCACAGATTCTAACAGCACCACAGATTCTAACAGCACAACAGATTCTAACAGCACAACAGATTGTAACAGCACCACAGATTCTAACAGCACCACAGATTCTAACAGCACCACAGATTCTAACAGCACAACAGATTCTAACAGCACAACAGATTCTAACAGCACAAACAGATTCTAACAGCACAACAGATTCTAACTGCAAAATAGATTCTAACAGCACAACAGATTCTAACAGCACAACAGATTCTAACAGCACCACAGATTCTAACAGCACCACAGATTCTAACAGCACAACAGATTCTAACAGCACAACAGATTCTAACAGCACAAACGGATTCTAACAGCACAAACAGATTCTAACAGCACAACAGATTCTAACTGCAAAATAGATTCTAACAGCACAACAGATTCTAACAGCACAACAGATTCTAACAGCACAACAGATTCTAACAGCACAACAGATTCTAACAGCACAACAGATTCTAACAGCACAAACAGATTCTAACAGCACAAAGATTCTAACAGCACAACAGATTCTAACTGCAAAATAGATTCTAACAGCACCACAGATTCTAACAGCCCAACAGATTCTAACAGCACCACAGATACTAACAGCACCACAGATTCTAACAGCACCACAGATTCTAACAGCACCACAGATTCTAACAGCACCGCAGATTCTAACAGCACCACAGATTCTAACAGCACCACAGATTCTAACAGCACCGCAGATTCTAACTGCACAGCAGATTCTAACAGCACAGCAGATTGAAGGAACAGTGAGGCTGTCCCTTTCTTTCTAACACAGTATGCATCGCTCTCATCCCTTTAATTTTAACAGGAAGACAATTCTGTGGTTCCTGTCTTAGTCTGTCAGCCCCAGTGATAGAGCTAGTGTAGCATAGCGCAGGGCTGCTAACCCCGGCTGTTTAGATGGGAGAAAGCTTTAAATTAGCGTTAGCCCACCGTGCAGTCTCCTTCTCCTCCCCAGCTGCTTTACAGAGGCAGGCAGGCAGGGGGGAGTGATCTGTCAAGCACCGGCATCTCTCCAAATGGTGGCCATGCAGGAAGGGACATATAGAAATTGGAGGAAATGGGTTATTGACACAGTGTGGTGGAGCGCACCGGTCCACAGGGATTATACTCTGCCACTACAGCACAAATTCAATGTTTATATGCGACATACAGAAATAGACAAACATATTGCCCTACACACACCATTATGATACGGACAGGGTCACACACAAACAAATACTGCACATGCACACAGTCATACACAAGCAAACAAACACACACACGCACATACACACACACACACCCTGCTGTACTGTCTTTGACAGAGAGACTTTGTCATCTTCTCTGACATGGGGTTAGAGGTGTCCATTCTGTTCTATATTTCCTCTGTCACACTTGGCAGGATTGATCAATTGGAGCCTGGTGTTTTCACCCCGTCAACACCAGTCAGAGGACAATACAACACAACACTGCACATCATATTATACCAACCTTCTCTGTGTCTTTTTCCCTCTCTGTCTCTTATAGATCTCTGTCTTTTTCTGTTTTGACAAGTCCTCTTCTGCTCAGCTTTCTTCACTTCTCCTTTCTCCATGTACAGACATAATATCCTCATTTGATCACTCTGTTGTTCCAGCAGGAAATTACATTTGTAGGTTTAAAAAGACTTCAGAAGTTTTGTAATTTACACTGTAAAATGTCAAACTTTATTTTCCCTACCAAAAAATGTATCAACCCCTACAAAAAATTTCCATTAATTATAATCCACATAATATTTCACAAGTCCTGTCGCTGCAGGATTATTTTCCTTTTGTGGGAAGCAGGGACAAATTAAGATAGATGTACTATCTGTACTACAAGGCTACAACACCCTTCCTCCATATTTTTGGTATTTTATATCATACACCTTGCTCCCTCTGCTTATTTCTCTATCCTCCTACTGTCTCTGTTAACATGTCTTTCTCACATCTCTCCTCTCTGCATCCTACTCTATCTGTTAACATGTCTTTCTCACATCTCTCCTCTCTGCATCCTACTGTCTCTGTTAACATGTCTTTCTGACATCTCTCCTCTCTGCATCCTACTCTCTCTGTTAACATGTCTTTCTCACATCTCTCCTCTCTGTGTCCTACTGTCTCTGTTAACATGTCTTTCTGACATCTCTCCTCTCTGCGTCCTACTCTCTCTGTTAACATGTCTTTCTGACATCTCTCCTCTCTGCATCCTACTCTCTCTGTTAACATGTCTTTCTCACATCTCTCCTCTCTGCATCTTACTGTCTCTGTTAACATGTCTTTCTGACATCTCTCCTCTCTGCGTCCTACTCTCTCTGTTAACATGTCTTTCTGTGTAACGATCGTCGTAATCCTCCTCCTCGGACGAGGAGGAGAGGCGAGAAGGATCAGACCAATATGCGGAGTGATTAGTGTCCATTATTATTTATTAAATCGAAACTGAACACGAAACAAAAGAAAACCATGAAACAATTGACAAACAGTCCCGTGTGGCACGAATGCAGACACGCGATACAACCACCCACAAAACACACGTGAAACCCCGGCTGCCTTAGTATGATTCTCAATCAGGGACAAACGATCTACAGCTGCCTCTGACTGAGAATCATACCAAGCCGAACACAAAAACCCCAACATAGAAAAACACACATAGACCAACCCACCCAACTCACGCCCTGACCAACTAAATAAATACAAGAAAAAAGGAAAACAGGTCAGGAACGTGACATAACCCCCCCCTTAAGGTGCGAACTCCGGGCGCACCCGCATAAACTCTAGGGGAGGGTCTGGGTGGGCGTCTGTCCACGGTGGCGGCTCTGGCGCTGGTCGTGGTCCCCAACCCACCATAGTCAAACCCCGTTTCCGTGGTCTCCTCCCAATGGCCACCCTCCATGTCAAACCCACTCTACCAAAAGGTAGCACCGGACTGAGGGGCAGCACCAGACTGAAGGACAGCACCGGACTGAGGGGCGGATCCTGGCTGGCTGGCTCTGGCGGATCCTGGCTGGCTGCCTCTGGCGGATCCTGGCTGGCTCTGGCGGATCCTGGCTGGCTGGCTCTGGCGGATCCTGGCTGGCTGGCTCTGGCTGGTCCTGGCTGGACGGCTCTGGCTGGTCCTGGCTGGATGGCTCTGGCTGGTTCTGGCTGAACGGCTCTGGCTGGTCCTGGCTGGCGGAAGGCTCTGGCGGATCCTGGCTGGACGGCTCTGGCTGGTCCTGGCTGGACGGCTCTGGCTGGTCCTGGCTGGACGGCTCATAACAGACGGACAGCGCTGGGCAGGCAGGCAGTTCAAACAGCGCTGGGCAGGCAGGCAGCTCAGACAGCGCTGGGCAGGCGGCAGACTCTGGCCGGCTGAGACGCACTGTAGACCTGGTGCGTGGTGTAGGCACTGGCTGCGATGGAGAGGAGGAAAGCTCTGACAGCGCTGGACAGGTGGGAGCAGCTGGAGAGAGAACCCGGAGAGACAGCCTGGTGCGGGGGGCTGCCACCGGTGGACTGGTACTTGGAGGTGTCACCGGGTATACCGGACCGTGAAGGAGGACACGTGCTCTTGAGCACCGAGCCTGCCCAACCTTACCAGGTTGAATGGTGCCCGTAGCCCTGCCAGTGCGGCGAGGTGGAATAGCCCGCACTGGGCTATGCTGGCGAACCGGGGACACCATTCGTAAGGCTAGTGCCATGTATGCCGGCCCGAGGAGACGCACTGGAGGCCAGATGCGTTGGGCCGGCTTCATGACATCCGGCTTGATGCCCAACTTAGCCCTACCAGTGCGACGAGGTGGAATAGCCCGCACTGGGCTAAGCACGCGTACTGGGGACACCGTGCGCTTTACCGCATAACACGGTGTCTGACCAGTACGACGCCCTCTCACTCCACGGTAAGCACGGGGAGTTGGCTCAGGTATCCTACCCGGCTTTGCCACACTCCTCGTGTGCCCTCCCCCAATACATTTTTGGGTCTGACTCTCGGGCTCCCTACCGCGTTGCCGCGCTGCCTCCTCATACCAGCGCCTCTCTGCCTTCGCTGCTTCCAGCTCCGCCTTGGGACGGCGATATTCCCCTGGCTGAGCCCAGGGTCCTTTGCCGTCCAGGATCTCCTCCCAAGTCCAGGAGTCCTGGGTTTTTTCCCACTGCTGTCGCTGCCCGTTTGCACTCCGCTTGATCCTAGATTGGTGGGTGGTTCTGTAACGATCGTCGTAATCCTCCTCCTCGGACGAGGAGGAGAGGCGAGAAGGATCAGACCAATATGCGGAGTGATTAGTGTCCATGATTATTTATTAAATCAAAACTGAACACGAAACAAAAGAACACCATGAAACAATCGACAAACAGTCCCGTGTGGCACGAATGCAGACACGCGATACAACAACCAACAAAACACACGTGAAACCCCGGCTGCCTTAGTATGATTCTCAATCAGGGACAAACGATTTACTGAGAATCATACCAAGCCGAACACAAAAACCCCAACATAGAAAACACACATAGACCAACCCACCCAACTCACGCCCTGACCAACTAAATAAATACAAGAAAAACGGAAAACAGGTCAGGAACGTGACATTCTGACATCTCTCCTCTCTGCATCCTACTCTCTCTGTTAACATGTCTTTCTGGCATCTCTCCTCTCTACATCCTAGTCTCTCTGTTAACATGTCTTTCTCACATCTCTCCTCTCTGTGTCCTACTGTCTCTGTTAACATGTCTTTCTCACATCTCTCCTCTCTGCATCCTACTCTCTCTGTTAACATGTCTTTCTGACATCTCTCCTCTCTGCATCCTACTGTCTCTGTTAACATGTCTTTCTGACATCTCTCCTCTCTGCGTCCTACTGTCTCTGTTAACATGTCTTTCTCACATCTCTCCTCTCTGTATCCTACTGTCTCTGTTAACATGTCTTTCTCACATCTCTCCTCTGCATCCTACTGTCTCTGTTAACATGTCTTTCTCACATCTCTCCTCTCTGTGTCCTACTGTCTCTGTTAACATGTCTTTCTCACATCTCTCCTCTCTGTATCCTACTGTCTCTGTTAACATGTCTTTCTGACATCTCTCCTCTCTGTGTCCTACTGTCTCTGTTAACATGTCTTTCTGACATCTCTCCTCTCTGCGTCCTACTCTCTCTGTTAACATGTCTTTCTGACATCTCTCCTCTCTACATCCTACTCTCTCTGTTAACATGTCTTTCTCACATCTCTCCTCTCTGCATCCTACTGTCTCTGTTAACATGTCTTTCTCACATCTCTCCTCTCTGTGTCCTACTCTCTCTGTTTCCATGTCTTTCTCACATCTCTGCTTTCAATAATGATCATAATGTTCATGATAATTATTCTAATCTATCCAGCTTTTAATTTACATCAACAATAGTGGTTCATGTTTGTAAAAGTCTGCATACATATTTGATCTCTGTAGTGTTATTTCTCTATTTCTCTTATGTAGTCTCAATCCTCTGCATTTCTTTGCCCTCCCTCCCTCCCTCCCTCCCTCCCTCCCTCCCTCCCTCCCCTTGATGAATCACTGTGAGGTGCAGACAGACAATAACTTAACACCAGGGTGGTGGGTGTAGTTGAAATCCCAGCAGGGTTGGACTGCCTCCCAGGTGGATCCCAGACACAGTCACCCCCCCCCCCCCCCCCCCCCCCCTTGCCTCAATAACACTGTAGAACCCTGGAGAAGACTGCCTGGCTGGCTGATTTAGAGGTGTAAAGATTAAGAGGTGCGTTTCTCTAGCCTCCCACTGTCTGCCAGCCCAGAATGATTCCTGCCATTATTCTACTATAGCTACGCTTCTGCAGTTGTCCTCTCTGTCTGTTTATGACCAGAATGAATGAAATGCCGACCCTTTCTCTAATAATACCTACAGTATTTATTTTAGGACTGAGTTTGTGAACATTGCGTCTCACCACACATTCATACACACACAAACACCTAATGAATTGTAGAGCGACAGGCAGACAGAGAGAAAGGCAGAAGAGACCAATGGACAGGCAGACAGATAGATAAACCGAAGAGACCAATGGACAGGCAGACAGAGAGAAAGACAGAAGAGACCAATGGACAGGCAGACAGAGAGATAAACAGAAGAGACCAATGGACAGGCAGACAGAGAGAAAGACAGAAGAGACCAATGGACAGGCAGACAGAGAGATAAACCGAAGAGACCAATGGACAAGCAGACAGAGAGATAAACAGAAGAGACCAATGGACAGGCAGACAGAGAGATAAACAGAAGAGACCAATGGACAGGCAGACAGAGAGATAAACAGAAGAGACCAATGGACAAGCAGACAGAGAGATAAACAGAAGAGACCAATGGACAGGCAGACAGAGAGATAAACAGAAGAGACCAATGGACAGGCAGACAGAGAGATAAACAGAAGAGACCAATGGACAAGCAGACAGAGAGATAAACAGAAGAGACCAATGGACAGGCAGACAGAGAGATAAACAGAAGAGACCAATGGACAGGCAGACAGAGAGATAAACAGAAGAGACCAATGGACAAGCAGACAGAGAGATAAACAGAAGAGACCAATGGACAGGCAGACAGAGAGATAAACAGCCAAGAGAGTGAAATTAACAGATGTTGGCTGAGACAGAGATTGGTAGGAGCCTGGTGCAGGGTGTCTGCTTAGACAGTGGTAGGAGCCTGGTGCAGGGTGTCAGAAGAGACAGTGGTAGGAGCCTGGTGCAGGGTGTCAGATGAGACAGTGGTCGGAGGGAGAAGACTGGTATAGCATGCTAAAGGGATACTTCGGGATTTTGGCAAGGAGGCCCTTTATCTCCACTGAACCAAAATATAAACGCAACATGTAAAGTGTTGGTCCTATGTTTCTTGAGCTAAAATAAAAGATCCCAGACATTTTCCATATGCACAAAATGCGTGTTTCTCTCCAAATGTGTGCACCAATTTGTTTATATCCGTTAGAGAGCATTTCTCCTTTGCCAAGATAATCCATCCACCTGAGAGGTGTGGCATATCAAGAAACTGATTAAACAGCATGATCATTACACAGTTGCACTTTGTGTTGGGGACAATAAAAGGCCACTCTCAAATGTGCCGTTTTTTCACACAACACAATGCCACAGATGTCTCAAGTTTTGAGGGAGCGTGCAATTGGCATGTTGACTGCAGGAATGTCCACCAGAGCTGTTGCCAGAGATTTGAAAGTTAATTTCTCTACCATAAGCTGCCTCCAACGTCGTTTTAGAGAATTTGGCAGCATGTCCAACTGGCCTCACAACCGCAGACCACGTGTATGGCGTTGTGTGGGCAAACGGTTTGCTGTTGTCAACGTGGTGATGAGGTTATGGTATGGGCATGCATAACTACAACAAACAGAATTGCATTTTAACCATGGAAATTTGAATGCGCAGAGATATTGTGATGAGATCCTGAGGACATAGGTTGTGCCATTCATCCACCGCCATCACCTCATGTTTCAGCCTGATAATGCACGGTCCCACGCCTCAAGAATCTCTACACAATTCCTGGAAGCTAAAAATGCCTGCATACTCACCAGACACACATTGAGCATTTTTGGGATGCTCTGGATCGATGTGCACGACAGCGTTTTCCAGTTTCCTTCAATATCCAGCAACTTTGCACGGCCATTGAAGAGGAGTGGGACAACACTCCACAGGCCACAATCAACAGTCTGATCAACTCTATATGAAGGAGATGTGTCGCGCTGCATGAGGCAAATGGTGGTTGCACCAGATACTGACTGATTTTCTGGTCCACAACCCTGTCCTTTTTTATTAAGTATCTGTGACCAACAGATGCATATCTGTATTTCCACTCATGTGAAAGTCATAGATTAGGGCCTGATGAATTTCTTTAAATTGACTGTTTTCCTTATATGAACTGTAACTCAGTAAAACCTTTGAAATTGTTGCAAGTTGCGTTAATATTTTTATTCAGTATGCTTCCCCAGAGTCAGAGGAACATGTGGATACCATTTTTTTTTGTCTCTGTGTCCAGTACTTGAAGTCTATGGGTATCTGCTAGCATGCTAGTGGATACCCATAGACTTCTAGTGATTCCGCTAATGCTAGTTAGCATTGGCTTGCGAAACTACCTCTAACTTCCTTCATACTGGACACAGGAACATACAAATAGTGTCCACGAGTTTGGCATCATTGCCAAAATCTCGAAGTATCCTTTAAGACGGGTGTATATTTAAAGGCTGAGGCCCAGCCCTGCAGACATTCAGCTGTCTGGTGTAGGGAATAGAAACAGGGGTGCAGATAGGGGTGTATATTGACAGTGCTGAGGCTCGGCCACCCCTCAGACAGCTTTATGTGTAGGGGTAAGATGAATCTGACCCATTTGTGTCGACTCAGCACTGAGTGATGAGGATATATACCTGTCTGAGGTTGGCCAGGGGATGAGCTACAGCACACAAACACACATTTTAGTGTCTCTCAAACAGGCAAGCAAGCGCACACGCACGCATACACACACACCTTTGCTTTACTATCCTTGTGGGGACCAAACACTTGATTGATTCAAAATCCTAAGCTGTTTTCGAATAATCATAGTAACCACACTAACCATACTATTTGTGATGTAAATTGAGTATATAGTATGCTTATTGGTCATACTATGGATAAAGTTAGTATGCCAAATGTTCCAGGTTGTCGTACTATGTTCGCCAAAAAATGAAGTATACAAGCAATGGACAATATTTCCGTGCTTTTAGGGCCCATAATGCAATTCTTCAGAAAATATGCAGCCGAAGTCCAACGAGAGCGGATACAAATTCATTGCTTTTACTAATTATGGCAAATGTTAAGGAAATGTTGAGCAATATCATAAAGGAATGACTTTTCAAAGAAGTTACCTTACACGTTATGTTGGCTGGTAATTTCTTAGCTACACTATCCTTACGAACCGCGTAGCAGTATTCACCGATATGTTAGCTAGCTACCTAACGTTGGTTGGCTACTAATAAATCAAACTTGCCAGTATATTAACTATATGCTATTTAACTAACTACCCAACGTTTATTGACTTGATTATTCCTTTCATTCTTAGTTTAGCTAAGTGGTATAGTCGTAGTGCGTTCTCAATGGACATTCGCGTGCATTCCTAAATTTGCTCTGGCTATCTACTCCGATTTCAGAGCACTCTCGTCTGAGTGTACCTGTGCCAGAGGGCAGAGTAACTGATGAATTTACGAACACTCGTATCAGTAAATAGTAGAGAAAAAGCGTAATTACATTTTTGCCAGCAGCACAGTTAGTCACCAACGCTCTGGATAACATGAAAACAGCCTAACCAGTTCTGTTAAGGTGAGTAAAATGGTCAGAGTGAGGTGTTCTCTCATCAGTAGCTAGCAAGCTAGCCAGTTAGCTTGTGTACTTGACTGCCGTTGTGAGGCCAGAACGCTTGTTCAGATGCCCTGTGTGGACAAAGTCACGGAACCTTATGACAATCAGATTAAATGAACTACATTTTTCATAGACAGAACTTGTAAATCGGTCCAATTCGACCGGAACACAACAGAAGAGTTAAGTATGTATTATACTTAAGCAATAATACATGAGAGGCCTCTAGTGTATTATTGCTTTTATACAACTGACTACCAGCATTAAAAATCAAGATTATTTCCCAAACTATCATTTTTTAACAAAACATGATGCTACTTTCACTAACACTGGTTGTCAAGTAAAATTTTAAGCCATCTCTGGTCGTTAGTTATTTTCGTATTGACTGCCAAGTAAAGAAAAACTACCCAAGCGCTGGTTGATAGGTCCAGAACATTGGTTTCTAGGGACGCTGTCCATGGTTCTGAAAACAGCACACGTCTGGTCTATGCATTGGAAAATTGTATGTCAGATCGTAACATTGTATGTGGCTGCTGTCCAAGGTTCTGAAAACGATACTGAAACGTTGTAGCAAAGAATTTGAAACAGCAGATAAAAAGATGCTCTAACAATGGCAATTCCAAACCACCCATTGTATAAAGTATGTTAGTATGGGTATCCGAACACAGCTCTATTTCCCCTAAAACGTAACCCTAATCACAAACCCTAACCTCTAACTCCCGACCCTAAACCCTAAACCTAACCCTAATCCTGATTGTAACCATTAAGCCTAAAATTGCCTTTTTCAATGTGGGGACTGGCGAAATGTCCCCAATTTTCCTTTCTTTACAATCCCTGTGAGGACTTCTGGTCCCCACAATAATAGTACAACCAAAAACACACACACACAGGCAGGCACACACAGACTCACATTTTAGTGTTTCTCACTTTCTAACACAACCTCACCGCAATGCCACTGAAGAGACTGTCAGGGTGTTGTATCTCCAGTCCACCACACAAGGGCAGTGTGTATATTTGAGCGTGTTTCTGTGCATATATACAGTAAGTTTTATTTTATTGACGGATGCCTGAGTGGATGGACACACATATGTAATGATCAATGTATGAACTAACAACACATTGCTAATTTAACATACAGTGCCTTCAGAAAGTTATTCATACCCCTTGACTTATTCTACATTGTGTTGTCTTACAGCCTAATTTGAAAATGGATTGAATGCATTTGTCTCATCCATCGACATACAATACCCCATAATGACAATGTGAGAACAAGTTTTTAGAAATGTTCGCTAATTTCTACTTTTTTTATACAGAAATATCTATACTGAACAAAAATATAAACGCAACAATTTCAACTATTTTACTGAGTTACAGTTCATATATCCCGGATATGGGATATATCCGGGATATACGCTGGATGTGGAGGTCCTTGGCTTGCATGTTTACACGTGGTCTACGGTTGTTAGGCCGGTTGGATGTACTGCCAAATTCTCTAAAACAACGTTGGAGGCGGCTTATGGTAAAGAAATTAACATTCAATTCTATGGCAACAGCTCTGGTTTGCATTCCTGCAGTCAACATTCCAATTGCAGGCAAATTGCACGCTCCCTCAAAACTTGAGACATCTTGGCATTGTGTTTTGTGACAAAACTGCACATTTTAGAGTGGCCTTGTATTGTCCCCAACACAAGGTGCACATGTGTAATGATCATGCTGTTTAATTAATCAGTTTCTTGATATGCCACACCTTTCAGGTGGATGGATTATCTTAGCAAAGGAGAAATGCTCACTGTAAACAAATTTGTTCACAACATTTGAGAGAAATACGTTTTTTGTGCGTATGGAAAAAGTCTGGGATCTTTTATTTCAGCTCAAGAAACATGGGACCAAAACATAAACACGTGTTGTGTTAATGTTTTTGTTCAGTGTAATTTTGCTCTGTAAAGTTGGTTGTTGATTATTGCTAGACAGCTATTTTCAAGTCTTTGTAACGATTCTCATGGGCTGAAGGAAGAGTGGACCAAGGTGCAGCGTTTAAAGTGTTCATAATTTAATACAAAAACCAAATTGAACAAAAACAACAAACAGGAGAACGAAAGCGAAACAGTTCTGTCTGGTGCAGACACAAAAACAGAAAACAACTACCCACAAAACACAGGTGGGAAAAGGCTACCTGAGTATGGTTCTCAATCAGAGACAACGATAGACAGCTGCCTCTGATTGAGAACCACACCCGGCCAAACACATAGAAATAGACAACATAGAACACTAACATATAATGCCCACCCCAACTCACGCCCTGACCAACCAAAATAGTGACATAAAAAGGATCTCTAAGGTCAGGGCGTGACAGTCTTGCCATTTTCAAGCCGATTGAAGTCAACACTGTAACTAGGCCACTCAGAAACATACAATGTCATCATGGTAACCAATTCCATTGTACATTTAGCTTTGTGTTTTAGGTTGTTGTCTTGCTGAAAGGTGAATGTCTGCCAGTGTCTGTTGGATTTATCTCCAGGATTTTGCCTGTGCTTAGCTCTATTCAGTTTATTTTTATCCTAAAGAAACACCCTAATCCTTGCCAATGACAAGCATACCCATAACATGATGCAGTCTCCACCATGCTAGAAAATATGAAGCTGTAACGCTCGTCGTTAGGTGGAAGAGAGGAGGACCAAGGCGCAGTGTGGTACGTTTCCATATTTATTGGAACACTTACTTTAACACGAACAAAACAATCAACAAAACAAAACCAACGACGCTACAGTCTTGAACGAGAGAACATAAAACATATGAACGCACGAACAGGAACAATCACCCACAAACAAACAGTGAGAAACAGCCTACCTTAATATGGTTCCCAATCAGAGACAATGACAAACACCTGCCTCTGATTGAGAACCATATTAGGCCAAACAAGAAACCCAACATAGAAACACAAAACATAGAATGCACACCCAGCTCACGTCCTGACCAACTAAACAAAGACTAAACAAAGGAAATAAGGTCAGGAACGTGACGGAAGCGTGGTACTCAGTGATGGGTATAACACTTCATATTCAGGACATTCATTTAGTGCCTTTTTGTAAACAGGACGCATGTTTTGAAATGTTTTATTCTGTACAGGCTTCCTTCTTTTCATTCTGTTATTTAGGTTAGTATTGTGGGGTAACCTTTCTTTTTTTCTGTATTTAACTAGGCAAGTCAGTTAAGAACAAATTCTATTTACAATAACGGCCTACCCGGGCTAAATCCTCACCTAACCCAATTGTGCGCCGCCCTATGGGACTCCCGATCACGGCTGGTTGTGATACAGCCCGGTATCGAACCAGGCTCTGTAGTGATGCCTCTAGCACTGCGATGTAGTGCCTTAGACCTCAGCACAACTCTGGAACAGCAACAATGTTGTTGATCCATCCATCCTCCTATCACAGCCATTACACTCCGTAACCATTTTAAAGTCACCCTCGGCCTCATGGTGAAATCCCTGAGCGGTTTCCTTCCTCTGAGTTAGGAAGGATGCCTGTATCTTTATTGTCACTGGGTGTCACGCCCTGACCATAGAGAGCCTTTTTATTCTCTATGTTGGTTAGGTCGGAGTGTGACTAGGGTGGGTAATCTGGGTTGTTTTTTTCTAGGTTGGCTTGGTATGGTTCCCAATCAGAGGCAGCTGTTTATCATTGTCTCTGATTGGGGATCATGTTTAGGCAGCCATTTCCCCACTGTGTTTTGTGGGATCTTGTTTATGTGTAGTTGTCTGTGAACACTCCATAGCTTCACATGTCGTTTGCTCTTTGTTTTTTTTGTGCGTTTCACTTCAATAAATATGTGAAATCCAGATCACGCTGCGCTTTGGTGCGAGTATGCTTCCAACGACGATCGTGACACTGGGCGTGTTGATACACCATCCCAAGTGTAATTAATAACTTCAACATGCTCAAATGGATATTCAATGTCTGCTTTTTTTACTATTACCCATCTACCAATATGTGCCTTTATCCCTGGTCTTTGTGGTTGAATATGTGTTAGAAATTCACTGTTTTACTGAGAGGCCTTACAGATAATTGTATGTGTGGGATAGAGAGATAATTTTGTCATTCAAAAATCATGTTAAACACTATTATTACACACAGTGAGAATGCAACTTATTAAGTGACTAGTTATTTCTAACTTATTTAGACTTGCCAAGTGGAAAAAGTCAAGGGGTGTGAATACTTTCTTATAGGCACTATATATGATGCAATATGGAATGTGATTGGTCACCAACGCTAACTATGCTGAGGATTAAAACTTCTTATGGCTGCAAGGGGCAGTATTGAGTAGCCAGTTAAATCGTGCCCATTTCAAACGGCCTCGTACTCAATTCTTGCTCGTACAATATGCATATTATTATTACTATTGGATAGAAAACACTCTCTAGTTTCTAAAACCGTTTTAATTATTTCTCTGAGTGAAACAGAACTCCTTCTGCAGCACATTTCCTGACCAGGAAGTGGAATGTCAGAAATCAATGCTCTGTTCAACTTCATGCCTATACATGGGCAATGAACGTAAGAGTCTACGTACACTTCATACACCTTCCCCTGGTTGTCAAGAGGCGGTGAGAGAAGAAATTTCGTGTCTATCTTGGTCTGAGGTGGAATTAAAGCTCTTTGTATTATGTGACCAACCATTTCCTGTTTCTGGAGCGAGCGAAAGAGGACATGGATTTGCCTTCTGTTTAGCTGTCGTTATGGACGACTAACATCTCCGGTTTAGATTTTATTTGATACATGTTACCATATCATCGTAAAGTATGTTTTTTCAATATAGTTTAAGCAGATTATTGAAATTTTTTGGGGAGTTTTTCCGTGTTCCGTTCTCTGACTTTGTTGACGTTGGAGAGATCCGTGCCACTTGGCAAGTGCCCATGCTAAATCAATGGGGAAATTTGCCGTTCCAGATCCAAACAACGACTGTTCTGGACAAAGGACACCTTGTCCAACATTCTGACGGAAGATCACCAAAAGTAAGAAACATTTTATGATGCTATTTCTAATATCTGTCGTGCATGTGAACTGGTCGTCGGCGTCCAAGTGTTTCTGGCTATTGTGGCTACGCTAATATAACACTATATTGTGTTTTCGCTGTAAAACACTTGATAGATCGGAAATATTGTCTGGAATCACAAGATGCCTGTCTTTCAATTGCTGTACACTATGTATTTTTCAGAAATGTTTTATGATGAGTATTTAGTTATTTGGCGTTGGTGTCTGTAATTTTTCTGTCTGCTTTCGGTGCAATTTCTGACTGTAGCTGCAATGTAAACTATGATTTATACCTGAAATATGCACATTTTTCGAAAAAACATATGCTATACAATAAATATGTTATCAGACTGTCATCTGATGAGGTTGTTTCTTGGTTAGTGGCTATTTATATCTTTATTTGGCCGAATTTGTGATAGCTACTGATGGAGTCAAAAACTGATGGAGTAATAAAAGTGGAGTCTTTTGCTAACGTGGTTAGCTAATAGATTTACATATTTTGTCTTCCCTGTAAAACATTTTAAAAATCGGACATGTTGGCTGGATTCACGAGATGTGTACCTTTCATATGCTGTATTGGACTTGTTAATGTGTGAAAGTTAAATATTTAAAAAATATATATTTTGAATTTCGCGCCCTGCACTTGAAGTGGCTGTTGTCATAAATGTACCGACGTCGGGCTTGCACGCCAAACAGGTTAAAAAAATGAAAAAATGAAAATGATTGTATATGGTCTATTGTATCATCTTAGCCAGATAGAACCAATATCAGCATAACGTCTTTAACCAATCTGGCCCAGCCCTAGGGCAGGCTATAATACTTTGCTAAAGGCATTGCAAAAGGTCACACACCTCTTTTTAGAATGGTCAAACACACCTACACCTACACACACACACACCTACACCTACACACACACACACACACACACACACACACACACACACACACACACACACACACACACACACACACACACACACACACACACACACACACACACACACACACACACACAGCAGATGTAAGCTTGTGATTGAGGTTGGTGTGTGTGTGTACTGAGGGAGTTTGTTCTGTGGGAGTGACCAGACACGACAGAACATATTGACAACCTGAAGGGATGGAATGTAACATCCTGACCAGAGTTCGTATGTGTTTTGCTTGTTTAGTGTTGGTCAGGACGTGAGCTGGGTGGGAATTCTATGTTGTGTGTCTAGTTTGTCTGTTTCTATGTTGGGTTAAATGTGTTGCCTGATATGGTTCTCAATTAGAGGCAGGTGTTTGACGTTTCCTCTGATTGAGAACCATATTAAGGTAGGCTGTTCTCACTGTTTGTTTGTGGGTGATTGTTCCTGTGTCAGTGTTGGTGCTACACGGGACTGTGACGGTTAGTGTGTTTTGTCAGTTTGTATAGTGTCTTGTTTTGTTTAATTCAATTTATTATGTCTAATTACCACGCTGCACATTGGTCCTCTGATCCTTCTCGCCTCTTCTCATCTGAGGAGGAGGACGAAGTAGACGATCGTTACATGGAGGGATAGATTAGATAGATATAGATAGAGATAGATAGATGCACATACAGAGCATTCAGAAAGCATTCAGACCCGTTCTCCACATGTTGTTACATTACAGCCGTATTCTGAAATCGATTAAATATGAAAATATCCTCATCAATCTACACACAATACCCCATAATGACAAAACGAAAAGGCATGGTTGCATGGTGGTATGTATCAGTCTGTGTTGATGGGGGAGGCATGGTGGTATGTATCAGTCTGTGTTGATGGGGGAGGCATGGTGGTATGTATCAGTCTGTGTTGGTGGGGACAGGCATGGTGGTATGTATCAGTCTGTGTTGGTGGGGACAGGCATGGTGGTATGTATCAGTCTGTGTTGGTGGGGACAGGCATGGTGGTATGTATCAGTCTGTGTTGGTAGGGACAGGCATGGTGGTATGTATCAGTCTGTGTTGGTGGGGGAGGCATGGTGGTATGTATCAGTCTGTGTTGGTGGGGGAGGCATGGTGGTATGTATCAGTCTGTGTTGGTGGGGGAGGCATGGTGGTATGTATCAGTCTGTGTTGGTGGGGGAGGCATGGTGGTATGTATCAGTCTGTGTTGGTGGGGACAGGCATGGTGGTATGTATCAGTCTGTGTTGGTGGGGGGAGGCATGGTGGTATGTATCAGTCTGTGTTGGTGGGGACAGGCATGGTGGTATGTATCAGTCTGTGTTGGTGGGGACAGGCATGGTGGTATGTATCAGTCTGTGTTAGTGGGGACAGGCATGGTGGTATGTATCAGTCTGTGTTGATGGGGACAGGCATGGTGGTATGTATCAGTCTGTGTTGATGAGGACAGGCATGGTGGTATGTATCAGTCTGTGTTGGTGGGGGGAGGCATGGTGGTATGTATCAGTCTGTGTTGATAGGGACAGGCATGGTGGTATGTATCAGTCTGTGTTAGTGGGGACAGGCATGGTGGTATGTATCAGTCTGTGTTGGTGGGGGCAGGCATGGTGGTATGTATCAGTCTGTGTTGGTGGGGACAGGCATGGTGGTATGTATCAGTCTGTGTTGGTGGGGACAGGCATGGTGGTATGTATCAGTCTGTGTTGGTGGGGGAGGCATGGTTGTATGTATCAGTCTGTGTTGGTGGGGGTGGCATGGTGGTATGTATCAGTCTGTGTTAGTGGGGACAGGCATGGTGGTATGTATCAGTCTGTGTTTGTGGGGACAGGCATGGTGGTATGTATCAGTCTGTGTTGGTGGGGACAGGCATGGTGGTATGTATCAGTCTGTGTTGGTGGGGGAGGCATGGTGGTATGTATCAGTCTGTGTTGGTGGGGACAGGCATGGTGGTATGTATCAGTCTGTGTTGGTGGGGACAGGCATGGTGGTATGTATCAGTCTGTGTTGATGGGGACAGGCATGGTGGTATGTATCAGTCTGTGTTGGTGGGGGAGGCATGGTGGTATGTATCAGTCTGTGTTGGTGGGGACAGGCATGGTGGTATGTATCAGTCTGTGTTGGTGGGGACAGGCATGGTGGTATGTATCAGTCTGTGTTGTTGGGGACAGGCATGGTGGTATGTATCAGTCTGTGTTGTTGGGGACAGGCATGGTGGTATGTATCAGTCTGTGTTGGTAGGGACAGGCATGGTGGTATGTATCAGTCTGTGTTGGTGGGGGCAGGCATGGTGGTATGTATCAGTCTGTGTTGTTGGGGACAGGCATGGTGGTATGTATCAGTCTGTGTTGGTGGGGGGAGGCATGGTGGTATGTATCAGTCTGTGTTGGTGGGGACAGGCATGGTGGTATGTATCAGTCTGTGTTGGTGGGGACAGGCATGGTGGTATGTATCAGTCTGTGTTGATGGGGACAGGCATGGTGGTATGTATCAGTCTGTGTTGATGAGGACAGGCATGGTGGTATGTATCAGTCTGTGTTGGTGGGGGGAGGCATGGTGGTATGTATCAGTCTGTGTTGATAGGGACAGGCATGGTGGTATGTATCAGTCTGTGTTAGTGGGGACAGGCATGGTGGTATGTATCAGTCTGTGTTGGTGGGGGCAGGCATGGTGGTATGTATCAGTCTGTGTTGGTGGGGACAGGCATGGTGGTATGTATCAGTCTGTGTTGGTGGGGACAGGCATGGTGGTATGTATCAGTCTGTGTTGGTGGGGGAGGCATGGTTGTATGTATCAGTCTGTGTTGGTGGGGACAGGCATGGTGGTATGTATCAGTCTGTGTTGGTGGGGACAGGCATGGTGGTATGTATCAGTCTGTGTTGGTGGGGGAGGCATGGTGGTATGTATCAGTCTGTGTTGGTGGGGGAGGCATGGTGGTATGTATCAGTCTGTGTTGGTGGGGACAGGCATGGTGGTATCGATCAGTCTGTGTTGGTGGGGGGAGGCATGGTGGTATGTATCAGTCTGTGTTGGTGGGGACAGGCATGGTGGTATGTATCAGTCTGTGTTAGTGGGGACAGGCATGGTGGTATGTATCAGTCTGTGTTGATGGGGACAGGCATGGTGGTATGTATCAGTCTGTGTTGATGAGGACAGGCATGGTGGTATGTATCAGTCTGTGTTGGTGGGGGGAGGCATGGTGGTATGTATCAGTCTGTGTTGATAGGGACAGGCATGGTGGTATGTATCAGTCTGTGTTAGTGGGGACAGGCATGGTGGTATGTATCAGTCTGTGTTGGTGGGGACAGGCATGGTGGTATGTATCAGTCTGTGTTGGTGGGGACAGGCATGGTGGTATGTATCAGTCTGTGTTGGTGGGGGAGGCATGGTTGTATGTATCAGTCTGTGTTGGTGGGGACAGGCATGGTGGTATGTATCAGTCTGTGTTGGTGGGGACAGGCATGGTGGTATGTATCAGTCTGTGTTGGTGGGGGTGGCATGGTGGTATGTATCAGTCTGTGTTGGTGGGGGAGGCTTGGTGGTATGTATCAGTCTGTGTTAGTGGGGGAGGCATGGTGGTATGTATCAGTCTGTGTTGTTGGGGACAGGCATGGTGGTATGTATCAGTCTGTGTTGGTAGGGACAGGCATGGTGGTATGTATCAGTCTGTGTTGGTGGGGGCAGGCATGGTGGTATGTATCAGTCTGTGTTGTTGGGGACAGGCATGGTGGTATGTATCAGTCTGTGTTGATGGGGGAGGCATGGTGGTATGTATCAGTCTGTGTTGGTGGGGGAGGCATGGTGGTATGTATCAGTCTGTGTTGGTGGGGACAGGCATGGTGGTATGTATCAGTCTGTGTTGGTGGGGGTGGCATGGTGGTATGTATCAGTCTGTGTTGGTGGGGGCAGGCATGGTGGTATGTATCAGTCTGTGTTGGTGGGGGAGGCATGGTGGTATGTATCAGTCTGTGTTGATGGGAACAGGCATGGTGGTATGTATCAGTCTGTGTTGGTGGGGGAGGCATGGTGGTATGTATCAGTCTGTGTTGATGGGGGAGGCATGGTGGTATGTATCAGTCTGTGTTGATGGGGACAGGCATGGTGGTATGTATCAGTCTGTGTTGATGGGGACAGGCATGGTGGTATGTATCAGTCTGTGTTGGTGGGGACAGGCATGGTGGTATGTATCAGTCTGTGTTGGTGGGGGCAGGCATGGTGGTATGTATCAGTCTGTGTTGGTGGGGGAGGCATGGTGGTATGTATCAGTCTGTGTTGGTGGGGGAGGCATGGTGGTATGTATCAGTCTGTGTTGGTGGGGGAGGCATGGTGGTATGTATCAGTCTGTGTTGTTGGGGACAGGCATGGTTGTATGTATCAGTCTGTGTTGGTGGGGACAGGCATGGTGGTATGTATCAGTCTGTGTTGGTGGGGACAGGCATGGTGGTATGTATCAGTCTGTGTTGGTGGGGGAGGCATGGTGGTATGTATCAGTCTGTGTTAGTGGGGACAGGCATGGTTGTATGTATCAGTCTGTGTTGGTGGGGACAGGCATGGTGGTATGTATCAGTCTGTGTTGGTGGGGGAGGCATGGTGGTATATATCAGTCTGTGTTGATGGGGACAGGCATGGTGGTATGTATCAGTCTGTGTTGGTGGGGGAGGCATGGTTGTATGTATCAGTCTGTGTTGGTGGGGGAGGCATGGTGGTATGTATCAGTCTGTGTTGATGGGGGCAGGCATGGTGGTATGTATCAGTCTGTGTTGGTGGGGACAGGCATGGTGGTATGTATCAGTCTGTGTTGGTGGGGACAGGCATGGTGGTATGTATCAGTCTGTGTTGGTGGGGACAGGCATGGTGGTATGTATCAGTCTGTGTTGGTGGGGGAGGCATGGTGGTATGTATCAGTCTGTGTTGGTGGGGACAGGCATGGTGGTATGTATCAGTCTGTGTTGGTGGGGACAGGCATGGTGGTATGTATCAGTCTGTGTTGGTGGGAGAGGCATGGTTGTATGTATCAGTCTGTGTTGGTGGGGACAGGCATGGTGGTATGTATCAGTCTGTGTTGGTGGGGACAGGCATGGTGGTATGTATCAGTCTGTGTTGGTGGGAGAGGCATGGTTGTATGTATCAGTCTGTGTTGGTGGGAGAGAGAGAGAGAACCTTGTCTACTGTCCACTACTCTCACTGTGTGACACATTGAGAGTAGTGGACAGTAGATAAGGTTCAACGTTGGTTAATGTGCACGGTCCCTGTAAACATAAAAATGAACTCTGGTTGCGGATGAGTTATAGCACGTTTGGTGGTGGACAGAATCCCTCAAAGGGCCGAATCCTTAGATTGAGATTTAAAGACTGGTCAAATATGTCCTATTCCAAAACACACGCAGACATTTGTATGGTGAGACGATTGCTCGCCAAGCACTGGGAGATTGACGTCTGTGGTCATAAAGACAGCGAGCCGAGGAGCGGGCAGGCTGGGATACTGGTGCTGTCTGTCTGAGAAAACGAAAGGCAGGCTGGGATACTGGTGCTGTCTGTCTGAGGAAACCAAAGGCAGGCTGGGATACTGGCGCTGTCTGTCTGAGAAAACGAAAGGCAGGCTGGGATACTGGTGCTGTCTGTCTGAGAAAACCAAAGGCAGGCTGGGATACTGGTGCTGTCTGTCTGAGGAAACCAAAGGCAGGCTGGGATACTGGAGCTGTATGTCTGAGAAAACCAAAGGCAGGCTGGGATACAGGAGCTGTCTGTCTGTCTGAGGAAACCAAAGTCAGGCTGGGATACTGGAGCTGTCTGTCTGTCTGAGGAAACCAAAGTCAGGCTGGGATACTGGTGCTGTCTGTCTGTCTGAGGAAACCAAAGGCAGGCTGGGATACTGGAGCTGTCTGTCTGTCTGAGGAAACAAAAGGCAGGCTGGGATACTGGAGCTGTCTGTCTGAGAAAACCAAATGCAGGCTGGGATACTGGTGCTGTCTGTCTGTCTGAGGAAACCAAAGGCAGGCTGGGATACTGGAGCTGTCTGTCTGTCTGAGGAAACCAAAGTCAGGCTGGGATACTGGAGCTGTCTGTCTGTCTGAGGAAACCAAAGTCAGGCTGGGATACTGGAGCTGTCTGTCTGAGGAAACCAAAGGCAGGTTGAGATACTGGTGCTGTCTGTCTGAGAAAACCAAAGGCAGGCTGGGATACTGGTGCTGTCTGTCTGTCTGAGGAAACCAAAGTCAGGCTGGGATACTGGAGCTGTCTGTCTGAGAAAACCAAATGCAGGCTGGGATACTGGTGCTGTCTGTCTGAGAAAACCAAATGCAGGCTGGGATAATGGTGCTGTCTGTCTGAGGAAACCAAAGGCAGGCTGGGATACTGGAGCTGTATGTCTGAGAAAACCAAAGGCAGGCTGGGATACTGGAGCTGTCTGTCTGTCTGAGGAAACCAAAGTCAGGCTGGGATACTGGAGCTGTCTGTCTGTCTGTCTGAGGAAACCAAAGTCAGGCTGGGATACTGGAGCTGTCTGTCTGTCTGAGGAAACCAAAGTCAGGCTGGGATACTGGTGCTGTCTGTCTGTCTGAGGAAACCAAAGGCAGGCTGGGATACTGGAGCTGTCTGTCTGTCTGAGGAAACCAAAGGCAGGCTGGGAGACTGGAGCTGTCTGTCTGAGAAAACCAAATGCAGGCTGGGATACTGGTGCTGTCTGTCTGTCTGAGGAAACCAAAGGCAGGCTGGGATACTGGAGCTGTCTGTCTGTCTGAGGAAACCAAAGTCAGGCTGGGATACTGGAGCTGTCTGTCTGTCTGAGGAAACCAAAGTCAGGCTGGGATACTGGAGCTGTCTGTCTGAGGAAACCAAAGGCAGGTTGGGATACTGGTGCTGTCTGTCTGAGAAAACCAAAGGCAGGCTGGGATACTGGTGCTGTCTGTCTGTCTGAGGAAACCAAAGTCAGGCTGGGATACTGGAGCTGTCTGTCTGTCTGAGGAAACCAAAGTCAGGCTGGGATACTGGAGCTGTCTGTCTGTGGAAGGAGGAGGGGGATATGAACTAAAAAAACAAACCCAGATGAAGCGCCGGAATGAATGAGAAATAAAACCCTGGTGGGTTTGAGCCGATGGAGGGAAAAAAGAACACAGATTTTTTACAAGGGCTATATCTGTCTGCAAATGACAACGAGGTGAAATGTTTATCACCTGAGAGAAAGAATTAATAAATTAATAAGGGGAAAGGAGGGATTGGGAGAGGGGGGGGGTCTGAAAAAGGAATGCACCACATCTCTATTAGCGATGGCACTGTGCATGTGTCCCTACATGTTTTGTGTGTATAAATGGCTTGAGAGGAAGTCTTAGAGCCAGAGCCACTGTTGGCTCTCTCTCCTGCGCAGAATATGACAATCTACACCCCGGTGTTCCCATTGCACACTCTCCAAGTTCTCTCTTCTTTCTCTGTCAGTGAGTACCCAGCGTGCCAAAAACTGACAGCTTTCTATTTGAAAGGGTCTGGAGTCATGGCTAGGAGCCAGAGACGGCATGGGCATTACAAATTGACTAACAATACAGATTAGCTTAAGTTGAGCGTTTACCTTTCCGCCAAGTATTAACCTGGAATAACGGTAGCTCTCATGCTAAACTGGGCTGGAGAAACATTTACTGGGACACTAAGCTCTGAGGATATACTGTATACATTTACACTGATGATAAACCAAGTGGATAATTGTTTACAGTGGTGCCACATAGCGTAGCAGGTACAGTGATGCTAAGCTACATAGCCTAGCATTTACAGTGAGTTATCTATACTGTAGGCGAGTGGTCACCAACCGGTCGATCGTGACCGACTGGTCATCTCTAAGGCATTCCTAGTCGATCACCAAACATTTCTGTAAAAACCCAACGATAAAGCCTTGCATTCCTATTGTTTTTATTTGGCGGGAGAGTAGCTGCACCCAATTCAGTTGCCCTGCACTCCAGGGAGGGGAACTGCTCCCATTTTGAACCATTTCATGTGTCTGAAGGTTCAAACTCTGCCTTCTCGGCAGCCAAATCAAGTGCACTATAGGCCCACGGCTGGCCAATCGGATGGCTCAGTTTACCGTGTCTGCAGTAACCTAGCAGGTGTAAAAAAAAAGCAAAGTTGATACTGTGAGATTTCAAAACGTTTTAAAACCATAACTAGAGAGAGACTGTCAACGAATACAGCAAATAACTTCTATTTGTATGAGTGAGTTTATGTTTAAGTTCTTACCAGCAACACTTTTTATTCAACACATTTATAAGCCATAAAATGTGCGCTCTTCCTGCTTACACTGCAGCTGTAATGAATGAATAGGAAAATGTATCTATAGGCTTGCATTGTTATTATTAGCTGCTTGGGCCTTTTTTAATATCGAGGAGTTTCACTTTCTCTGTTCATAGGAGTAACAACAAAATAATGCGGTGCGACTCGAGTTTCGCCATCAGCTGGAAGACGGAACAGTGTCGGCGGAGAAAAGGGAGTTCGGAGGGATGTTGAGAGGCGACCCTCAGTCTGCTGCTCTCTCCCGCTGCTGAGACTGACCCTCAGTCTGCTGCTCTCTCCCGCTGCTGAGACTGACCCTCAGTCTGCTGCTCTCTCCCACTGCTGAGACTGACCCTCAGTCTGCTGCTCTCTCCCGCTGCTGAGACTGACCCTCAGTCTGCTGCTCTCTCCCACTGCTGAGACTGACCCTCAGTCTGCTGCTCTCTCCCGCTGCTGAGACTGACCATCAGATGCAGGCTCCATCAGCCCAGTAAAATACAAATAAAAACCAAATGATTTAAATGTAATACAACAACTGATCTATTACCGGTGTGATCATATACTGTAGCTTACTTCACATTTTTCAATATACAGTACCAGTCAAAAGTTTGGACACACCTACTCATTCAAGGAGTTTTCATTATTTTTACTATTTTCTACATTGTAGAATAATAAAAATGCTCCGAACAACGATGCATTGGCAGGGCAATGGAAGCACAACCAATATTCTGTTATTGTATATTGGGCCTATAGACTTCTGCACAAACCTTATTGCTACAGTCGTGTTTTTAATAGGTTAATGTTGCATAGGCTTGTGTTGTTTATGTAAGTCATGTAAAAAAGAAACCTGAGCGGTAGATCTAGGCTTGCATTTTGACTCAGAATGGGATCTTGACTCAGAAAAGGTTGGTGTCCACTGCTATAGGCCTATCTGGTTGACATTCATGCTAAGCTAGGCTAAATGCAGTAGTATTTATTGTGCTGCTACCTATCATTGCTGATTGTGTCAACTGGAGAATGTTGGCTATACACCGATGCAGGAAGGAGTATTATTTCTTTGTAGAGGTACAGAGGAGTAGTACATTCTAGACTTATTCTAGACACATATCAGAGTCAATTTTGGAGGGGATTTTTCTTGGAGTGAGAACAAATGACTGAGTGCTGTTGTTTGTTGGGATGGAGAGGTAGAGCCAGGCTGTGCTTTACTTTCCTATAGAGCAGGGATCATCAACACCATTCAGGCAGATTTTTTTTGGAGCGGATGGTCAGGGGCCCGGAACATAATGAAACATAATTTGTAGATTGCAAAAAAAAAGTTATGAAACCCTAATATAGAGTGAGGAGTCACATCTCACAGAGTTTGAGTGGCGTCTCTTTTGTCAACAAAGACCTGTCAGCCAGACCCAGAGCCACGGCCCAGACACGCTCAAATGATCTATCTCTCTCCCTCTATCTAAAACTATGCAAGTCAACCACCCCTTACCTTTCTGCAGTCAGCATAGCAGATATGGAGAACCTCAGTTGAGTTGTGACTAGTTTTCGGGGCTCCTCAATATGCCCTTCAATTATAAGCAACACTGCTCTGACTGCAGTGTCTACTAACCCTCCCAGGGTTAGCTTTCAACAGATGTACTAGTAGAGGACAGTGTTGGCCAGAGTCCTGAACTTCAGTAAAATAACTTTAACACTACTGTGAGTGGGCCTGACTGACTCCAGCATCTAAACTGCCCATTACTTATGTTGAGCATCACAGCCTGCACAATCTAGCTTTAGCGTTAGCTCAGGCTTCACTTCAGCGGCTAAACTGCCTATTAGTCGATGGTTAGCGAGAGAGAAAGTGAGAGAGTGTGTCGGAAGGACAGCGTGGTGAGCGATGATAGGAGAGCAGTACTCCTCCTTATCTGTTAGAGGCTGAGCCGCCTGTTCCAGGCCCGTTGGAGATCAAGGAGTTGTGTAATCGGACTTCATTGTTGCTTCACTGACTCTTATTGTTTTGCCTTTGAAGAATAACAATCTTTATGCCTCTGTGAGTAGAAATACACATCATAACACACTTCAATTTGACATTTGTGATTTATTTATACCTTTAAAAAACAATAAACCTGATGTCAATCTTCAAACTGAAGTCTATGATTTTCAGTCAGCTTGGTGTTTTCTGTTTTTTTTCTGTGTGCTGACAGGGATGATAAGAGGGTAATTCAGGCAGACAGAAGGGGGGGAGAACCGCTCTCCTGCATTCTTTTAGCTCACATTGTAATTGCTTCAGTGAAGTCCCAAATTGGAATGGATTTATAATCACCTGTGATTCCAAACTCGGAATAAGTTTCCTTTTGAATTGTGAACACACACAGAGGCATTCTAACGAACCCCACAGAGTGAGCTAATGAATTCAAGAGCTCAGGAGTAATAAACAAATTCCAACCGGTATCAAGGTAATCACGTCCAGCTGGGCTCCATGGAGCTCAAGAGGCAAGGCAGACCTTCCTCATCCTCTTTTCCTCTGCACTAAATGGCTATTTCTGTGCCTCTCAACAGTTTTCCACCTTCTCTCGGATCGCTCAGCTCAAGAGAGATGATAATGACGTCTTACAGTACACAATTCAAGCATACACACACTCCGTCATGCCCTCAATTATTCATTCAAATGCATGTGCTCGCACACGCACACACTTTATGGGCCTCAGAGGCAGTTGAGTCTGAAAGGAGGAAAAGAGGAGAGGGAGAATGAGTGAAAGTTTACTGCGCTGATGTCATGTTTAAAGTCTGTCTAATGCTTATTGGCCTGAACCTCATGGGAAGACCAATGCTATTTTATTGGTGTGTACAGCTACCCCCCTGGGATTACCATACCATGATCCCAACAGCACTCCACACCCCTAAGCTACCGTAATGAGAGCTAAACATTAGTCCCACCTCAATAACCTAACCACCCTTTCAATCAGAGGGGGGGGATTGTGGCAACGGGGCTGAGTCTGGGTTCTACTTCTCCTGACACAATCTCAGATATAGACAGCCTTCTTCATTGTATTGGATTTCCAGCCCACCGCCTGCCGTTCCTCAAAGTGGGCTTTATCGTTTGCCATCTTTTTCATTTGGTGAGCAATTCTTCCCGAGGAAAATGGAGGAGGAGGAGGATAAGGGGGGCGGCTTGGTGGTGCCTTCCAACCGATTGGTTGTTTCTTTTAACCCTTTCATTTATGCTGTGTCTCAAGTAACAAAGCACTCAGTTTCTCAGTCAAATCTTTTTTCAGCTCTCCATTACCACAATCCAGTCCTGAAAGGTAATGGCAGCTTGTTGAATTCGGTTCGAAAGTATAGTGATTACCAGGTGTTTGCCTCAGAAAGCCACTATAGTTACAACACGGCTCGATGAAATGACTAAGCGCCACATAAGGTGAGCATCCATGAGCGAGTGATCGTGACTCTGGCTTTAACAATAGGCCTTAGACTAAACTGCCTGCTTCTGGAGAGGGTCAAAACGGTAGCTTACTCTCACGTCTTTACAATTGAAATGATTTCAATTATTTGGATTTATCATTTCCTGATCTGTTTTTACTATTACTGATTACAGAGAACGATGATGTTGTTAAAAATAATATAATACTAATGAAGCAGGGGGAAAATGGTGTGAATAGTTTAAACAGAGCAACTTCAAACCTGGAGGGAAAATAATGGATGTCCTTCAGCGAGCTGCAGCACTTGAAAAATATATCCCTCTCAAACAGAGACTTGAATTCATTAGGAAGTTAATCTGTTTCTGTGATTTCAGTTTGTGCGTGAGAAAGCAATTGTGTGTATGTGTGGGTCTGTATGTGTGTGAATGTCAATATGAGTGTGTCATTTGGTGTGTGTGTGTGTCTGTGTCAATATGGGTGTGCATTTTGGTGTGTTTGTATGTGTGAGGAGGACAGACAGGCTGCTCTTCCTAGTGTCCATAATCATCTCCTCTTCATGTTAAACTGTGTGATATTGACGAAACGCAGGCAGAGGTTTGATCAATTAGCACGGCGAAATGAACCTCAACATAATAAGAGGTATTAGAGGGGGAGACGGGAGCTGAAAGGAAAAGCAATGACTGACTGCAGGCAGCGCCACATAGTTTTGACTGAAGACAAACTTTAGAGGAAGAAATGCTTCTCAAAGTGCTTTATGCTTCTCTGGCAGCATTATCTGGCTCAAACAAAACTGTCTCCTCCACTCCCCTTTCCATCCCTCTCTTTCATTACCTGTCCCCCCTCTTTTCCATGATATTTTTCTCCTTTGTCCTCCACTCCTTATCCCTCTGTACCCACCTCTGTGTACTCCCTCTCTGCCTCTCTGTCTCCCTAACTCCCCTGGCTATTAGACCCTGATGGGATGTTTGAAACACAGGGCACACTCTCCCAGTCTGAGCGCCAGCAACGGGAACACCTCCAGGACCATGGACAGAATCCACGATTAAACAGTAAGACTGGGTTTGCGTCTTTATCTGAACCTTCAATCCAGAGTTAAAAAACAAACATGTCCCCAAAAAAATCAATCTATGAAACACCAGGAAGAAAAACTACTACTATGTCTCTATCCCATTCTGTCTCTCTTCTGTTAGTCTATTCTATCCTATTCTCTGTCTCTCTCCTGTTTGTCTGTCTCTATCCCCTTCTCTGTCTCTCACCTGTTAGTCTGTTTCTATCCCATTCTCTGTCTCTCTCCTGTTTGTCTGTTTCTATCCCCTTCTCTGTCTCTCTCCTGTTTGTCTGTTTCTATCCTATTCTCTGTCTCTCTCCTGTTAGTCTGTCTCTATCCCATTCTGTCTCCCTCCTGTTTGTCTGTCTCTATCCTATTCTCTGTCTCTCTTTCTTCTCTCCTGTCTTTGATAGAGACACAAGAGCCTGGCCTCTCACTTTCTTCTCTCCTGTCTTTGATAGAGACACAACAGCCTGGCCTTGACAGCTAATAGCTCACCTGATAGAGACAAGGATGAACAACCCATTATCACGCTCTCTTATGCACGCTGCTCGCTTGTCAGAAATACAATACTTCTTTACCTCATGCCTTCTTCATCGCTGAAACCCCTGTCTGAGTTCCTTCCAAACCACAGTTCAGACCTTTCAGTCAGCCAGTGGGCTGGTTTCCCTCTATTTCCATTTTGGGACGGTTTGATTTGATCAAGGCTACTACCGCAGCAACATTTTTATGTGTGGATCTGGAACTAATAGCTCATTCCACGGGCTGGGCAGCAATGCCAGCTATGGGTTGTGTGTTACGGAGTGGGACTAAATACAGAAATAAGAAATCAATACCCTCTCGCTTTTTTCTTTTTCCGTGGTTCTCAGCGGGGACCAGGATGTGGACATGGTATAATTGTTCCTGACAGGCAGATAAAATGGTGGAATGGAAACTGTTGGTTGAAAGAGGAGGAAGAGAGAGAAGGGTTCATAGAGGGCTGAGAGAGAGATCAATGCCATGTCATGGTTAGTGGGTGGTTAGTGTTTATTACTGGATGTTAATGGCAAGTTAGTGGATGCAGTTGAAATGTGGGATTACAACATTTGAAATTACACAACTATAAAAAAAAATACATTCAATTAAATCACAACACGAAAATACAAGATTCCAATAAGCCCTGAATGAAACATGGAAACATTCACCAGAAGACATGAAATCAGTTAAAAGTCAAGATTTTCTCTCACCTCTCCCCACACTGTGTCAGCGTCTCTCCATAGTGATGCAATATTCATCTGTTATTAAATAGAGGTCAGGGTGGTTTCTCCCTGGGGTTGGACTGACTCTGGTAAAGCTAGGAGAGAGCAAACACCCCATACGACCCCATAGGACCCCATACAACCCCTTCACTCTGCTACTGCTTAATATTACATACCACACCTTCACTCTGCTTGTAACGCTCGTTGTTAGGTGGAAGATAGGAGGACCAAAGCGCAGCGTGGTATGTTTCCATATTTATTGGAAACACTTAACAACACAAACAAAACAAAAAACAGAAAATGAAACTAACGACGCTACAGACCTGAACATGTGAACATACAGACAACGAAGAACGCAATGAACAGGAACAATCACCCACAAACAAACAGTGAGAACAGCCGACCTAAATATGGTTCCCAATCAGAGGAAACGTAAAACACCTGCCCCTGATTGAGAACCATATAAGGCTAGTTGACAACCCTAAACCAAACATAGAAACACATAACATAGAATGCCCACCCAGCTCACGTCCTGACCAACTAAACAAAGACTGAATAAAGGAAATAAGGTCAGGAACATGACACTGCTACTGCTTCCTATTACAAACAACCCCTTCACTCTGCTACTACTAAATATTATATACCACACCTTCACTCTGCTACTGCTTAATATTACATTCAAACCCTTCACACTGCTACTGCTTAATATTACATTCAACCCCTTCCCTCTGCTACTGCTTCCTATTACAAAAAAAACCTTCACTCTGCTGCTGCTTAATATTACATTCAACCCTTTCACTCAGCTAGTGCTTAAAATTGCATTCAACCCTTTCACTCAGCTACTGCTTAATATTGCATACCATACCTTCACTCTGCCACTGCTTAATATTAGATTTAACCCCTTCCCTCTGCCACTGCTTGATATTACATTCAACCCTTTCACTCTGCCACTGCTTAATATTACATACCATACCTTCACTCTGCCACTGCTTAATATTAGATTTAACCCCTTCCCTCTGCCACTGCTTCCTATTACATTTAACCCCTTCCCTCTGCCACTGCTTAATATTATATACTACACCTTCACTCTGCCACTGCTTAATATTACATACAACTCCTTCACTCTGCCACTGCTTAATATTACATACCACACCTTCACTCTGCTACTGCTTCCTATTACATACAACCCCTTCACTCTGCTACTGATTTATATTACATACCACACCTTCACTCTGCTACTGCTTAATATTACATACCACACTTTCACTCTGCTACTGCTTCCTATTACATACACCCCCTTCACTCTGCTACTGATTTATATTACATACTACACCTTCACTCTGCCACTGCTTAATATTATATACCACACCTTCACTCTGCCACTGCTTAATATTA
Organism: Salvelinus fontinalis; assembly: GCF_029448725.1. Lineage (NCBI taxonomy): Eukaryota > Metazoa > Chordata > Actinopteri > Salmoniformes > Salmonidae > Salvelinus > Salvelinus fontinalis. Next base: position 19,552,774 of record NC_074697.1, on the reverse strand, counting down.
CATACAACTCCTTCACTCTGCCACTGGTTAATATTACATACCACACCTTCACTCTGCCACTGCTTCCTATTACATACAACCCCTTCACTCTGCTACTGATTAATATTACATACAACTCCTTCACTCTGCTACTGCTTAATATTAAATACCACACTTTCACTCTGCTACTGCTTCCTATTACATACAACCCCTTCACTCTGCTACTGATTTATATTACATACCACACCTTCACTCTGCTACTGCTTCCTATTACATACAACCCCTTCACTCTGCTACTGCTTAATATTACATACCATACCTTCACTCTGCCACTGCTTAATATTACATTCAAACCCTTCACACTGCTACTGCTTAATATTACATTCAACCCCTTCCCTCTGCTACTGCTTCCTATTACAAAAAAAACCTTCACTCTGCTGCTGCTTAATATTACATTCAACCCTTTCACTCAGCTAGTGCTTAAAATTGCATTCAACCCTTTCACTCAGCTACTGCTTAATATTGCATACCATACCTTCACTCTGCCACTGCTTAATATTAGATTTAACCCCTTCCCTCTGCCACTGCTTGATATTACATTCAACCCTTTCACTCTGCCACTGCTTAATATTACATACCATACCTTCACTCTGCCACTGCTTAATATTAGATTTAACCCCTTCCCTCTGCCACTGCTTCCTATTACATTTAACCCCTTCCCTCTGCCACTGCTTAATATTATATACTACACCTTCACTCTGCCACTGCTTAATATTACATACAACTCCTTCACTCTGCCACTGCTTAATATTACATACCACACCTTCACTCTGCTACTGCTTCCTATTACATACAACCCCTTCACTCTGCTACTGATTTATATTACATACCACACCTTCACTCTGCTACTGCTTAATATTACATACCACACTTTCACTCTGCTACTGCTTCCTATTACATACACCCCCTTCACTCTGCTACTGATTTATATTACATACTACACCTTCACTCTGCCACTGCTTAATATTATATACCACACCTTCACTCTGCCACTGCTTAATATTACATACAACTCCTTCACTCTGCCACTGGTTAATATTACATACCACACCTTCACTCTGCCACTGCTTCCTATTACATACAACCCCTTCACTCTGCTACTGATTAATATTACATACAACTCCTTCACTCTGCTACTGCTTAATATTAAATACCACACTTTCACTCTGCTACTGCTTCCTATTACATACAACCCCTTCACTCTGCTACTGCTTAATATTACATACCATACCTTCACTCTGCCACTGCTTAATATTACATACAACTCCTTCACTCTGCCACTGGTTAATATTACATACCACACCTTCACTCTGCCACTGCTTCCTATTACATACAACCCCTTCACTCTGCTACTGATTAATATTACATACAACCCCTTCACTCTGCTACTGATTTATATTACATACCACACCTTCACTCTGCTACTGCTTCCTATTACATACAACCCCTTCACTCTGCTACTGCTTAATATTACATACCATACCTTCACTCTGCCACTGCTTAATATTACATACAAACCCTTCACTCTGCTACTGCTTAATATTACATACCACACCTTCACTCTGCTGCTGCTTAATAATACATACCACACCTTCACTCTGCTACTGCTTAATATTACAAACAACCCCTTCACTCTGCTACTGATTTATATTACATACCATACCTTCACTCTGCTACTGCTTAATATTACAAACAACCCCTTCCCTCTGCTACTGCTTAATATTACAAACAACCCCTTCCCTCTGCTACTGCTTAATATTACAAACAACTCCTTCACTCTGCTACTGCTTAATATTACAAACAACTCCTTCACTCAGCTACTGCTTAATATTACAAACAACTCCTTCACTCTGCTACTGCTTAATATTACAAACAACTCCTTCACTCAGTTACTGCTTAATATTACATACCACACCTTCACTCTGCTACTGCTTAATATTACAAACAACCCCTTCACTCTGCTACTGCTTAATATTACAAACAACTCCTTCACTCTGCTACTGCTTAATATTACAAACAACCCCTTCACTCTGCTACTGCTTAATATCACAAACAACCCCTTCACTCTGCTACTGCTTAATATTACAAACAGCCCCTTCACTCTGCTACTGCTTAATATTACAAACAGCTCCTTCACTCTGCTACTGCTTAATATTACAAACAACTCCTTCACTCTGCTACTGCTTAATATTACAAACAACCCCTTCACTCTGCTACTGCTTAATATTACAAACAACCCCTTCACTCTGCCACTGCTTAATATTACATACCATACCTTCACTCTGCTACTGCTTAATATTACAAACAACCCCTTCACTCTGCTACTGCTTAATATTACAAACAACTCCTTCACTCTGCCACTGCTTAATATTACATACCACACCTTCACTCTGCTACTGCTTAATATTACAAACAACTCCTTCACTCTGCTACTGCTTAATATTACAAACAACTCCTTCACTCTGCTACTGCTTAATATTACAAACAACTCCTTCACTCTGCTACTGCTTAATATTACAAACAACTCCTTCACTCTGCTACTGCTTAATATTACAAACAACTCCTTCACTCAGTTACTGCTTAATATTACATACCACACCTTCACTCTGCTACTGCTTAATATTACAAACAACTCCTTCACTCTGCTACTGCTTAATATTACAAACAACCCCTTCACTCTGCTACTGCTTAATATTACAAACAACTCCTTCACTCTGCTGCTGCTTAATATTACAAACAACTCCTTCACTCTGCTACTGCTTAATATTACAAACAACTCCTTCACTCAGTTACTGCTTAATATTACAAACAACACCTTCACTCTGCTACTGCTTAATATTACAAACAACTCCTTCACTCTGCTACTGCTTAATATTACAAACAACTCCTTCACTCTGC
>NC_074697.1:19524837-19547337 GCF_029448725.1 Salvelinus fontinalis | reverse complement strand
CCATATACACTACCGTTCAAAAGTTTGGGGTCACTTAGAAATGTCCTTGTTTTTGAAAGAAAAGCAATTTTTTTGTCCATTGAAATAACATCAAATTGATCAGAAATATATTGCAGACATTTTGTGGGGTGTTGTTTTCTGTTTAGGGTGTTTCCCTGTCAGAACTGTGCACTTTCGTTTTCTCCTTTTGTCATTTTTGTTTGAGTGTTTTTGTGAACATTAAATCGTGAACACTTTCCACGCTGCGCTTTGGTCTCATTCCGACGACGAACGTTACAAGTATCATTGACTTCAGTCAAGCATGGTTTGCCTGTGGACATTGTTTCTACGTTGGGATAGAGTTTCTGTTTGGCTGTTGATATGTGTTTCTGGACAGTGTTTATGAGTTATCTTGTGATCTTTCAGAGTAATGCAATGTGTGTTCAGTTGTTGATTTTTTCAGCCATCTTAATTCATGCAACAAAATGTTTTTGTTTGAATCCATTTTCTTGTATACTTGATATATGTGATTAGGGACAAACAAACTAAGATGGGTGTGAAATGGAGAGAGAGAGAGAGAGATAGGGAGGAAGGAAGGAAGAGAGAGGGGGAGGAAGAGAGAGAGTGTGTATGATATAGAGAGTAAGTTTGTAAAAAGACTGATGAAGAAAGACAATTCAATGAGAATAGAAATGTATACGGAACAAAAATATTAACGCAACAAACATGTAAAGTGTTGATCCCATGTTTAATTAATGAGCTGAAATAAAATATCCAAGAAATTTTCAAAACACACAAAAACGTTATTTCTCTCAAATGTTGTGCACAAATTCGTTTACAGTCCTGTTAGTGAGCATTTATCCTTAGCCAAGATAATCAATTGACCTGACAGGTCTGGCAAATCAAGGATCTGATTAAATAGTATGATCATTACACAGGTGCACCTTGTGTTGGGGACAATAAAAGGCCACCCTAAAATGTGCGGCTTTGTCACACAACACAATGCCACAGATGTGTCAAGTTTTGAGGGAGTGTGCAGTTGTGTTGTGCTGCATGAGACTGAAGGAAAGTCCACCAGAGCTATTGTCAGTTAATTTAATGTTCATTTCTCTACCATAAGCACCTCCAATGTCGTTTTTTAAAAATTGGCAGTACGTCCATCCAGCCTCACAAACGCAGACTACGTGTAATCACGCCAGCCCAGGACCTCCACATCCGGCTTCTTCACCTGAGGGATCGTCTGAGCAGCCACCTGGACAGCTGATGAAACTGTGGGTTTGCACAACCGAAGAATATCTGCACAAACCTATTTTCAGAAACCGCTCATCTGTGTGCTCGTCGTCCTCACCAGGGTCTTGACCTGACTGCAGTTCGGCATCGTAACTGACTTCAGGGAGCAAATGCTCACCTTCGATGGCCACTGGCACGATGGAGAAGTGTGCTCTTCACGGATTAATGAACTGTACCGGGCAGATGGCAGACAGCATGTATGGCGTCGTGTGGGCGATTGTTTGCTGATGTCAACGTTGTGAACAGAGTGCCCCATAGTGCCTAAGGGGTTATGGTAAGAACAGGCATAAGCTATGGACAACTAACACAATGCATTTTATCGATGGCAATTTGAATGCACACAGAGCTAACGTGACGAGATCCTGAGGCCCATTGTCGTGCCATTCATCCACCGCCATCACCTCATGTTTCAGCATGATAATGCACAGCCCCATGTCCCAAGGATCTGTAGACAATTCCTGGATACTGAAAATGTCCCAGTTGTTCTATGGCCTGCATACTTACCAGACATGTCCCTAATTGAGCATGTTTGGGATGCTCTGGATCGATGTGTACGACAGCGTGTTCCAGTTCCCGCCAATATCCAGCAACTTTGCATAGCTATTGAAGAGGAGTGGAACAACACTCCACAGGCCACAATTAACACCCTGATCAACTCTATGTGAAGGAGATGTGTCACGCTGCATGAGGCAAATGGTGGCCACACCAGATACTGACTGGTTTTCTGATCCATGCCACTAACTTTTTTTTTAAGGCATCTGTGACCAACAGATGCATATCTGTATTCCCAGTCATGTGAAACCCAGAGATTAGGACCTAATGAATGTATTTCAATTGACTGATTTCCTCATATGAACTGTAACTCAGTAAAATCTTTGGAACTGTTGCATGTTGCGTTCATATTTTCCTCAGTGCAGTTTTGTTCCTTCTAGTTCAGATAAAAGGCAGGCAGACAGTGAGTATTTGACGGATGTAGGTTCCAGCTGAGTGTTGTTTCTCTATCTAATAGTCTTTATTGACCAGCTCTTGTGAGGTCCTGGTGATTCGCTTTTCCCTCACAGGAAAATCTATCAGCTGTAAAAGACTGACTGATTTAACCTCTATGAATGTGCCAAGAGCCTAGAAAGAAAAGAAAATGCAATTTTGAAACGACATGAACGCACACACACACACACACTCACAGACTAAACAAGTCACACACAAACACACACACCGTGACTGTATTACTGTGCTATGTTTGTCGCTATGGCTTGCCTGTATCGTTTCCAGTCTACATAACATTAGGAACACCTGCTCTTTCCATGACATACTGACCATGTGAAAGCTATCATCCTATATTGATGTCACCTGTTATATACACTTCAATCAGTGAAAATGAAGGGCTCAGGACCTCTTACTGGGGTGATTGTTCACTTTCCAACAGGACAACGACCCAAAGCACACAGCCAAGACAACGTAGGAGTGGCTTCGGGACAAGTCTCTGAATGTCCTTGAGTGGTCCTGCCAGAGACTTGAACCCGATCAAACAGCTCTGGAGAGACCTGAAAGTAGCTGTCCAGCTACGCTTCCCATCTGACCTGACAGAGCTTGAGAGGATCTGCAGAGAAAAACTTGGAGAAACTCAAATACAGGTGTGCCATGCTTGTACCGTCATACCCAAGAAGATTCAAGGCTGTAATAGCTGCCAAAGGGGCTTCAACAAGGTACTGAGTGAAGGGAAAGGTACATCAGAAATAGATGGGAGAGGTTGAGGGTAGAAGAAGAACAGGACCAAAAAACAACAACATAACTATTACAAAATAGATTGTGTCCTTAAAATGTATATAGTATGTATAAGCTGGAAGTAGAAGCCTAAGTGTTGTTGTTCATTAGTTTACTCTAATTAGGGGAGGGGTGGTAGAGTTAGAGAAAATAATATAGGAAAATAAATTTGAAAAAGATATGTACGTGTATATATACTGTATGTATGTGTATCTACATGTATGTATATATGTATGTATTTATATATATGTGGGTATGTACGCATGTGTATCTATATAAATACTGTATATATTTACAAAAAATATATATGAGGGATTGGAATACAAAAAAAATACAAAAAATAAATAAATAATTTAAAAGTACTGAGTAAGGGTCTGAATACTTATGGAAAATGTACATTTAATTTTTTAAAGCATTTAAAAATTAGCAAACATTTCCTGTATTTGATTTGTCATTATGGGGTTTGCGTGCAGACTGATGAGGAAAAAAAACATTTAATCAATTTTAGAATAAGGCTGTAACCAATCAAAATGTGTAAAAAGTCAAGGGGTCTGAATACTTTCTGAAGGCACTGTAAGTGCCTTTGAACGGGGTATGGAAGTAGGGGCCAGGCGCACCGGTTCGTGTCAAGAACTGCAACGCTGCTGTTTTTTTCATGCTCAACACTTTCCTGTGTGTGTCAACTATGGTCCAACTTTTTTTTTTAAAGTCACCTTTATTTAACCAGGTAAACTAGTTGAGAACAAGTTCTCATTTACAACTGCCACCTTTTCAAGATTAAGCAAAGCAGTGCAACAGAAACAACAACACAGAGTTACACATGGAATAAACAAGCGTACAGTCAATAACACAACAGAAAAAAAAGAAGTCTATATACAGTGTCTGCAAATGGCATGAGGAGGTAAGGCAATAAATAGTCCATAGTAGCAAAGTAATTACAATTTAGCAGATTAACACTGGAGTGATAGATGAGCAGATGATGATGAGCAGATGATGGTGTGTAAGTAGTGATACTGGTGTGCAAAAGAGCAGCAAAGTAAATAAAAACAATATGGGGATGAGGTAGGTAGATTGGGTGGGCTATTTACAGATGGACTATGTACAGCTGCAGTGATCAGTTAGCTGCTCAGATAGCTGATGTTTAAAGTTAGTGAGGGAAATGTAAGTCTCCAGCTTCAGCGATTTTTGCAATTCGTTCCAGTCACTGACAGCAGAGAACTGGAAGGAAAGGCGGCCAAAGGAAGTGTTGGCTTTGGGGATGACCAGTGAGATATACCTGCTGGAGCGCGTGCTACAGGTGGGTGTTGTTATCGTGACCAGTGAGCTGAGATAAGGTGGAGCTTTTTCTAGCATAGACTTATAGATGACCTGGAGCCAGTGGGTCTGGTGACGAATATGTAGCGAGGGCCAGCCGACTAGAGCATACAGGTCGCAGTGGTGGGTGGTATAAGGTGATTTGGTAACAAAACGGATGGCACTGTGATAGACTACATCCAATTTGCTGAGTATTGGAAGCTATTTTGTAGATGACATCGCCGAAGTCAAGGATCGGTAGGATAGTCAGTTTTACTAGGGTAAGTTTGGCGGCGTGAGTGAAGGAAGTTTTGTTGCGAAATAGAAAGCCGATTCGAGATTTGATTTTTGATTGGAGATGTTTGATATGAGTCTGGAAGGAGAGTTTACAGTCTAACCAGACACCTAGGTATTTGTAGTTGTCCACGTATTCTAGGTCAGAACCGTCCAGAGTAGTGATGCTAGTCGGGCGGGCGGGTGCCGGCAGCGAACGGTTGAAAAGCATGCATTTGGTTTTACTAGCATTTAAGAGCAGTTGGAGGCCACGGAAGGAGTGTTGTATGGCATTGAAGCTCATTTGGAGGTTGGTTAACACAGTGTCCAAAGAAGGGCCAGAAGTATACAGAATGATGTTGTCTGCGTAGAGGTGGATCAGGGAATCACCCGCAGCAAGAGCGACATCGTTGATATATACAGAGAAAAGAGTCGGCCCGAGAATTGAACCCTGTGGTCCAGGATTGAGTTGGACAATGATCTAACTCAATATTAGGAAGGTGTTCTCAATGTTTTATACACTCAGTGTACATGGATCCTATGTAATACAAGAGAATGGGTATTGAGGTCAGAGCCTCAGGCTACATCTCCAGAGAAGATCAGTATATTCCCCCTCTGTAGATGAAACTTGTCTGTGTGAGTGAGAGAGAGAGAGTGAGAGTTACGGAGAGAGAGGGGGGGAGTCACTGTACAAGGTTGCCCTCAGACCTGCAGTACTTCTAGATCTCCCTCAGGGGGCGCTCTGATGCAGAACTAGGGGACAAGGGGACCATCCGGTGGTGCTGAGGCCTCAGCCGGGGGTTCACAGGTGCAATAGAGTGTCTTTTATACCCTCCTCCTTCCCTCCACCTCCACCAGCAGCACCTACAGTCAACACCCCCAGCACCAGCTGATCATTTATTTAACAGCCAGGGGTGGAGAGCAGAAGGGAAGTGGACTGCCACTGATTCTCTCGTTTTCCTTCTCCCTCTATACTCAGCACATCATATACAGAGACTATTTGCTCAGCGGTTGACACCCACTCAGTTTGCCCTTCTTTTGCTTTCTTGACTTTCTTGTTTCGGTGATTCTCTCTTTCTCTTGCTCTCTCTTTCTCCTCCTCACTCCTTCTCTGCTCTCTAGCTGTGTCCGTTGTTGTGCCCCTCTCTCTCCCTCTCCTCTCTCTCCTTCTCCTCTCTCTCCCTCTACTCCGCCTCCTCATCTCTCTCTTCTTCACTGTGCTCTCTCTCCTCCCCAATCTCTTTCTTCCTCTCTCCTTCCCTCCCTCTCGCTGTCCTTGTCAGTAATGAGTGCTTGCACAGCAGGCTGTACTGAGGAGCTTGCCCTCCCTTCATGTCATTGGAACTCTCAGCCTGGTTGTAAATATCCTCCGACCTAAATTACATTTCTTTACTGTTTCCATTTCTTTCTCACTGTGGGGCGTAGACAAGATGGCTATTGGTGTAATTTTCATAAAAGTAGGCTACAGGGGATTTTAATTTACCTTTCTGCACGGTGATCATCAATTCTGATTTTGGAAACCTATACTTGGTGTGCAGGCTTTAGTTGCAGCCCAACATTAACTTCAGTTGATTTCAACAATCAAGAGTTTGATGATTATCTATTGTCAGTTTATTCAGTTGTGTTAGTTATGGGTTATGAAAAGTGTGCACACCCGAGATCTCCAGACGTTAAGGGCAGGACGAGAAGTTTACTAGCGTACCTGGCTGTTGGCTGATTAAACGAGTCTGAGCCGACTGTCCTTTCTACAGCTGTGACTGTGAGTTACAGTTGTGTGTTTATTGGCTTGTAAGGAGCTGTAAACATTCTGTCTGTGTGGTAGTGAGCTGTAAACATTCTGTCTGTGTGGTAGTGAGCTATAAACATTCTGTCTGTGTGGTAGTGAGCTGTAAACATTCTGTCTGTGTGGTAGTGAGCTGTAAACATTCTGTCGGTGTGGTAGTGAGTTGTAAACATTCTGTCGGTGTGGTAGTGAGTTGTAAACATTCTGTCTGTGTGGTAGTGAGTGTCTCTTCCGCTGCTGTGCTGGGGAAGCAAAGCGAATGAATTAAATGGAACAATTGACAATACATTATAAGTCACTCTTCAATTGTTTCATTCCAATTTATCTCCTGAATGGTCTGGTTTAAAATACAAAATGACCTCAACTCTTTTGTCTATGGTGAATCTGTCGAAAAGTGATTTGGTGTTTACCTCAGTCGTTGGTTTCGGGGCTTGACTTGTACAGGACAACAGTAAAAAAATATATATATGTATAGCAAAGTTCGGTGGTGTCGTTCCAGTCACCAGCAATCTTCTGATGACCTATCGTAACATACAACAGGGTTGTTTAACTCATCAGTCATCAGCAGCTGACCCGTGTTAACCTTTCAGGAGCCTCTACCCCGGGTCCGGGTGCACCCCCCCCCCCCCCCCCCCACACTGATTAGCATCGCTAGCATAGCGTCACAATTAAATAGTAGCATCTAAATATCATTAAATCACAAGTCCAAGACACCTAATGAAAGATACAGATCCTGTGAATAAAGCCACCATTTCAGATTTTTAAAATGTTTTACAGGGAAGACACAATATGTAAATCTATTAGCTAAACACGTTAGCAAAAATCACCATTTTTCTTTGTCCACGATTTTCTCTCAACACCAGTAGCTATCACCAATTCGGCTAAACTAAGATATTGATAGCCACTAACCAAGAAAAAACCTCATCAGATGACAGTCTGATAACATATTTATAGTATAGGATAGGTTTTGTTAGAAAAATGTGCATATTTCAGGTATAAATCATAGTTTGCCATTGCAGCCAGCATCACAAATCTCACCAAAGCTCCTAGAATTACTACAGACAGCAACGTGTATTACCAATTTACTCATCATAAAACATTTCTTAAAAATACACAGCACATAGCAATGGACAGACACAGATCTTGTGAATTCAGACAACATTTCAGATTTTCTAAGTGTTTTACGGCGAAAACACAATAAATCGTTATATTAGCATACCACATACGCAAACGTTACCAGAGCATTGATTCTAGCCAAAGAGAGCGATAACGTAATCATCGCCAAAATATATTAATTTTTTCACTAACCTTCTCAGAATTCTTCAGATGACACTCCTGTAACATCATATTACAACATACATAGAGTTTTTTCGAAAATGTGCATATTTAGCCACCAAAATCATGGTTAGACAATGACAAAAGTAGCTCAGCTGGTCAGAAAATGTCCTGCACCATATTAGACAGTGATCTAGTCTTATACATAAATACTCATAAACTTGACTAAAAAATACAGGGTGGACAGCGATTGATAGACAATTTAATTCTTAATACAATCGCGGAATTACATTTTTTAAATTATCCTTACTTTTCAATACAGGTTGCGCCAAGTGAAGCTATAGCAAACAAGATGGCAGCATAAACGTTTAACATTTATCGACAGAAACACGATTTATCATCATAAATTGTTCTTACTATGAGCTGTTCTCCCATCAGAATCTTGGACAATGAATCCTTTCTTGGGTCTAATCTTCTTTTGGTCGAAAGATGTCCACTTGTCCGTCGAAATGCCCACTAACGTACGACCGGGACCCCGAAACGTGCCCGGAGCTTCAAAGTCTATTACAAAGCAATGCCTCAAAATCGCACTAAACGGATATAAATTGCTTTAAAACGGTTTAAATTAACTACATTATGATGTTTCTAACACCTATAACAAGTAAAAAGATGACCGACGCTATATTACTGGCTAAACCAAGGCTTGGAAAAAGGCCAGTCAGATATCCTTCTTGCGTTGAGCGCAGTGTCCAAAGGAACTCTACTTCCGGTATTTGGTGATTTATAGAGCCAATGATTGCGCAATCGACTCCATTCAAATTGTCACCACTTACTGACATCTAGAGGAAGGCGTGGGCAGTGTTTGTATCTCATAGGATTAACAGAGACTTTTAAAACTGATCTGGAACCAGAGGCCAAGATGTCTAAATCTCACACACTGGGAGGAAAAGTGCTGTAGAATGAGTTCTGTTTCACTCAGAGACATAATTCAAACGGCTATAGAAACTAGAGAGTGTTTTCTATCCAATAATAACAATAATATGCATATTGTACGAGCAAGAATTGAGTACTAGGCAGTTTAATCTGTAGAGACAATTATGCTAATTTGAAACAGCACCCCCTATAGTTGCAAGAAGTTAACACTACGTTGTGTTGTTTAACTCATCAGAAGCTGACCTATGTTAACACTACGTTTTGTTGTTTAACTTCTTGCGACTACAGGGGGTGCTGTTTAATCATTAGCATATTTGCATTACAGATTAAACGGCTTCCTACTCTCCTACTTTATCGTACAATATACATATTATTACTATTTTTGGATAGAAAACAGTCTCTAGTTTCTATAGCCGTTGGAATTTTGTCTCTGAGTGGAACAGAACTCATTCTACAGCAATTTCCCTGACATGGAGTCAGATTTCACACATTTTGGCCCCTGTTCTGGAGTCAGTTTAAAGGCCACTGTGAACGCTATGAGGATACGGACACTGCTTACGTCTTCCCCTGGATGCCTTTACGTGATGACGCTTTGAATGGTATGATTGCCCAATCACAGCCACTATAAAAGAAAAACACGTGTAGGTAGGAACTCCTTTCCAGCTGCGCCGGACGCACGGTGGACACCGACCCGTTCTTTTTCCAAGCATTAGTGGAGCCAGTAATATTTCTCAGGTCATGTTTTTACTCGTTATAGGAGTTAAAAACATCATAAGGTAGTTAATTTAAACCGTTTTATAGCATTTTATATCCGTTTAGTGCGCATTTTGGGGCATTTATTTCTGAGACTTTTTGAAGAGCCGCGCAGGTTTCCAATTCATGCCGAACGCAGTTGGCATTTCCACATGGCAAGAGGACAGCTTTCGACCAAAAGACGATTAGACCCAAGAAAGGATTCTTTGCCCAAGATTCTGATGGAAGAACAGCTCAAAGTAGGAACAATTTATTATGATAAATCGTGTTTCTGTCGAGAAATGTTAATCGCTTATGACGCCATTTTGTTTGACGTAGCTTCGCTTGGCGCATACTGTATTGAAAAGTAAGGATAATTAAAAAAATGTAAATCAGCGATTGTATTAAGAATTAAATTGTCTATCAATCGCTGTCCACCCTATATTTTTTAGTCACGTTTATGAGTATTTATGTATACGACTAGATCACTGTCTAATATGGCGCACGACATTGTCTGACGAGCTGGGCAACTTTTGTCATTGTCTAACCATGATTTTGGTGGCTAAATATGCACATTTTCGAACAAACTGTATATGTATGTTGTAATATGATGTTACAGGAGTGTCATCGGAAGAATTCTGAGAAGGTTTGTGAAAAAATTAATATATTTTGGCGATGATATGATATCGCTCTCTTTGGCTAGAATCAGTGCTCGGGTAACGTTTGCGTATGTGGTATGCTAATATAACGATTTATTGTGTTTTCGCTGTAAGACACTTAGAAAATTTGAAATATTGTCTGTATTCACAGGATCTGTGTCTTTTGATTAGTGTATGCTGTGTATTTTTACGAAATGTTTGATGATTAGTAATTAGGTAAACACGTTGCTCTATGTATTTATTCTAGTCCATTTGTGACGGTGGGTGCAATTGTAAACTATGATTTATACCTGAAATATGCACATTTTTCTAACAAAACCTATCCTATACCATAAATATGTTATCAGACTGTCATCTGATGAGGTTTTTTCTTGGTTAGTGGCTATCAATATCTTAGTTTAGCCGAATTGGTGATAGCACCTGATGGAGTAAGAAACTGATGGAGTTAGAAAAGTGGTTTGCTAACGTGGTTAGCTAATAGATTTACATATTTTGTCTTCCCTGTAAAACATTTTAAAAATCTGAAATGGTGGCTTTATTCACAGGATCTGTATCTTTCATTAGGTGTCTTGGACTTGTGATTTAATAATATTTAGATGCTACTATTTAATTGTGACGCTATGCTAGCGATGCTAATCAGTGTGGGGGGAGGGGGGGTGGGGGGTGCTCCCGGATCCGGGGTAGATGCTCGTTAGAGGTTAACTCATCAGCAGCTGACCTATGTTAACACTACGTTGTCTTGTTTAACTCATCAGCAGCTGACCCGTGTTAACACTACGTTGTGTTGTTTAACTCATCAGCAGCTGACCTATGTTAACACTACGTTTTGTTGTTTAACTCATCAGCAGCTGACCTATGTTAACACTACGTTGTGTTGTTTAACTCATCAGCAGCTGACCTATGTTAACTTCTTGCGACTATAGGGGGTGCTGTTTCAAATTAGCATAATTGTCTCTACAGATGAAACGGCTTCCTACTCAATTCTTGATCGTACAATATGCATATTATTACTATTATTGGATAGAAAACACTCTCTAGTTTCTATAGCCGTTGGAATTTTGTCTCTGAGTGGAACAGAACTCATTCTACAGCAATTTCCCTGACATGGAGTCAGATTTCACACATTTTGGCCCCTGTTCTGGAGTCAGTTTAAAGGCCACTGTGAACGCTATGAGGATACGGACACTGCTTACGTCTTCCCCTGGATGCCTTTACGTGATGACGCTTTGAATGGTATCGATTGCGCAATCACAGCCACTATAAGAAAAAAACCTGTAGTTAGGAACTCTTTTCCAGCTGCGCCGGGTGCGCGGTGGACACCGCCCTGCTCTTTTTCCAAGCATTAGTGTAGCCAGTAATATTTCTCAGGTCATGTTTTCACCCGTTATAGGTGTTAACAGCATCATAAGGTAGTTAATTTGAACCGTTGTATAGCAATTTATATCCTTTTAGTGCGATTTTGAGGCATTGCTTTGTTGTGCACTTTGACGCGCTGGGCACATTTCGGGGCTCCCGGTCGTACGTTAGTGGGCATTTCGATGGATAAGTGAACATCTTTCGACCAAAAGAAGATTAGACACAAGAAAGGATTCTTTGCCCAAGATTCTGATGGAATAACAGCTCACAGTAAGAACAATTTATGATGATAAATCGTGTTTCTGTCGAAAAATGTTAAATCTTACGCCGCCATCTTGTTTTGTATAGCTTCGCCTGGCGCATCCTGTATTGAAAAGTAAGGATAATTTAAAAAATGTAAATCAGCGATTGCATTAAGAACTAATTTGTCTTTCGATTCCTGTCAACCCTGTATTTTTTAGTCAAGTATATGATTAGCTATTGATTAAACTAGATCACTCAAAGATGGCGACCGACATTTCCAGGCTTGTTTTGCTACTATTTTCATTGTATAACCACGTTTTTTTATGGCTAAATATGCACATTTTCGAACAAACTGTATATGTATGTTTTAATATGATGTTACAGCAGTGTCATCTGAAGAATTCTGAGAAGGTTAGTGAAAAAATTAATATATTTTGGCGATGAATCAGTGCTCGGGTAACGTTTGCGTATGTGGTATGCTAATATAACGATTTATTGTGTTTTCGCCGTAAAACACTTAGAAAATCTGAAATGTTGTCTGAATTCACAAGATCTGTGTCTGTCCATTACTATGTGCTGTGTATTTTTAAGAAATGTTTTATGATGAGTAAATTGGTAATACAGGTTGCTGTCTGTAGTAATTCTAGGAGCTTTGGTGAGATTTGTGATGCTGGCTGCAATGGGAAACTATGATTTATACCTGAAATATGCACATTTTTTCTAACAAAACCTATCCTATACCATAAATATGTTATCAGACTGTCATCTGATGAGCTTTTTTCTTGGTTAGTGGCTATCAATATCTTAGTTTAGCCGAATTGGTGATAGCTACTGGTGTTGAGAAAAAATGGTGGACAAAGAAAAAGGGTGTCTTTTGCTAACATGGTTAGCTAATAGATTTACATATTTTGTCTTCCCTGTAAAACATTTAAAAAATCTGAAATGGTGACTTTATTCACAAGATCTGTATCTTTCATTAGGTGTCTTGGACTTGTGATTTAATGATATTTAGATGCTACTATTTAATTGTGACGCTATGCTAGCTATGGTAATCAGTGTGGGGGGGGTGGGGGGTGCTCCCGGATCCGGGGTAGATACTCGTGAAAGGTTAACACTACGTTTTGTTGTTTAACTCATCAGCAGCTGACCTATGTTAACACTACGTTTTGTTGTTTAACTCGTCACTGATCCCTAGCTCACCTAATTAAACTTAATCATGAAGACACCGTAGCTCTCCACTCCCTTCACCTCCAATGAACCAGCACATTCATCACACATTACAACACTCCCCCCCAATTTATGGCAGTCTCATTCAATTACGCTCCAGCATAAACTGGAAATAATCAATGTTTCCCCATTAAAAACTCCAGTTATGAAAATGAGAGGTGAACCTGAGGTTCTTTAGTGCTCTTTAATGATTACCAGATGGCTGTGATACACACACACACACACACACACACATAGAAGAGAGGGTACACACACACACACTAGGAAGAGAGGGTACACACACACACACACACACACACACACACACACACACACACACACACACACACACACACACACACACACACACACACACACACACACACACATAGAAGAGAGGGTACACACACACACACATAGAAGAGAGGGTACACACACACATAGGCGAGACGGAGCACACACACACACACGGTTTCACACTCAAGCTCAACACCTGGTGAATGAGATCACAGGGAAGACTAACACAGCACAGGGTGTGTGTGTGTGTGTGTGTGTGCGCGTGTGCGTGCGTGCGCATGTGTGTGTGTGTGTGTACACTCAGGAGGGAGTGAGAGGTGCACTCCATCATAGATTTACACAGTAACAGTAAACCTCCCCTCCTGTTAATGTGTGAGAAATTAGAGAGACTATACAAGGGCCAAGTTGGCTGGAGTGGTGTAAAGCTCGCCGCCATTGGACACTGGAGCAGTGGAAAGGTGCTCTCTGGAGTAATGAATCAAGCTTCACCATCTGGCAGTCTGATGGACAAATCTGGGTTTGGCGGATGCCAGGACAATGCTACCTGCGCTAATGCATAGCGCCAAATGTAAAGTTTGATGGAAGAGGAATGGGGCTGTTTTTCATGGTTCGGGCCAGGCCCCTTCCTGTTTCAGCATGACAATGCCCTCGTGCACAAAGCAAGGTCCACACAGAAATGGTTCAGTGCGGAAGAACATGACTGACCTGCAAAGAGCTCTGACCTCAACCACATCGAACACCTTTGGGATGAATTGGAACTTTGACTGCGAGCCAGGCCTAATCGCCCAACATCAGTGCCCAAACTCACTAATGCTCTTGTGGTTGAATGGAAGCAAGTTCCCGCAGCAGTGTTCCAACATCTATTGGAAAGCCTCACCAGAAGAGTGGAGGCTGTTATAGCAGCAAAGAGGGGACCAACTCCATATTAATGCCCATGATTTTGGAATGAGATGTTTGACGAGCACATACTTATGATCATGTGTATGTGGCAGGGAATCCAAACAGTCACGGATTACAAAGAGAAAACTAGCCACTTCGCAGAAACTGACGTCTTGTTCCCGGACAAGCTAAACACCTTCTTCGCCCGCTTTGAGGATAAAACAGTGGTACTGTACCAACGTGGGCCGCTCCAGAGGACTGTGGGGTCGTTCTCCGTGTCCGACGTGAGTAAGACATTTAACCTTGTTAATCCTCGTAAGGTTTCCGGCCCAGATGGCATCCTCACCCGTGTCCTCAGAGCATGTGGAGAAGAGCTGGCTGGAGTGTTTAAGTACATATTCAATCTCTCCTTATCCCAGTCTGCTGTCCCCACTTACTTCAAGATGTCTACCATTATTCCTGTACCCAAGAAAGCAAAGGTAACTGAACTAAATGACTATCGCCCCATAGCACTGACTACTGTCATCATGAAGTGCTTTGAGAGGCTAGTTGAGGATTATATCACCTCCACCCTACCTGACGCCCTAGACCAACTACAATTTGCACACCGCCCCAATAGATCCACGGATGATGCAATCGCCATCTGCACACTGACCTATCACATCTGGACAAAATGAATGCCTATAAGAATGCTGTTCATTGACTACAGCTCAGTCTTCAACGCCATAGTACCCTCCAAGTTCATCATTAAGCTCGGGGCTCTGGGTTTGAACCCTGCCCTGTGCAACTGGGTCCTGGACTTCTTGATTGGCCGCCCCCAGGTGTTGGAGGTAGGAAACAACACCTTGACTAAGCTGCTCCTGAACACAGCGGTCCCACAAGGGTGTGTGCTCAGCCACCTCCTATAATCCCTTTTCACCCATGACTGTGTGGCCTTCAACTCAATCATCAAGTTTGCAGACGACACAACAGTGGTAGGCCTGATTACCAACAACGATGAGAAAGCCTACAGGGAGGAGATGAGGGCCCTGGCAGAGTGGTGCCAGGAAAATAACCTCTCCCTTAACATCAACAAAATGAAGGAGCTGATAGTGGATTTAAGAAGACAGTAGAGGGAGCACCCCCCCATCCACATCAACGGGACCGAATGAAGAAGGTGAAAAGCTTCAAGTTCCTTGGCGTACACATCACTGACAATCTGAAATGGTCCACCCACATAGATAGTGTAGTGAAGAAGGCTCAACAGTGCCTCTTCAACCTCGGGAGGCTGTAGAAAATCAGCTTGGCCCCTAAGACCCTCACAAACTTTTACAAACCCACTACTGAGAGCATCATGTCGGGCTGTATCACCACTTGGTACTGCAACTGCACCTTTTGCAAACGCAGGGTTGAGGGTTGAGTAACCGGGTGGTAGCTGGCTAGTGACAGTGACTAAGCTCAGGGCAGCGTACAGAGGGTGGTGCGATCTGCCCAACACATCACCGGGGGCACACTATCTGCCCTCCAGGATACCTACAGTACCTGGTGTCACAGGCAGATCAAAAATATCATCAAGGACATCAGCCACCCGAGCCATGGCTTGTTCACCCCGCTATCATCCAGAAGGGGATGTCAGTACAGGTGGGACCGAAAGACTGAAAAACAGCTTCTATCTCAAGGCCATCACTTACCGGTCTCCAACCAGTGCGCTGCCCTGAGCTTAGTTACTGTCACTAGCCGGCTACCATCCGGTTAATCAACCCTCACCTTAGAGGCTGCTGCCCTATGTACATACTGTAGACATGGAACACTGGTCTCTTTAATAATGGAACACTGGTCACTTTAATAATGGAGCACTGGTCACTTTAATAATGGAACACTGGTCACGTTAATAATGGAACACTGGTCCCTTTAATAATGGAACACTGGTCACTTTAATAATGGAACACTGGTCACTTTAATAAAGTAACACTGGTCACTTTAATAATGGAACACTGGTCACTTTAATAATGGAACACTGGTCACTTTAATAATGGAACACTGGTCACTTTGATAAAGTAACACTGGTCACTTTAATAATGGAACACTGGTCACTTTAATAATGGAACACTGGTCACTTTAATAAAGTAACACTGGTCACATTAATAATGGAACACTGGTCACTTTAATAATGGAACACTGGTCACTTTAATAATGGAACACTGGTCACAATAATAATGTTTTTGTCACGATCGTCGTAATGAGGCAGAAGAGTGGACCAAGGCGCAGTGTGAGAGAAATACATCTTCTTTTATTTTCAGAAGACGAAACACGAAAACGAACACTTTTACAAAACAAAACAACAAACGACCGTGAAGCTACAAACGTTAAACATAGACAATTACCCACAACAGCCCAATGCCTATGGCTGCCTTAAATATGGCTCCCAATCAGAGACAAATGAATGACAGCTGTCTCTGATTGAGAACTGTTCAGGCAACCATAGACATACCTAGAAACCTACACTCAACACAAACCCATACACACCCTACACTCAACAAAACCCCCTAGACACTAAAACCACCCAAGACAAGACAAAAACACAAACATCCCCCCTGTCACACCCTGACCTAACCAAAATATTACAGAAAATAAAGATAACTAAGGCCAGGGCGTGACAGTTTTAATTTGTATATATTTTTGTATATACACATATGCACATTTCATTTGTATATACTGTATTCCAGTCAAGGCCATCCTATTAAACTATTTGCTGTACATATACTAATCTATTCTACATATTCCATCCACATACAGACAATAATGTCAATACAGCCCATCTATCATTTTTTTTTCAACAAGACAATGACCAAAAACACACCTCCAGGCTGTGTAAGGGCTATTTGACCAAGAAGGAGAGTGATGGGGGGGCTGCATCACATGACCTGGCCTTCACAATACACACCCTCAAACCAATTAAGATGGTTTGGGAGGAGTTGGACTGCAGAGTGAAGGAAAAGCAGCCAACAAGTGGAATTACCTTCAAGACTGTTGAGAGAATGCCAAGATTGTGCAAAGCTGTCATTAAGGCAAAGAGTGGCCACTTTGATTTGTTTAACACTTTTATGATTTTCATAGTTTTGATGTCTTCACTATTATTCTACAAAGTAGAAAATAGTAAAAATAAAGAAAAACCCTTTTGAGTAGGTGTGTCCAAACTTTTGACTGGTACTGTATATATTTCTTTAATTCCATTATTTCACTTTTAGATGTGTGTGTATTGTTGTGAACTGTTAGATATTACTGCACTGTTGGAGCTAGGAACACAAGCATTTAGCTACACCTGCAATAACATCTGCTAAATATGTGTATGTGACCAATACAATTATATACAATTATATTTTATTTGACAATCACAAAGAACTAAACTAATCGCCTGCAGACTCTGTCGTAAACACATGCACAGACGGACACACACAAACTCCCTCATATCACACAGCCCATCTAACACTCCAGTGTTTACTAAATTGTAATTATTTCACCACAACAGCGTATTTATTGCCTTACCTCCCTAATCTTACTACATTTGCACACATGATATATAGATTTTTAGATTGTCTTATTGACTATACGTTTGCTTATTCCATGTGTAACTCTGTGTTGTTGTTTTTGTCGCACTGCTTTGCTTTATCTTGGCCAGGTCACAATTATAAATGAGAACTTGATCTCAACTGGCCTACCTGGTTAAATAAAGGTGAAATAAAAATAAATAAGTAAAGATATCTACCCAGCACGTGCACTGTCCATATCTACCAGCACGTGCACTGTCCATATCTACCCAGCACGTGCACTGTCCATATCTACCCAGCACGTGCACTGTCCATATCTACCCAGCGCGTGCACTGTCCATATCTACCCAGCACGTGCACTGTCCATATCTACCCAGCACGTGCACTGTCCATATCTACCAGCACGTGCACTGTCCATATCTACCCAGCACGTGCACTGTCCATATCTACCAGCGCGTGCACTGTCCATATCTACCCAGCACGTGCACTGTCCATATCTACCCAGCACGTGCACTGTCCATATCTACCCAGCACGTGCACTGTCCATATCTACCCAGCACGTGCACAGGCCATATCTACCAGCACGTGCACTGTCCATATCTACCCAGCACGTGCACTGTTCATATCTACCCAGCGCGTGCACTGTCCATATCTACCCAGCACGTGCACTGTCCATATCTACCCAGCGCGTGCACTGTCCATATCTACCCAGCACGTGCACTGTCCATATCTACCCAGCACGTGCACTGTCCATATCTACCCAGCACGTGCACTGTCCATATCTACCCAGCACGTGCACTGTCCATATCTACCCAGCACGTGCACTGTCCATATCTACCCAGCACGTGCACTGTCCATATCTACCCAGCACGTGCACAGGCCATATCTACCAGCAGGTGCACAGGCCATATCTACCAGCACGTGCACTGTCCATATCTACCCAGCACGTGCACAGGCCATATCTACCAGCACGTGCTGGGCCATATCTACCAGCACGTGCACTGTCCATATCTACCCAGCACGTGCACAGGCCATATCTACCAGCAGGTGCACAGTCCATATCTACCCAGCATGTGCACTGCATTAAATAGTATGATTTCTCCTCTGCAGCTCATCCCAGCCCAATCTCTCTCAGGCTAGCACTATCTTGTTCAGACTCTGTGTAACATTGACAGCCTTCATATCTCCCAGTAAGAGATAGATAGCAGGTCCTGTTTACTGAATAAACTCAGTCAGCGCTGTGAGTTATCACTACTGACTCCACAGCTTAGACTAGCATCCTGCCTGCTGCCCAGTGCTGTTAGCTTAGCCTAGACTAGCATCCTGCCTGCTGCCCAGTACTGTTAGCTTAGCCTAGACTAGCATCCTGCCTGCAGCCCAGTACTGTTAGCTTAGCCTAGACTAGCATCATGCCTGCTGCCCAGTACTGTTAGCTTAGCCTAGACTAGCATCCTGCCTGCTGCCCAGTACTGTTAGCTTAGCCTAGACTAGCATCATGCCTGCTGCCCAGTACTGTTAGCTTAGCCTAGACTAGCATCCTGCCTGCTGCCCAGTACTGTTAGCTTAGCCTAGACTAGCATCATGCCTGCTGCCCAGTACTGTTAGCTTAGCCTAGACTAGCATCCTGCCTGCTGCCCAGTACTGTTAGCTTAGCCTAGACTAGCATCCTGCCTGCTGCCCAGTACTGTTAGCTTAGCCTAGACTAGCATCCTGTCTGCTGCCCAGTACTGTTAGCTTAGCCTAGACTAGCATCATGCCTGCTGCCCAATACTGTTAGCTTAGCCTAGACTAGCATCCTGCCTTCTACACAGTGGTGTGTAGCTGCTGAGGAATTGTAAGGAAACATCCATGAGGGTTTCAGTGTGGTGGCTGGGAGCCTGGAGCTGGAGGTCTACCCTGTCCACCAGGACCTCCCGGGGAGCCTGGGGCCCTGGTCAGAATAGCCTTCTTCTGGCCAGAGATAGACTAGCTAAACACACACACACACACACACACAGTTTGCATTAGGAGGAGTAGAGTGGTAATGGATGGGCCATGCTGGTTGCTCCCTGCTGATCAGATGGCATAAGAGGTGTGAGGAGCTCGTCCCTGACAGACACCCCCACAGCCAACAAACCACAGCCCAGCTCACAACCCAGCCTGGCCATCAGAGGCTGCCAGAAAGAGAGGGTGAGAGATATAGGAGAGGAAGAAAAGAGAGAACGACAGGGAAGAGAAAGATTGGTAATGTGAGAAAGGGCAGAGAGAGAGAGGGAGAGAGAGAGAGAGAGGGAGTAGGGGTGGGGGAGGTGGAAGAGAAGTGGGATGAACAGAGGGAATAACGGAGAGCAGTGACATAAGGAAAGGGAGGAGAAAAAGAGAGATAGAGACAACAGTAGAGAGATAAAGGGAGGGAGAGAGATAGAGACAACAGTAGAGAACCCAATTTTGATAAACTCCCATATCTACTGGGTGAAATTTCACAGTGTGCCATCACAGCAGCAAGATTTGTGACCTGTTGCCACAAGAAAAGGGCAACCAGTGAAGAACAAACACCATTGTAAATACAACCCATATTTATGCTTATTTATTTTCTCTTGTGTACTTCAACCATTTGTACATTGTCACAACACTGTATATATACATAATATTACATTTTTTATGTCTTTATTGTTTTGAAACTTCTGTATGTGTAATGTTTACTGTTAATTTTTATTGTTTATTTCACTTTTGTATATTATCTACCTCACTTGCTTTGGCAATGTTACCACATGTTTCCCATGCCAATAAAGCCCCTTGAATTGAATTGAATTGAATAAAGGAAGGGGGAGAGATAGAGACAACAGTAGAGAGATAAAGGGAGGGAGAGAGAGATAGGGACAGGGACAGCAGTAGAGAGATAAAGGGAGGGAGAGAGACAGGGACAGCAGTAGAGAGATAAAGGGAGGGAGAGAGATATGGGCAGCAGTAGAGAGATAAAGAGGGAGAGAGGCATGGACAGTAGTAGAGAGATAAAGGGAGGGAGAGAGAAAGAGAGACATGGACCGCAGTAGAGAGATAAAGGGAGGGAGAGAGACAGGGACAGCAGTAGAGAGATAATGGGAGGGAGAGAGAAAGAGAGACAGGGACAGCAGTAGAGAGATAAATAGAGGGAGAGAGACAGGGACAGCAGTAGAGAGATAAAGGGAGTGAGAGAGATATGGGCAGCAGTAGAGAGATAAAGGGAGTGAGAGAGATAGGGGCAGCAGTAGAGAGATAAAGAGGGAGAGAGACAGGGGCAGCAGTAGAGAGATAAAGGGGGGGAGAGAGAAAGAGAGACATGGACAGCAGTAGAGAGATAAAGGGAGAGAGAGAGACAGGGACAGAAGTAGAGAGATAAAGGGAGGGAGAGAGAAAGAGAGACAGGGATAGCAGTAGAGAGATAAATAGAGGGACAGAGACAGGGACAGCAGTAGAGAGATAAAGGGAGTGAGAGAGATAGGGGCAGCAGTAGAGAGTTAAAGAGGGAGAGAGACAGGGGCAGCAGCAGAGAGATAAAGGGAGGAAGAGAGAAAGAGAGACAGGGACATCAGTAGTGAGATAAATGGAGGGAGAGAGACAGGGACAGCAGGAGAGAGATAAAGGGAGTGGGAGAGATAGGGACAGCAGTAGAGAGATAAAGGGAGTGAGAGAGACGGTGATAGCAGTAGTGAGATAAAGGGAGTGAGAGAGATAGGGACAGCAGTAGAGAGATAAAGCGGGAGAGAGACGGACAGAAGTAGAGAAATAAAGGGAGGGAGAGAGACAGGGGCAGCAGTAGAGAGATAAAGGGAGGGAGAGAGAAAGAGAGACAGGGACATAAGTAGAGAGATAAAGGGAGGGAGAGAGACAGGGACAGCAGTAGAGAGATAAAGGGAGGGAGAGAGACAGGGACAGCAGTAGAGAGATAAAGGGAGGGAGAGAGACAGGGACAGCAGTAGAGAGATAAAGGGAGGGAGAGAGACAGGGACAGCGGTAAAGAGATAAAGGGAGGGAGAGAGAAAGAGAGATAGGGATAGCAGTAGTGAGATCAAGGGATGGAGAAAAAGGATAGCAAAACTCAACTCAAGGTGCATTACAGCTCAGAAGAGAGAAAGAGGAGGAAATAAAGGAAGTGTCAGTGGAAGCCAGGGAGAGGGAGAGGGGCGTTGGTGAAGGAAGAACAGTAGCTAGAGTAGTGCTACTGAAATATGTGTCCACACTACCACTACAGAACAAAATGAAACTAACTATAAAATACAAATCGTTGACAACAGTCCACAGGGAAAACATCCCATTACCAAGGTACAGTCAACACACCTGCATACAAATATTACATTTGTTTAATATTTCCTTGATTTAAAAACAGCTTTCTGATCAGAGAAGTAAACCCTTCATCCCTACTGACTTACAAGCAGATACAAACAATGGATAAGAGTGAGAACATTGTCAGGCCATTCCTGGGAACAACACACGCACCTGCAGGCAAAAACATTACCATGGAACAACTTTTAATTAGACAACTTTTTGTTATTGTTATCATACTCGCTCTTACACCTTCAAAATGTACTCACCGCTGGTATCCCAGGTAGCCTAGAGGTAAGAGCGTTGGCCAGTAACTGAAAGATTGACAAAGTAAAAATCTGTTGTTCTACCCGTGAGCAAAGCAGTTAACCCACCGTTCCCTGGGTGCCGAAGACATGGATGCTGATTAAGGCAGCCCCCAGCACCTCTCTGGTTCAGAGGGGTTGGGTTAAATGCCGAAGACACATTTCAGTTGAAGGCATTCAGTTGTACAACTGACTAGATATCCCACTTTCCCCACTTCCTCCCTTTTCTCACACCAAACCAAAGTTAATGACTTGTTCCAAAAAAGCAGGAAAGCTCCAAAGCGAGATGTCACGAAGCCAGAGAAACAAAAGCAGGCCTATTAGTAATGTCTCCTCGTCTGAACTGCTGCCAGGGTCCTCAGAACCGAAGATTGCTGCCTCTCTCAAGTGCCTGTGCACATACACTGGTCCTGATCCTGCAGGGATTT
>NC_074697.1:19457250-19524337 GCF_029448725.1 Salvelinus fontinalis | reverse complement strand
AATACGTCTGAACTGCTAAGCTACCTTGGTATAGTGAGGTTAGTTAGGAAGTTAAATGGTATTGCCTTGTAAAGATTTTAGCGAGACAATTGTTCGGTTTTTGGACTATACCTTGCTCACTAACGTTGACGCCAAGTTGTATATGCAACTGAAACAAATTAGCCAGGATTCTCACCATTTTTATATTTGTGTTTCAGCTCCCCGAGAACCACGCTCCTCACTCAATGGAAGACACAGTAGAAAAAGCGTGTCTGAGAGTACCTGAGAGAGAGAAAAAAAGAGAAATGGAAAGATAAAGACAGAAGGATAGTGAAGGAGGGGTGGATTGGCTTGGAGAGAGAAAGATATATAGTGAAAGACATGGATAGAAAAGGGGTGAGTGTGTGTTTCACTGCTTATTGATCGAGGAAGGGGAGCGAGTGGTGACAACCCTTGACATCAATCAGAAGGACTCGGAGTGAATACATTAGCTCTTTCTCTCTCTCTCAAGCACCGTGTCTGCCAGAGCTGACAGCCAATCATCTCACACTATCTCTCACCCACTTCTATCCCACGATGCCTCAGCAGGCCACTCCGTCAAACGTTCCCTCCGAACACGACAGCTCTCAAGGAGCAAAGACAGCAAACTGATTCTAGGTCCCCCTAAAAGAAACTACTCCACTGTTCTCAGCATGAATCTGAACCATGCATGGATACCCTGGTGAAATACGACTAACAGCAGCCGAATATACTGTATTATGCCATTGTTTACAGAAAGAGAGATGGAAAGAGAGAGTGAGTGTTAAAAAGGTCACGTTTTAAAGCATGGGAAGGAGGAATCTGAATGTGAACTGTATTAGAGTTGCATTTGTAACATGTTTGCTTTGCCTGTCACAGAATGGTGTCAAGGCTGGTTTCTCTGATTTGTTTTCCGGGTATTAAATAATAAATTATACTGAACAAGTATAAACACAACATGTAAATTGTTGGTCCCATGTTACATGAGCTGAAATAAAAGATGCCAGAAATTTTCCATACGCACAAAAAACACATTTCTCATAGATTTTGTGCATACATTTGTTTACATCCCTATTAGTGAGCATTTCTCCTTTGCCAAGATAATCGATCCACCTGACAAGTGTGGTATATCAAGAAGCTGATTACACAGCATGATCATTACACAGGTGCACCTTGTGCAGGGGAAAATAAAAGGCCACTCTAAAATGTGCCGTTTTGTCACACAACACAATGCCACAGATGTCTCAAGTTTTGAAGGAGATTGCAATTGGCTTGCTGACTGCAGGAATGTCCACCAGAATGTCCACCAGAGAATTGATTGTTAATTTCTCTACAATAAGCCGCCTCCAAAGTCATTTTAGAGAATTTGGCATTAAGTCCTGTCATGGTTCCTTCGGGCACCAGAGGGTGGCAGAGTCCGCCCTAGAGACTTTGTGTTTTACTCAGGTGTTTCTTATCATTTCATTTTTGTTTCCCCTTTAAGAAAGGTGTGTTTTCTGTTCCCTTTGTTAGTTCAATAGTTCCGTTCTTTGTATGTTTCCCCGCATGAGTTTTTGATTGTTGTTGTTTGTTGTTTTGAGTTTTGCTGTATTATTACGTTATCGATTTTTTCCAAGTAAAGTATTTATGTTTTTCCAAGCCGCTGATTCCTGGTTCATTCTCTGCTCTTGGGGTCACTCTACCCAGTCACAGTCCAACCGGCCTCACAACCGCAGACCAGGTTTGACCACACCAGCTCAGAACCTCCACATCTGGCTTCTTCATCAGCGGGATTGTCTGAGACCAGCCACCTGGACAGCTGATGAAACTGAGGAGTATTTATGTCTGTAATAAAGCCATTTATTTGTGCTTCGATTGGCTCAGAGTACTTTCACTCATGGGGACACTACGTCACCACCAAGAGTAGAGTTCGAAAATTCTGCCATGAGTTGATTCGAAGTGCACATCCAGAAAGTCTCAAGGTCATTGGCCACAGATAAAATGATGTCAAATCACGTTATATCTACAGTAGCTTTGATTGGACTGATTATGTCAACATTATACTTTGAAAATCTTAGCTATCAAATCAAAGTTTATTTGTCACGTGCGCCACTGATAAGTCCGTGATAATCGAAAACTTCAACAAACATTTCTCAATGGCTGGCCATGCCTTCCACCTGGCGACTCCAACCTTGGCCAACAGCCCCGCCCCCCCCGCTGCTACTCGCCCAAGCCTCCCCAGCTTCTCCTTTACCCATATCCAGATAGCAGATGTTCTGAAAGAGCTGGAAAACCTGGACCCATACAAATCAGCTGGGCTTGACAATCTGGACCCCCTATTTCTGAAACTGTCCGCCGCCATTGTCGCACCCCCTATTACCAGCCTGTTCAACCTCTCCTTCGTATCATCTGAGATCCCCAAGGATTGGAAAGCTGCCGCTGTCATCCCCCTCTTCAAAGGGGGAGACACCCTGGACCCAAACTGTTACAGACCTATATCCATCCTGCCCTGCCTAGCTAAGGTCTTCAAAAGCCAAGTCAACAAACAGATCACTGACCATCTCGAATCCCACCGTACCTTCTCCGCTGTGCAATCCGGTTTCCGAGCCGGTCACGGGTGCACCTCAGCCACGCTCAAGGTACTAAACGATATCATAACCGCCATCGATAAAAGACATTACTGTGTAGCCGTCTTCATCGACCTGGCCAAGGCTTTCGACTCTGTCAATCACCATATTCTTATCGGCAGACTCAATAGCCTCGGTTTTTCTAATGACTGCCTTGCCTGGTTCACCAACTACTTTGCAGACAGAGTTCAGTGTGTCAAATCGGAGGGCATGTTGTCCGGTCCTCTGGCAGTCTCTATGGGGGTACCACAGGGTTCAATTCTCGGGCCGACTCTTTTCTCTGTATACATCAATGATGTTGCTCTTGTTGCGGGCGATTCCCTGATCCACCTCTACGCAGACGACACCATTCTGTATACTTCTGGCCCTTCCCTGGACACTGTGCTATCTAACCCCCAAACGAGCTTCAATGCCATACAACACTCCTTCCGTGGCCTCCAACTGCTCTTAAACGCTAGTAAAACCAAATGCATGCTTTTCAACCGCTCGCTGCCTGCACCCGCACGCCCGACAAGCATCACCACCCTGGACGGTTCCGACCTAGAATATGTGGACATCTATAAGTACCTAGGTGTGTGGCTAGACTGCAAACTCTCCTTCCAGACTCATATCAAACATCTCCAATCCAAAATCAAATCTAGAGTCGGCTTTCTATTCCGGAACAAAGCCTCCTTCACTCACGCCGCCAAACTTACCCTAGTAAAACTGACTATCCTACCGATCCTCGACTTCGGCGATGTCATCTACAAAATAGCTTCCAATACTCTACTCAGCAAACTGGATGCAGTTTATCACAGTGCCATCCGTTTTGTTACTAAAGCACCTTATACGACCCACCACTGCGTCCTGTATGCCCTAGTTGGCTGGCCCTCGCTACATGTTCGTCGTCAGACCCACTGGCTCCAGGTCATCTACAAGGCTATGCTAGGTAAAGTGCCGCCTTATCTCAGTTCACTGGTCACGATGGCTACACCCACCCGTAGCACGCGCTCCAGCAGGTGTATCTCACTGATCATCCCTAAAGCCAAAACCTCATTTGGACGCCTTTCCTTCCAGTTCTCTGCTGCCTGCGACTGGAACGAATTGCAAAAATCTCTGAAGTTGGAGACTTTTATCTCCCTCAACAACTTTAAAAATCTGCTATCCGAGCAGCTAACCGATCACTGCAGCTGTACATAGTCCATCTGTAAACTACCCACCCAATTTACCTACCTCACCCCCATACTGCTTTTATTTATTTACTTTTCTGCTCTTTTGCACACCAGTATCTCTTCTTGCACATGATCATCTGATGATTTATCACTCCAGTGTTAATCTGCTAAATTGTAATTATTCGATTTATTGCCTACCTCATGCCTTTTGCACACATTGTATATAGATTCTCTTTTTTCTACCATGTTATTGACTTGTCTATTGTTTACTCCATGTGTAACTCTGTGTTGTTGTCTGTTCACACTGCTATGCTTTATCTTGGCCAGGTCGCAGTTGCAAATGAGAACTTGTTCTCAACTAGCCTACCTGGTTAAATAAAGGTGAATAAAAAAAATAAAAATAAAAAATAAAAAAATACAACAGGTGTAGACCTTACAGTGAAATGCTTACTTACAGGCTATAACCAATAGTGCAAAAAAGGTATTAGGTGAACAATAGGTATGTAAAGAAATAAAACAACAGTAAAAAGACAGGCTATATACTGTCATTCTAAGCTGAGACATACTCATTAGCTTTTTAGCTATTCTGAAAGGTGACCTTATGGGCTTTCTGTTTCAATGACAATCTACAATTGTTGCACTACACAGTGCAAATAATACGGGTAGCAATTTGATTACCTGTTCAGGAGTCTTATGGCTTGGCGGTAAAAACTGTTGAGAAGCCTTTTTGTCCTAGACTTGGCACTCCGGTACCGCTTGCCATGCTGTAGTAGAGAGAACAGCCTATGACTGGGGTGGCTGGGGTCTTTGACAATTTTTAGGGCCTTCCTCTGACACCGCCTGGTGTAGAGGTCCTGGATGGCAGGCAGCTTAGCCCCAGTGATGTACTGGGCCGTACGCGCTACCCTCTGAAGTGCCTTGCGGTTGGAGGCCGAGCAATTGCTGTACAGGTCAGGATGCTCTCGATGTTGCAGCTGTAGAACCTTTTGAGGATCTCAGGACCCATGACAAATCTTTTTCGTTTCCTGAGGGGGAATAGGCTTTGTCGTGCTAGCTGTCATCATCATGAATCAAGTCGACAATCTATTGGCAAATCCTTTTTAATCCTTGTCATATGAAGAGAAATAATGAAAAAAATTATAGATTAAACATATCGGTGCTCATCGGCCATTGGACATAAACATTACACAACAAGTTGGAAATCGCAAATTCAACAATCAGTGATTTGGAAGGAGTCAGTGGCTAACTGCAAGCATTGCAAAGCAATCACTAGCCTGCTATTCAGTGGAGTGGCTGTACGGTCCCAAGTCTGGGATTAAGCGTCTCTTTTCCAAGTTTATTAAAATAATACACTTTCAACATTGGCCATGCTGTCAATGAAGCTTGATTTGTGCTGCTCTCAAAACAACTAACTCGGAACTGGGAAATCTGACTTCAGTGAGTTCAAGACAACTGGGAACTCGGGAAAAAAACGAGCTCCGACTGGGAAAATACATTTTGAACGGTCATCCAACTCGGAATTGAAAATCCAGAACTCGGGCCTCTTTCTAGAGCTACAACCTGAAGATCACTGACGTCATCATGATTCAACCTTGTTTTTTTTCAGAGTTCCCAGTTGTCTTGAAAGTACCGTAAATACAGAGAATACCAGACTTTGATGACAAAATTTGCAAACAAAGGACCGCAGCGCAACCTTTCTGTTCAAGTGAGCACAGCACAACAAGGTGGGTCCAAAAATGTATTGTATGCTGCTGCATAAATTATGTAATATGCTAGGGAGATATGTATGCTGTAGCTAAGAAAGTAATACTAAGTGTATGTTGTGTAGAAAGCTGTTAGTAGCCCATGTGCCTCACCCTAATAATTTGGTCTATTTTCACCTCTTAATTTTGCCTACTGTTCTGACTTGGTGGTGCACATGTAGCCTATAACCTGTTTTAGAGAAATGTAATCATTGAATATTGTTAGAGCTTTAATTGTCTGCTTGAATGCCCCCTTTATTTATCATACGGTCCTGACTTGGTGTACAAGGAAAACACTGTAGGAACGGCCCATGTTCTGAATTCTGTCGCGGTACATTTCAAAAGTGTTGAACAAATAGTTACATGTCTGTCCTCGCTCACTCATTAATGTCTCAATCGAAATTACGGATTGCCTCTTATCCACTTGTCGTCCCCTTACGCCATAGTTTGTACATCTCAATTGTCGATAGAAACCACATTTGTTTAAGCAAATCAGTGCTGTTTTTTTTAAAGGCAGTAATGAGGCTGAATTAACTGTTTTGCTTCCAGAAAAGACTCCGCTGATAGCCAGGTGTATCAGTGGTAAGGTGTTGGGACTGCTGTTGGGACTGCTGTTGGGACAGCTTTATGTAGGCCCTAATAGTTTGTGACCACCGTTTGTCACCATTATAGTGCAATTAATGTATTGTTTAGTGTTGTGTTCTGTAGTGGCTTTGCTGGCATGTATCATATATTTCGTTGTTGTTATTGCCCCAGACTTACATGCTAAAACCGCCACTGGTCATGTGAAATCTATAGATAAGGGCCTAATGAATTTATTTCAAATAACTGATTTCCTTATGTGAACTGTAATTCACTAAAATCATTGAAATTGTGGCATGTTGTGTTTTTATTCTCATTCAGTACACATCCCATTTCCTCCTACGATAGCACATAGCTCTGTGACAGCCATATCGGTGACATGATGTCAGCGAGTTATATTTAAAAAATGCCAAGACTCCAGACATATGATAAGAAATATTATATATGCAGTACCAGTCAAAGTTTGGACACACCTACCCATTCCAGGGTTTATATTTGTTTATATTATTTTCTACATTGTAGAATAATAGCGAAGACATCAAGACGATTAAATAAAACATATGGAAGCATGTAGTAACCAAAAAAGTGTTAAACATATCCAAATATATGTTATATTTGTGATTCTTTAATGTAGCCACCCTTTGCCACTCCTGGGTTGTCTTGGGTGTGTGCTTAGGGTTGTTGCCCTGATGGAAAGTGAACCTTAGCCTCAGTCTGAGGTCCTGAGCAGGTTTTCATAAAGGATCTCTGTGTACTTTGCTCCATTAAGCTTTCCCTCGATGCTGACTAGTCTCCCAGTCCCTGCTGCTGAAAAGCATCCCCACAGCATGATGCTGCCACCAGCATGCTTCACCACAGGGATGGTGCAAGGGTTCCTCTAGACATGACACTTGGCATTCAGGCCAAATAGTTCACTCTTGGTTTCATCAAACCAGAGCATCTTGTTTCTCATTGATTGAGTACTTTGGGTGCCTTTTGGCAAACTCCAAGCAGGCTGTCATGTGCCTTTTACTGAGGAGTGGCTTCCATCCTGCCACTCTACCATAAAGGCCTGATTGATGGAGTGATGCATAAATGGCTGTCCTTCTGGAAGGTTCTCCCATCCCCACAGAGGAACTCTGGAGCTCTGTCAGCGTGACGGTTGGCTTCTTGGTTACCTCCCTGACCAAGGCCCTTCTCCCTCGATTGCTCAGTTTGGCCGGGCTGCCAGCTCTAGGAAGAGTCTTGGTGGTTCCAAACGTCTTCCATTTAAGAATGATGGAGGCCACTGTATTCTTGTGGACCTTCAATGCTGCAGATTTCTAGTACCCTTCTCCAGATCTGTGCCTTGACACAATCCTGTCTTGAAGCTCTACGGACAATTCCTCTCGACCTCATGGCTTGATTTTTGCTCTGAAATACACTGCCAACTGTGAGACCTTACATGGACAAGTGTCTGCCTTGCCAAATTATGTGCAATAAATTGAATTTACCACTGGTGGACTCCAATCAAGTTGTAGAAACATCTTAAGGTTGATCAATGGAAACAGGATGAACCTGAGCTAAATTTCAAGTCTCATAGCAAAGGGTCTGAATACTTATGCATTTTTAATACATTTGCTAAAATTTCTAAAAACCTGTTTTCGCATTGCAATTATGGGATATTAAAAAAAATCTATCCATTTTAGAATAAGGCTGTAACTTCACAAAACGTGGAAAAAGTAAAGGGGTCTGAATAGTTTCAGAATGCTATGTATATATATATATAAATATGCATGATGATGAAGGAAATACAAAACAGTTTACAAGTTTTAGAACACCAAATCATTCAAGGGTTTTCCTTTATTTTTACTATTTTTACAATTTTCTACACTATTATGCAGAATAATAGTGAAGACATGAAAACCATTAAATAACAAATATGGGATCATGTTGTAATCTAAACTAAAAAAAAGTGTTAAACAAATGAAAATATATTTTATATTTGAGATTCTTCAAATAGCCACCCTTTGCCTTTTTTATTTATTTATTTTTATTTCACCAGGTAGGCAAGTTGAGAACAAGTTCTCATTTACAATTGCGACCTGGCCAAGATAAAGCAAAGCAGTTCGACACATACAACAACACAGAGTTACACATGGAATAAACAAACATACAGTCAATAATACAGTAGAAAAATAAGTCTATATACAATTTCAGCAAATGAGGTGAGATAAGGGAGGTAAAGGCAATAAAAGGCCATGGTGGCGAAGTAAATACAATATACCAAGTAAAACACTGGAATGGTAGATTTGCAGTGGAAGAATGTGCAAAGGAGCAAAATAAATAAATACAGTAGGGGAAGAGGTAGTTGTTTGGGCTAAATTATAAATGGGCTATGTACAGGTGCAGTAATCTGTGAGCTGCTCTGACAGATGGTGCTTAAAGCTAGTGAGGGAGATAAAAGTTTCCAGTTTCACAGATTTTTGTAGTTTGTTCCAGTCATTGACAGCAGAGAACTGGAAGGAGAGGTGGCCAAAGGAGGAATTGGTTTTGGGGGTGACCAGAGAGATATACATGCTGGAGCGTGTGCTACAGGTGGGTGCTGCTATGGTGACCAGTGAGCTGAGATAAGGGGGGACTTTACCTAGCAGGGTCTTGTAGATGACCTGGAGCCAGTGGGTTTGGCGACGAGTATGAAGCGAGGGCCAGCCAACGAGAGCGTACAGGTCGCAGTGGTGGGTAGTATATGGGGCTTTGGTGACAAAACGGATGGCACTGTGCTATTCTGTAAATCACATCGCCGAAGTTGAGGATCGGTAGGATGGTCAGTTTTACGAGGGTATGTTTGGCAGCATGAGTGAAGGATGCTTTGTTGCAAAATAGGAAGCCAATTCTAGATTTAAATTTGGATTGGAGATCTTTGATGTGAGTCAAAGGAGAGTTTACAGTCTAACCAGACACCTAGGTATTTGTAGTTGTCCACATATTCTAAGTCCGAACCGTCCAGAGTAGTGATGCTGGACGGGCGGCCGGGTGCGGGCAGCGATCGGTTGAAGAGCATGCATTTAGTTTAACTTGTATTTAAGAGCAGTTGGAGGCCACGGAAGGAGAGTTGTCTGGCATTGAAGCTCGTCTGGAGGGTTGTTAACACAGTGTCCAAAGAAGGGCCAGAAGTATACAGAATAGTGTCGTCTGCGTAGAGGTGGATCAGAGACTCACCAGCAGCAAGAGTGACATCATTGATGTATACAGAGAAGAGAGTCGGACCAAGAATTGAACCCTGTGGCACCCCCATAGAGACCGCCAGAGGCCCGGACAACAGGCCCTCCGATTTGACACACTGAACTCTATCAGATAAGTAGTTGGTGAACCAGGCGAGGCAATCATTTGAGAAACCAAGGCTATCGAGTCTGCCGATGAGGATGTGGTGATTGACAGAGTCGAAAGCCTTGGCCAGGTCAATGAATACGGCTGCACAGTATTGTTTCTTATCGATGGCGGTTAAGATATTGTTTAGGACCTTGAGCGTGGCTGAGGTGCACCCATGACCAGCTCTGAAACCAGATTCCATAGCGGTGAAGGTGCGGTGGGATTCGAAATGGTCGGTAATCTGTTTGTTGACTTGGCTTTCGAAGACCTTAGAAAGACAGGGTAGGATAGATATAGGTCTGTAGCAGTTTGGGTCAAGAGTGTGTCTCCCTTTGAAGAGGGGGATGACCGCAGCTGCTTTCCAATCTTTGGGAATCTCAGACCACTAGAAAGAGAGGTTAAACATGCTAGTAATAGGGGTTGCAACAATTTCGGCAGATAGTTTAAAAAGAAAGGGTCCAGATTGTCTAGCCCGGTTGATTTGTAGGGGTCCAGATTTTGCAGCTCTTTCAGAACATCAGCTGACTGGATTTGCGAGAAGGAGAAATGGGGAAGGCTTGGGCGAGTAGCAGAGGGGGTGCAGTGCTGTTGACCGGGGTAGGGGTTGCCAGGTGGAAAGCATGGTTTATTGAAATTCTCAATTATTGTGGATTTATCGGGGTGACAGAGTTTTCTATCCTCAGTGCAGTGGGCAGCTGGGAGGAGGTGATCTTATTTTCCATGGACTTTACAGTGTCCCAGAACGTTTTTGAGTTTGTGTTGCAGGAAGCAAATTTCTGCTTGAAAAAGCTAGCCTTGGCTTTTCTAACTGCCTGTGTATATTGGTTTCTAGCTTCCCTGGAAGTTGCATATCACGGGGGCTGTTCGATGCTAATGCAGAACGCCACAGGATGTTTTTGTGTTGGTTAAGGGCAGTCAGGTCTGGAGAGAATCAAGGGCTATATCTGTTCCTGGTTCTAAATTTCTTGAATGGGGCATGCTTATTTAAGATGGTGAGGAAGGCATTCAAAAAAAATAACCAGGCATCCTCTACTGACGGGATGAGATCAATATCCTTCCAGGATACCCGGGCTAGGTCGATTAGAAAGGCCTGCTCGCTGAAGTGTTTCAGGGAGTGTTTGACAGTGATGAGGGGTGGTCGTTTGACCGCTGACCCATTACGGATGCAGGCAATGAGGCAGTGATCGCTGAGATCTTGGTTAAAAATGGCAGAGGTGTATTTAGAGGGCAAGTTTGTTAAGATGATATCTATGAGGGTGCCCATGTTTACGGATTTGGGGTGGTACCTGGTAGGTTCATTGATAATTTGTGTGAGATTTAGGGCATCAAGCATAGATTGTAGGATGGCTGGGGTGTTAAGCATGTCCCAGTTTAGGTCACCTAGCTGCACGAGCTCTGAAGATAGATGGGGGGTAATCAGTTCACATATGGTGTCCAGAGCACAGCTGGGGGCAGAGGGTGGTCAATAGCAGGCGGCAACGGTGAGAGACTTGATTTTAGAGAGGTGGATTTTTAAAAGTGGAAGTTCAAATTGTTCTCTGTAGTGGCTAGCAGGTGGACACTGCGCTCATAATGCACATTGAGAGTTTACTCAAGGGTGGAAATGGAAACAATAGCTTTGACCTTGAGGAATAAATAAATGTGCAAAAGAGGTTAATTACAGGCCTCAGTTAATGAGTCTGTGTGTGATTGTCAGAAAACGACAGTTGTATTCTCTAATGCCGAAAAGTGGCAAAAAGGTAGTTTAGAAAAAGCACAACTTTCATTACCTTGCTCTCCCCCCCCACTCTCTCTCTCTCTCTCTCTCTCTCTCTCTCTCTCTCTCTCTCTCTCTCTCTCTCTCTCTCTCTCTCTCTCTCTCTCTCTCTCTCACCCCCCTCATCACCTCCTCTGTCCTGTGCTTAATGACTGCCTCTCCAAAAGGGCTGTTTATGCTAATGTTGTAATTTATCTGTAAGGGAAAGGGCAGAGTGGTTGAGACAATAACCTGGCTGGCATTGAGATCCTTCTCCCTCTTCTCTCTCCTTCCTTCTCCCTCTCCCAGCTTCTCCCTCTCCCATCTTTTCTCTCTCTGTCCTTCTCAGTCTCCCACCTTCTCTCTCCCTCCTTGTCTCTCTCTCTTTTTCTCCGCTCTCTCTCGTGCTCCCCCCTCGCTCTATGCTAAGGGCTGAAGGATTCATAAAGGCCTACACAAAAGAATAGCATCGCGGGCTGTTCCTCAACACAGTATTATGACTGGAACACCTATTAGGAGCATAAAGACACTAATGTGATTCACATATCAGCCCTCTGACGGGCTGCTGGAGAGAAGAGGAGAGTTCCTTGTGTACACGCTCCTTGTGTATGCAAACACACTGAGTGCTGAGATTACAAAAGAGATTACAGATGCTCAAACATGGCATTTGAACACTGAAGAGCCAAAAAGGTCTCTGTCTATTACTGTGGCAATGTAAGCCCTCTGTAATTTCACATCTAAGTGCTTTTCATCAGAATGACACACTATGCCCAGTCAGGCTCCAGATACATAGCACAATTTGTTTTTCTTCTAAATGGCCTCCATTTTCTTTCCAAGACTATAATCAGTGAAGTGAAACCATCCATTTCTGCCCTCCCATTTCTTCCAGATAGCAGCCGTCTACGAGTGACAACAGTCGATTTTGACCAGATAAATATTATTGGGTAGTTGCGCGGATCACAAACTCGAGCAGACAGGTTTTTTCTTTCTGAGCAACTTTATAAGTGTTGGGTTGATCAATGTTTGGATGGGTTGTTCAACAATGTGTGTTGAGCTGACAAGTGACCGGTTTGGCAAGCATAACTGAAAGAATATTATTGAGTGGAAGACAAAATAAATCAAAATACTTTTTATTTTGCGTGGAATAATTCCAGTTTCCAGAACAATAGTAAGCAGGAGTTGTGGAGACATCACTGTTGTTGGTCGGTTTGATCTGAGAGATTTCTCTTGTGTATCCGTCAGCTCGATTTGACTTTTAACATTCATTCTCACGGGAACTGGTCCCGAGCGGCCAAACCTTTTTTTTCACTACTTTGAAGATCATAGATTTGTACATCCCAAATACCCCAGCTGCATTCCTTTTCAACCAGACCAGGATCTCGCCATTGTGAGGCACCTGGGAAGCTGTAGAACAGAAGGTGATGGTCTGGTGAGAAGACCGGTTGGACCATGTATCCTGGTTTGGGTTCACTTCTACTCTAATAAGCCATTGAGGCTTTCTAGTACTGTTTGCTGTCACTTATGTTAAATTGGCACCACTAATTTCTCCATGGAATTATTCAGAAGCACACAATGTTACAGAACGTTCAGAAATAAACTTATTCTGAAGAACAGAGATGCTTCACAGGTGTAGCACATGGGGATGTTTGAAACGTACTCCTCAGCTTGACATAGCTGTTACAATTGTTCAATAAACCAGTAGTCTCAATTCTCAATTATAGTGGCTCAATGTATTCTTATTTACCATCACTCTTTTAAACTTGACAGTATGAATTACATGACAAAACCCTTTTTAAATGCACCACCTATCCCACTATGTATTATCACCATGAATTATTATTGTCTATAGTGTTCCTATATTTATTAAATAGTTCATTCCTATCAATATGCAAACTCATCATAATAACACATAAAACATGTTTAAAACCTGTTTGGGATAGGGGGCAGCATTTCCACTTTTGCATGAAATGCGTGCCAAGAGTAAACTGCCCGCTACTCTGTCTCAGATGCTAATATATACATATGATTAGTACTATTGGATAAGAAACACTCTGAAGTTTCTAAAACTGTTTGAATGATGTCTGTGACTATAACAGAACTCATATGGCAGGCAAAAACCAGAGAAAAACCCAACCAGGAAGTGGGAAATCTGAGGTTTGTAGTTTTTCAAAGCTTGGCCTAACGAATACACAGTGTCTATGGGGTTAAGTTGCACTTCCTAAGGCTACGTTGGCAACACGGTCATTTAATGTGAGAGGCTCAACTATGTTAGGATTTACCTAAAGTTTTCCATCGCCCCCATTCACTCACATACTCACACACACACACAGGAGCTGTACCCGCGGTCTCTCTTTAGCACACTCAGATCACGACGTCACCTTGTACAGGTGAGCAGCATTCTAGCAGGCTAGCTAGCAAAACAGCTAATGGCTAATTTCCAAGTGGTCTAAACATACACATAGAACATTCATATTGTTAAAAACAGATTTGCTACTGATTAAATAACACACTGTAACATTCTGACATGAACAAATACATTCTAAATCGCATTCATACCTGAAATACATAAATAAATCACACAGAGCTGAGTGAGCTAGTGAGCTGAGAAGCCCCATGCACCCCTATAGGAATTCCTAGGTATAACCAGTCATACCAATCAAATAGAGCACACAGAACTTACTGTCAACATTCAGATAAATAATAGCATATTTCTTACTTATACACATTATGATTCTATATTATTATTTTGTTATTATTAAGGCACATTTACTTCTATCACATTCGCGCCAGGCATGGGCCGAATCGAGAGGAAGTGGTACTTGCTAGCATGCAGAATAAGCAATCACATCAACTCTATATATTGTATCAACTGGACAATCCCCTCAGTTATCACTCTATCTTTTTGTGGAATGACCTCTGTCTGTGTGTCATTGGAACAGCATGGTAGAATGCTGGACATAGCAGTGTTTTGAGTTTCTTCGAGCTCACGTACAGTATGGGCGCAAGCGGGCAGTGTTGAGTCAGGGTGTGTGTGACTGTGTGTGACTGTGTTACGTTCTGTCTGACTCTACTGTGTTAATTATGGGTGACTTCCTTAGGTCATGCATGACTGCATTAAAATAGGTTGGGTATGCAGAGTGCACAGAACACCTATCTCTAGTATACAGACACAAGTTTAGTCAACTTCTGCTGTGTTTGCAGAAAGGGTTGAAATGGTAGTTCATTGGCTCATGGTGTAAGGGCTGCAACAAGTACTTATTTGCTTTAGGAGTAAAGTATGCTACTGCAGCAACTGATGGTTAAGGTCTGACTGTGAATACAGTGCATACATATAGCTCTCTTGTTAGCTTTGTTGCTAGTTGTGAGGTTTCTACTTAGATTTTGAGGTTCCGTTACTGATGAAGAAACAGAGAGTGTTAGAGATGAGTACCACGGCCACACTCAATCTGCTGTTGTTGTCAACCCAAAGGCTTATTGGAAAATTCCACCTACAGCAACACGGCTAACAGCGACACGAGATGACAAGCACAATGTTTATACCACCAACACTCTCCACTTCGTCACAATTTATTATAGTCCAAGAGGATTTATTGTTCTACATCTGCATTTCCTCACCACTCCTAGAGCCAATATCAGGCGATCTGAACCACTTAGCCCTTTCCATTTCCTCACCACTCCTAGAGCCAATATCAGGCGATCTCAACCACTTAGCCCTTTCCATTTCCTCCCCACTCCTAGAGCCAATATCAGGCGATCTCAACCACTTAGCCCTTCCCATTTCCTCACCACTCCTAGAGCCAATATCAGGCGATCTCAACCACTTAGCCCTTTCCATTTCCTCACCACTCCTAGAGCCAATATTAGGCGATCTCAACCACTTAGCCCTTTCCATTTCCTCACCACTCCTAGAGCCAATATCAGGCGATCTCAACCACTTAGCCCTTTCCATTTCCTCACCACTCCTAGAGCCAATATCAGGCGATCTCAACCACTTAGCCCTTTCCATTTCCTCACCACTCCTAGAGCCAATATTAGGCGATCTCAACCACTTAGCCCTTTCCGTTTCGTCAGGCGTGTTTGTGGAAGTCGAAAGCCTCGCAGTCGACACTCGTCCTTTGTTGGATCCAGGTGGTTTCTGCTTTAGGGGCGTGACGCAGGGGATTTTTATTTAGAGTGACTGGAGTAGGTCAGGTGAAGACAATAGTCAGCACTAAAGGCTAATTAGACCCAGGAAAGCTGGCGATTCGCAAAATGCTGAGGATCTCCTATCTAATCAAGTCTGACTTTTCAGGGGAAAGGAGAGGTAATGTGAAGAGAGGGGGAGTCTTCGGTGATAAAAGAGACCTTTCAGAGCACTGCCCAGTGCAGAGATACCAGGCCCAACTTTCAGAACACTGCAGCATTCGAAGACACAAGGCCCACCTTCCAGACCACTGCCGAGTACAGTGATACCAGGCCCACCTTCCAGACCACTGCTGAGTACAGTGATACCAGGCCCACCTTTCTTCTCTTATTTTCTATTCCATTGAAACGAGCAGAGAAATAATTAAATTATGAGTGTTTTATGATGTTTTCTTCTGTCTAAGTGTAGACAGATCCCAGATACAAACTTCAGTCATTGTTCACAATAAATCCAATACCAGCTGATTGTTGACTATTGTCATCGACATCAAACAGTGAAAAACCCATCCGTCAACACTTAATGAAGCAGATAGCTTACCGGTTATTTCTACTTGCACAATAACTGGCTGCACGTCAAGAGCTACAAGTTTTCCTCAGGAAAAGATGAAAAATGCTCTCATTGGCACAGACAATGATTGACAGCTCTTGGCAGTCCCACCCATCTTGGGTATGAGCCACCAAGTACCTAGTCTTGCTTGCCAGGCTCATGGCTCTCTGCCCATGATGGCTTGTGTCAGAAACACAGAGGCGCTGGTAAGAGTCTACACTCTTAGAAAAAGGATTCCAAAAGAGTTTGTCGGCTATCGCCATAGGAGAACCCTGTTTGCTTCCAGGTAGAAACCTTTTGGTTCCAGGTAGAACTCTTTTGGGTTCCATGTAGAACCCTCTATGAAAAGGGTTCTACTTGGAACTCAAAAAGGTTCTACCTGGAACCAAAAGGTTTCTGTGGAACCAAAGAGGATTCTTTAAAGGGTTATCCTATGGGGACAGCCAAAGAACCGTTTAAGATTCTAGATAGCACCTTTTTTTCTAAGAGTGTACCATTTACCCAGCATCACTACGTGTGTGACTGTTGTGCACAGCTTGTGGTCCTGTGGTTTAAACCAAGGCAAACAGTAGCACATCAGAGACAATATGGTGATAAAGAACCAGGTCAGGTCTGGATGGGCACGTTTACTCCTGTCACCTCATACATTATAGAAATAGAGAGAGAGCGATGGAGAGAGTCTATAAAGGGAGATAGAGACATATGGAGAGATGGAGACAGAAAGAAATAAGGAGTGTGTGTGTGCATGTGAGTGAGAAGTGAGAAGTGATCTCTGGCCCTGTCGGTCCGTCGGTCGGCCTGGTCCACTGTGCTAATGATCCTAGCGTGTCTGATTTGATGTGCTACATGCTTTGGCCTGACAGGTGGGAACGGTCCTCATGGCACCCACAGCCACTTTGAAGTGCCGAGCTAATATCAGCCAGTGCCACTTCTGCTGCTGCCTCCCTCTGATAACACACTCCAGGCACCACTGACCAGCCACACAGGAACACCAGCCAATCTGAATAGGAGAACTTTAGAATCTTTAGAAAAAACAAGGGAAGAGATACAGGAAAAGAGAGAGAAGGAGGAGAGAGAGATAGAGAGACAGGGATAAAAAGAAAAAAGAATGAAAGAAAGAAAAAAAAAATATGAAAGGAAGGAAGAAAAAATGAAAGGAAGAAAGAAAGAAAGAAGCGGTTCCCTCGTTTCTGTTGAGGCATGCAGGCAATGAAAACAGTAAGTGTCATGTTAAACTTGACAGTTTAATCAAAGCCAAAAGTTAAAAAATAAATTTAAAAAAGTCAAG
Source organism: Salvelinus fontinalis (assembly GCF_029448725.1). Taxonomy (NCBI): domain Eukaryota; kingdom Metazoa; phylum Chordata; class Actinopteri; order Salmoniformes; family Salmonidae; genus Salvelinus; species Salvelinus fontinalis. Next base: position 19,507,177 of record NC_074697.1, on the reverse strand, counting down.
AGTGGATGAGAAACGAAAGGCATGAGACTCCACAAATGATGGTTGAAAATGGAGCCGTACTGGATGGCTGCTGTTTTGCAAGCTCGGACCCAGCTTTGCTATTTTGTGATTATTTTGTTGTTTATTTTTACTTTATTTTCACAAAATGTATGCTCTATAATTTCTTAAAACGGACAAGAAGTTTAACATCAGATCGGCAGCTACTTACCACAATTCCGGCATCAACTTCAACTCATCTGCCCTGGGCTCCCTCTGTAATTCCGACCCATTTTCTGGGCTACCCAAAAGGAAAGGCCGGCATTACAGAGGCAAGGGGAATCCTGGTGAGATTAAGGTGAAGGGAAAACCGGCTACCTCTTCCCTCCCTTCTATTGGTACGGTCACTTGATAATAAGATGGATGACCTCCAATCATGGATTTGCTGCCAACTGCAATATGTTTTGCTTTAATGAAACATGGCTCTCAGACAAGATACCCCCCATGACTATCTAACTCGATGGATTCTCCCTTCACCAGGCGGACAGGACAGTGGAGTGGGGGAAGTCGAGGGGGGAGGGGTTTCCTCTTTATCAACACCAACTGGTGTTCTAACTCCAGCACGGTGGAACTGTCGACTCGCTGTCCATTTGTCTTCGAATACCTGATGGTCAAATGCCGACCCTTCTACCTCCGAGGGAGTTTTCAGCTGTTATCGTGAATGTGGATGCATTCCACCTCGGGATAAGAAAAATAACAAGCTGCCACATAACAAACTGTACAAAGTTATAAACAAGCAGAAAAAACTACATCCAGAGGCTGCTTTTTTGGTTGCCGGCAATTTTAATTCCACATCACTAAGACATGCGATGCCCAACTTCCATCAACACGTCTCCAACACCACGAGGGGCAATAAAGTCCTAGACCACTGTTATTCTACCCACAAGCAAGCATACAAGGCCTCCCTCGTCCACAATTCGGCAAATCAGTTCATGACTCTGTACTCCTGCTTCCTGTACACAAAGCAGAAACGCAAACAGAATGTACCCGTGACTCGCTCCATTGAGAAATGGTCACCAGAATCAGAGATTATGCTTCAGGACTGCTTTGCTAGCGCTGATTGGAATATGTTAAGAAATTTGGAAATGCATCGGCGGTGTTGTCACCACGGTGAAGGTTCGCTGCTTCCCCAATCACATGTCCTGGATTAACACTAAGGTTTGCGTTAAACTAAAGGACAGGCTTACCGCAGACAGAGCTATCATAGACAACCCTGTCAGCCTACAGGGAGGAGGTCAGTGTCCTGGCATTGTGGTGCCAGAGCAACAACCTCTCCCTCAATGTCAGTAACACCAAGGAGCTGATCGTGGTCTACAGGAAACAGGGGTGCGAGCACGCACCCATCCACATCGACGGTGCCGAAGTGGAGCAGGTCAAAAGCTTACATTTCCTCGGTGTCCAAATCACTAAATATTTAAAATAGTCCAAACACACAAGCACAGTCGTGAAGAAGGCACGACAGCGCCTCTTCGGCATGGGGCGGTGCACGATTGACCCAGCGTCGTTTGGGTTTGGCCGGGGTAGGCCATCATTGTAAATAAGAATTAGTTCTTAAGGGGTAGGCCATCATTGTAAATAAGAATTAGTTCTTAAGGGGTAGGCCATCATTGTAAATAAGAATTAGTTCTTAAGGGGTAGGCCATCATTGTAAATAAGAATTAGTTCTTAAGGGGTAGGCCATCATTGTAAATAAGAATTAGTTCTTAAGGGGTAGGCCATCATTGTAAATAAGAATTAGTTCTTAAGGGGTAGGCCATCATTGTAAATAAGAATTAGTTCTTAAGGGGTAGGCCATCATTGTAAATAAGAATTCGTTCTTAAGGGGTAGGCCATCATTGTAAATAAGAATTCGTTCTTAAGGGGTAGGCCATCATTGTAAATAAGAATTAGTTCTTAACTGACTTACCTAGTTAAATTTAAAAAATATACAATACATGTTTTACCTCCATCACTCCAGAATCCTTGCACATTGTAAATATGGTATTGGAACTGACCCTGTATATAGTATGCTTACAAACTTAATGTGTTCTTAAAGTTTATTGTCACGCCCTGACCTTAGAGATCCTTTATTCTCTATTTTGGTTTGGTCGGGGTGTGACTAGGGTGGGCATTCTAGTTTCTTTATTTCTAGGTTGGCTTGGTATGGTTCCTAATCAGAGGCAGCTGTCTATCGTTGTCTCTGATTGGGGATCATATTTAGCCAGCCTTTTCCCACCTGTTTGTTGTGGGATCTTGTTTGTGTTAAGTTGCCTTGAGCACTGCATAGCTTCACGTTCGTTTCTTTCTTCTTTATTGTTTTTTGCCGGTTCACGTTAAATAGAGATGATGAACCCAAACCACGCTGCACCTTGGTCCGATTCTTACAACAGCGTTCGTTACATTTATTGTGTTTTTTCTATTATTAAGTTGTTATTGATTATTGAATGGTTGGGTTTTGAGTTAGCAAGAAAGGCATTTCACTGTACTTGTGCATTTTACATTACAACTTGGAACTTGATAAGTAGCACAGGGCCATGGAGAGGCTGAGACACACAAAGTCAGAATGAAAGAGAATGGAAAAGATTAAAAGAAAGAGAGTCAAGAGTGGGGGAGATACAAAGAGAGAGAGAGAGGGGGAAGGGGGGTGAGAGCGAGAGATAACTTTTTGGAACGTTTGTGTGTGTAATGTTTACTGTTCATTTTTAGTGTATAATGTTTATGGTTCATTTTTATTTCACTTTTGTTTATTAATTATTTCACTTGCTTTGGCAATGTAACATATCCCATGCCAATAAAGCCCTTCAATTGAATGGAATTGAATTGAGAGTGAGAGGGAGAGAGAGAGGGGGGGTGAGATACAGAAAGGAAGACAGAGAGAGAGGGAGAGAGGGGGGTGAAATACAGAGAGAGAGCGAGAGAGATAGAGAGAGAGAGGGGGGTGGGAGAGTGCGATAGAGAGAGAGAGAGGGGGGTGAGAGAGTGCGATAGAGGGAGAGGGGGGGTGAGATACAGAAAGGAAGACAGAGAGAGAGCGAGAGAGATAGAAAGAGAGGGGGTGAGAGAGTGCGATAGAGAGAGAGAGAAAGGGGGGGTGAGATACAGAAAGGAAGACATAGAGATAGAGAGAAAGAGAGCGAGAGAGGGGGTGAGAGAGAGCGAGAGGTAGATAGAGAGAGGGGGGGGGGGGGTTTAAGCGAGAGATACAGTTGAAGTCGGAAGTTTACACACACCGTAGCCAAATACATTTAAACTCAGTTTTTCACAATTCCTGACATTTAATCCTAGTAAAAATTCCCTGTTTCAGGTCAGTTAGTATCACCACTTTATTTTAAGAATGTGAAATGTCTAAACAATAGTAGAGAGAATGATTTATTTCATATTTTATTTATTTCTTCACATTCCCAGTGGGTCAGGAATTTACATACACTCAATTAGTATTTGGTAGCATTGCCTTTAAATTATTTAACTTGGGTCAAACGTTTCGGGAAGCCTTCCACAAGCTTCCCACAATACATTGGGTGAATTTTGCCCCATTCCTCCTGACAGAGCTGGTGTAACTGAGTCAGGTTTGTAGGCCTCCTTGCCCACAAATGTTCTATGGGATTGATGTCAGGGCTTTGTGATGGCCTCTCCAATACCTTGACTTTGTTGTCCTTAAGCCATTTTGACACAACTTTGGAAGTATGCTTGGGGTCATTGTCCATTTGGAAGACCCATTTGCGACCAAGTTTTAACTTCTTGACTGATGTCTTGAGATGTTGCTTCAATATATCCACATAATTTTCCATCCTCATGTTGCCATCTATTTTGTGAAGTGCACCAGTCCCTCCTGCAGCAAAGCACCCCCACAACATGATGCTGCTACCCCCGTGCTTCATGGATGGGATGGTGTTCTTCGGCTTGCAAGCGTCCCCCATTTTTCCTCCAAACATAACGATGATCATTATGGCCGAACAGTTCTATTTGTGTTTCTTCAGACCAGAGGACATTTCTCCAAAAAGTACGATCTTTGTCCCCATGTGCAGTTGCAAACCGTAGTCTGGCTTTTTATGGCGATTTTGGAGCAGTGGCTTCTTCCTTGCTGAGCGGCCTTTCAGGTTATGTATAGGACTTGTTTTACTGTGGATATAGATACTTTGTAACTGTTTCCTCCAGCATCTTCACAAGGTCCTTTCCTGTTGCTCTGGGATCAATTTGCACTTTTCGCACCAGAGTACGTTCATCTCTAGGAGACAGAACTCGTCTCCTTCCTGAGCGGTATGACGGCTGCGTGATCCAATGGTGTTTATACTTGCGTACCATTGTTTGTACAGATAAACGTGGTACCTTCAGGCGTTTGGAAATTGCTCCCAAGGATGAACCAGACTTGTGGAGGTCTACAATAATTTTTCTGAGGTTTTTGCTGATTTCTTTTGATTTTCCCATGATGTCAAGCAAAGAGACACCGAGTTTGAAGGTCGGCCTTGAAATACATCCACAGATACACCTCCAATTGACTCAAATGATGTCAATTAGCCTATAAGAAGCTTCTAAAGCCATGACATCATTTTCTGTAATTTTCCAAGCTGTTTAAAGGCACAGTCAACTTAGTGTATGTAAACCTCTGACACACTGGAATTGTGATACAGTGAATTAGAAGTTAAATAATCTGTCTGTAAACAATTGTTGGTAGAATGACTTGTGTCATGCACAAAGTAGATGTCCTAACCGACTTGCCAAAACTATAATTGTTAACAAGACATTTGTGGAGTGGTTGAAGAACAAGTTTTAATGACTCCAACCTAAATGATGTAAACTTCCGACTTCAACTGTAAATATATATATAGAGAGAGGGGTGAGATACAGTAAGGAAGAGAAAGACTGTGAGAGAGAGCGAGAGAGAGAGAGGGGGGGGGTTGAGATACAGAAAGGAAGAGAGAGACGGTGAGAGAGAGAGAGAGAGGGGGGGGAGGTTGAGATACAGAAAGGAAGAGAGAGACGGTGAGAGAGAGAGAGAGGGGGTTGAGATACAGAAAGGAAGAGAAAGACGGTGAGAGAGAGAGAGAGGGGGTTGAGATACAGAAAGGAAGAGAAAGACGGTGAGAGAGAGCGAGAGAGAGAGAGGGGGGGGTTGAGATACAGAAAGGAAGAGAGAGACGGTGAGAGAGAGAGAGAGGGGGTTGAGATACAGAAAGGAAGAGAAAGACGGTGAGAGAGAGAGAGAGAGAGAGAGAGAGGGGGGGGTTGAGATACAGAAAGGAAGAGAGAGACGGTGAGAGAGAGAGAGAGGGGGTTGAGATACAGAAAGGAAGAGAAAGACGGTGAGAGAGAGAGAGAGAGAGAGAGAGGGGGGGGGTTGAGATACAGAACGGAAGAGAAAGACGGTGAGAGAGAGAGAGAGAGAGAGAGAGAGGGGGGGTTGAGATACAGAAAGGAAGAGAGAGACGGTGAGAGAGAGAGAGAGGGGGAGGGTTGAGATACAGAAAGGAAGAGAAAGACGGTGAGAGAGAGAGAGAGAGAGGGGGGGGGTTGAGATACAGAAAGGAAGAGAGAGACGGTGAGAGAGAGAGAGAGGGGGTTGAGATACAGAAAGGAAGAGAAAGACGGTGAGAGAGAGAGAGAGAGGGGGTTGAGATACAGAAAGGAAGAGAAAGACGGTGAGAGAGAGAGAGAGAGAGGGGGGGTTGAGATACAGAACGGAAGAGAGAGACAGTGAGAGAGAGAGGGTTGAGATACAGAGAGGAAGAGAGAGACGGTGAGAGAGAGAGAGAGAGAGAGAGAGAGAGAGGGGGGGGGTTGAGATACAGAAAGGAAGAGAGAGACGGTGAGAGAGAGAGAGAGAAAGAGAGAGAGAGAGAGAGGGGGGGGTTGAGATACAGAAAGGAAGAGAGAGACGGTGAGAGAGAGAGAGAGAGAGGGGGGGGGTTGAGATACAGAAAGGAAGAGAGAGACGGTGAGAGAGAGAGAGAGAGAGAGAGAGGGGGGGGTTGAGATACAGAAAGGAAGAGAGAGACGGTGAGAGAGAGAGAGAGAGAGAGAGAGAGAGAGAGAGAGGGGGGGTTGAGATACAGAAAGGAAGAGAGAGACTGTGAGAGAGAGAGAGAGAGAGAGAGAGAGGGGGTTGAGATACAGAAAGGAAGAGAGAGACGGTGAGAGAGAGAGAGAGAGAGAGAGAGGGGGTTGAGATACAGAAAGGAAGACAGAGAGAGAGAGACAGAGAGAGAGAAGGGGATACAGAAAGGAAGACAGAGTGAGTGATGCACTGATAGTGTGTTATAGAGCACTAATCATGTCTGCAGACATTACCCCAGTGGTTAATGAAAAATGAACAAATAAAATCATGTTGTGTCTCATACTGTGAGAAACATTCATCTTCTTTAATTTTGTGCCAAACTCAGACAACGGGTTGTTGACAGTCAGAGCTCGTCTTTTAATGAGATAAATATGGAACTGATCAGATAAATAGTATAGTCTAATGTATTAGAATAATGGAACCTTTTGATGATAGGATTTCTTATCTCTAATTGTCTTGTCATGTTGTACCAGTGTATTCAGTCGAGCTTATAGTCTCAATTCAACTTCAAAAAGACTCTTGACCGTCCTGGTAAAGTTTCATCCGCGACTCAAATGAGAAGCAACCCTTACACCTCTCCTGTCAGACTTTCTCAATCACTTTTCTTTACACCAAATATCCCTACAGAAGTTTAATAGAAGCAGGACTTATTTCTGAACATTTCCTTCAGTAAATGAAATGCCAGTGCTAATACGAGCAAATCTTGTGTCAGTTTCCTTATTAAAGTCCTTTTGAACATGAAGTCACTCAACCGCAGACTGAATCCCCGACTTCACATATATTCAACATGTGACTCCTTGTCTTAGCCTGTTACTTTAGCTAGACTGCTACCTCCACGCAATGACAAAACCTTTTAAATGATGTTATTCCTTACTTCAAGGTTTCACATTTACCTCAAACACTTGGCATTTAAATTGGGGTATTTATTCCAACTCTACAGCTCTTAAAAACAGCCAACCAAATACAGACCAATTAGCTAAAGGACACTGCTCTTACATTCTCACCCTGCAGCCTCCCAATTAGATTTTACAGTTCCATTTTCTCCTCAATTATCTCCACTACTGTTCCTTTCCCCAATCTCTGGGCTATTCCAGTCACTGTTCATTTGTTCGTTACACACAATAGCCAACCAGCCTCAAGGCATAGGTTCCTCCCAAATGTCTGAAATCAGTTTAACTGAAATCAACTCAGCCCTGCCTGGCTACACTGTGGTGTCTTATTGGAAACAGTCACTATGAATTGGCAGTGGTGGTGTTAAAGTACCAGCAGCACCAAATGGAGTCCCATACTGCCACCATCAAGCAGTTGGACAGATGGCCTTCTATGCTAACGAACAAGCTAACACAGGTCTTATCAAATGTCTTTTCTGTCTGGCTAATTAAGGAAAGCACTTAGATCCTGTTGCTAATTCCCTGGACTATCGCTCTGTAACAATTATCCGTAACTAATGACTGAATTTACAATCAGCCCCTGCTGGTGACTTTCACCCATTTAACACATTAAGTAGCTCTGTTGGGGGTCTAGGCTTGGTTACACACCAGGAAGGGTCTAGGCTTGGTTACACACCAGGAAGGGTCTAGGCTTGGTTACACACCAGGAAGGGTCTAGACTTGGTTACACACCAGGAAGGGTCTAGGCTTGGTTACACACCAGGAAGGGTCTAGGCTTGGTTACACACCAGGAAGGGTCTAGACTTGGTTACACACCAGGAAGGGTCTAGACTTGGTTACACACCAGGAAGGGTCTAGGCTTGGTTACACACCAGGAAGGGTCTAGGCTTGGTTACACACCAGGAAGGGTCTAGGCTTGGTTACACACCAGGAAGGGTCTAGGCTTGGTTACACACCAGGAAGGGTCTAGGCTTGGTTACACACCAGAAAGGGTCTAGGCTTGGTTACACACCAGGAAGGGTCTAGGCTTGGTTACACACCAGGAAGGGTCTAGGCTTGGTTACACACCAGGAAGGGTCTAGGCTTGGTTACACACCAGGAAGGGTCTAGGCTTGGTTACACACCAGGAAGGGTCTAGGCTTGGTTACACACCAGGAAGGGTCTAGGCTTGGTTACACACCAGGAAGGGTCTAGGCTTGGTTACCCACCAGGAAGGGTCTAGGCTTGGTTACCCACCAGGAAGGGTCTAGGCTTGGTTACCCACCAGGAAGGGTGTAGGCTTGGTAACCCACCAGGAAGGGTCTAGGCTTGGTTACACACCAGGAAGGGTCTAGGCTTGGTTAAACACCAGGAAGGGTCTAGGCTTGGTAACCCACCAGGAAGGGTCTAGGCTTGGTTACACACCAGGAAGGGTCTAGGCTTGGTTACCCACCAGGAAGGGTCTAGGCTTGGTTACACACCAGGAAGGGTCTAGGCTTGGTTACACACCAGGAAGGGTCTAGGCTTGGTAACCCACCAGGAAGGGTCTAGGCTTGGTTACACACCAGGAAGGGTCTAGACTTGGTTACACACCAGGAAGGGTCTAGACTTGGTTACACACCAGGAAGGGTCTAGACTTGGTTACACACCAGGAAGGGTCTAGACTTGGTTACACACCAGGAAGGGTCTAGGCTTGGTTACACACCAGGAAGGGTCTAGGCTTGGTTACACACCAGGAAGGGTCTAGGCTTGGTTACACACCAGGAAGGGTCTAGACTTGGTTACACACCAGGAAGGGTCTAGGCTTGGTTACACACCAGGAAGGGTCTAGGCTTGGTTACACACCAGGAAGGGTCTAGGCTTGGTTACACACCAGGAAGGGTCTAGGCTTGGTTACACACCAGGAAGGGTCTAGACTTGGTTACACACCAGGAAGGGTCTAGGCTTGGTTACACACCAGGAAGGGTCTAGGCTTGGTTACACACCAGGAAGGGTCTAGGCTTGGTTACACACCAGGAAGGGTCTAGGCTTGGTTACACACCAGGAAGAGTCTAGGCTTGGTTACACACCAGGAAGAGTCTAGGCTTGGTTGCACACCAGGAAGGGTCTAGGCTTGGTTGCACACCAGGAAGGGTCTAGACTTGGTTGCACACCAGGAAGGGTCTAGACTTGGTTACACACCAGGAAGGGTCTAGGCTTGGTTGCACACCAGGAAGGGTCTAGGCTTGGTTACACACCAGGAAGGGTCTAGACTTGGTTACACACCAGGAAGGGTCTAGGCTTGGTTGCACACCAGGAAGGGTCTAGACTTGGTTACACACCAGGAAGGGTCTAGACTTGGTTACACACCAGGAAGGGTCTAGGCGTGGTTACACACCAGGAAGGGTCTAGGCTTGGTTACACACCAGGAAGGGTCTAGACTTGGTTACACACCAGGAAGGGTCTAGACTTGGTTACACACCAGGAAGGGTCTAGGCTTTGTTACACACCAGGAAGGGTCTAGACTTGGTTACACACCAGGAAGGGTCTAGGCTTGGTTACACACCAAGAAGGGTCTAGGCTTGGTTACACACCAGGAAGGGTCTAGGCTTGGTTACACACCAGGAAGGGTCTAGGCTTGGTTACACACCAGGAAGGGTCTAGACTTGGTTACACACCAGGAAGGGTCTAGGCTTGGTTACACACCAGGAAGGGTCTAGGCTTGGTTACACACCAGGAAGGGTCTAGGCTTGGTTACACACCAGGCAGGGTCTAGGCTTGGTTACACACCAGGAAGGGTCTAGGCTTGGTTACACACCAGGAAGGGTCTAGGCTTGGTTACACACCAGGAAGGGTCTAGGCTTGGTTACACACCAGGAAGGGTCTAGGCTTGGTTGCACACCAGGAAGGGTCTAGACTTGGTTGCACACCAGGAAGGGTCTAGACTTGGTTACACACCAGGAAGGGTCTAGACTTGGTTACACACCAGGAAGGGTCTAGGCTTGGTTACACACCAGGAAGGGTCTAGACTTGGTTACACACCAGGAAGGGTCTAGGCTTGGTTGCACACCAGGAAGGGTCTAGGCATGGTTACACACCAGGAAGGGTCTAGACTTTTTTACACACCAGGAAGGGTCTAGGCTTGGTTACACACCAGGAAGGGTCTAGACTTGGTTACAGACCAGGAAGGGTCTAGGCTTGGTTGCACACCAGGAAGGGTCTAGGCATGGTTACACACCAGGAAGGGTCTAGACTTGGTTACACACCAGGAAGGGTCTAGGCTTGGTTACACACCAGGAAGGGTCTAGGCTTGGTTACACACCAGGAAGGGTCTAGGCTTGGTTACACACCAGGAAGGGTCTAGGCTTGGTTACACACCAGGAAGGGTCTAGGCATGGTTACACACCAGGAAGGGTCTAGGCTTGGTTACACACCAGGAAGGGTCTAGGCTTGGTTACACACCAGGAAGGGTCTAGGCTTGGTTACACACCAGGAAGGGTCTAGGCTTGGTTACACACCAGGAAGGGTCTAGGCTTGGTTACACACCAGGAAGGGTCTAGGCTTGGTTACACACCAGGAAGGGTCTAGGCTTGGTTACACACCAGGAAGGGTCTAGACTTGGTTACACACCAGGAAGGGTCTAGGCTTGGTTACACACCAGGAAGGGTCTAGGCTTGGTTACACACCAGGAAGGGTCTAGGCTTGGTTACACACCAGGAAGGGTCTAGGCTTGGTTACACACCAGGAAGGGTCTAGGCTTGGTTACACACCCGGAAGGGTCTAGGCTTGGTTACCCACCAGGAAGGGTCTAGACTTGGTAACCCACCAGGAAGGGTCTAGGCTTGGTTACCCACCAGGAAGGGTCTAGGCTTGGTTACACACCAGGAAGGGTCTAGGCTTGGTAACCCACCAGGAAGGGTCTAGGCTTGGTTACACACCAGGAAGGGTCTAGGCTTGGTAACCCACCAGGTAGGGTCTAGGCTTGGTTACACACCAGGAAGGGTCTAGGCTTGGTTACCCACCAGGAAGGGTCTAGACTTGATAACCCACCAGGAAGGGTCTAGGCTTGGTTACCCACCAGGAAGGGTCTAGGCTTGGTTACCCACCAGGAAGGGTCTAGGCTTGGTAACCCACCAGGAAGGGTCTAGGCTTGGTAACCCACCAGGAAGGGTCTAGGCTTGGTTACCCACCAGGAAGGGTCTAGGCTTGGTAACCCACCAGGAAGGGTCTAGACTTGGTTACCCACCAGGAAGGGTCTAGGCTTGGTTACCCACCAGGAATGGTCTAGGCTTGGTAACCCACCAGGAAGGGTCTAGGCTTGGTAACCCACCAGGAAGGGTCTAGGCTTGGTTACACACCAGGAAGGGTCTAGGCTTGGTTACACACCAGGAAGGGTCTAGACTTGGTAACCCACCAGGAAGGGTCTAGGCTTGGTTACACACCAGGAAGAGTCTAGGCTTGGTTACACACCAGTAAGGGTCTAGACTTGGTTACACACCAGGAAGGGTCTAGACTTGGTTACCCACCAGGAAGGGTCTAGGCTTGGTTACCCACCAGGAAGGGTCTAGACTTGGTTACACACCAGGAAGAATTTGGTTACCCACCAAAATAATTTGTTAGATTTTGACAGGTGTCACGACTTCCGCCGAAGTCGGTCCCTCTCCTTATTCGGGCGGTCACCGATCTTGACTTCACCGATCTTCTAGCCATCACTGATCCAATATTCATTTTCCATTGGTTTTGTCTTGTCTTCCATCACACCTGGTTCCAATCCCATCAATTACATGTTGTGTATTTAACCCTCTGTTTCCCTCATGTCCTTGTCGGTGATTGTTCGTTGTATGTGTTGATGCAGGTTATGTTCTGGTGTGTGACGGGTTTTGTACCATTTTATTTTAGTTTCTGGAGTTTTTTAAATATTTATTAAACTGCTCCGTTTATACCAAGTTCACTCTCCTGCGCCTGACTTCCCTGCCACCAACACGCACCCATTACAACAGGAAAATGGTCCTATTCATTTATACTGCCTCTGATCTGGCTGAAGACACAAACGCTTTGTTTGTAAATTATGCCTGAGTGTGCCCCTGGCTCTCTGTAAAAAAAAAATGTATGGGCCATCAATATACGGTATTTGATACTTAAGTATATTTTAGAAATTCCAGTTACTTTTGATACTTAATTAAGTATATTTAAAACCAAATCATTTTAGACTTTTACTTTACACTTTTACTTTAGTCCTTTTCTATTCAGGAATCATTACTTTTACTCAAGTATGACAATTCGTTACTTTTTCCATTACTGGTAGAAGGCACATGAAAGCCCGCTTGGAGTTTGACAAAAGCCACCTAAATGAGAGATCCTTGATGACAGGGGCGAAGGTTCACCTTCCACCAGGACAACGACCTTCAGCACACAACCAAGACAACGCAGGAGTGGCTGGAGTGGCTTTGGGACAAGTCTCTGAATGTCCTTGAGCGGTCTAGCTAGAGCCTGGACTTGAACCGAATCGAACATCTCTGGAGAGACCTGAAAATGGCAGAGCTGCGACGCTCCCCATCCAACCTGACAGAGCTTGAGAGGATCTACAGAGAAGAATGGGAGAAACTTCCCAAACACAGGTGTGCCAAGCTTGTAGCGTCATACCCAAGAAGGCTCTATAATGTAATCACTGCCAAAAGTGCTTCAACAAAGTACTGAGTAAAGGATCTGAATACTTATGTAAATGTTATTTTTCAGGGTTAATAAAAAAATATATTTAATGTCTTATTTTTTGTCACTATGGGGTATTGTGTGTAGATTGATGAGGGGAAAAAACGATTTCATCCATTTTAGAATAAGGCTGTAACATAACAAAATGTGGAAAAAGTGAAGGGGTCTGTCACGTTCCTGACCTTACTTTCCCGTATTTTGTATTTATTTAGTATGGTCAGGGTGTGAGTTGGGGTGAGTTGTCTATGTGATGTTGCATGTTTGCACTCAGTGTTATAGCAGTCACGTTCGTTTTGTTATTTTGTATTGTTTGTTAAGTGTTCTTCATTATTAAAAGAAAGAATGTATTCTAATCACGCTGCGCTTTGGTCCTCTCTTTCACCTATAGACGATCGTGACAGGGTCAGAACACTTTCTTAATGCATTGTATACACTACCTTTCAAAAGTTTGGGGTCACTTAGAAATGTCCTTGTTTTTGAAAGAAAAGCATATTGTGGGTCCATTAAAATAACATCAAATTGATCAGACATACAGTGTAGACACTGTTAATGTTGTAAATGACTATTGTAGCTGGAAATTAGATTTTTAATGGAATATCTACATAGGCGTACAGAGGCCCATTATCAGCAACCATCACTCCTGTGTTCCAATGGCACGTTGTGTTAGCTAATCCAAGTTTATAATTTTAAAAGGCTAATTGATCATTAGAAAACCCTTTTGCAATTATGTTAGCACAGCTGAAAACTGTTGTCCTGAAAAAAGAAGCAATAAAACTGGCTGTAACGGCTGATTTCCTCCTCTTCGTCTGAAGAGGAGCAGGGATCGGACCAAGACGCAGAGTGGTAAGTGTCCATGTTTTAATATAATCCACTGAACACGACAAAAAATACAAACTAACAAAGTAACCTAACCGAAACAGTCCCGTGTGGCATGAACACAGACACAGGAAACAAACACCCACAAACCAACAGTGAAAACAGGCAACCTAAATATGGTTCCCAATCAGAGACATTGCAAAACACCTGTCTCTGATTGAGAACCATATCAGGCCAATTGACAAACCTAAACATAGAAACACATAACATAGACTGCCCACCCCAACTCACGCCCTGACCATACTAACTAAAGACAAAACAAAGGAAAATATAGGTCAGAACGTGACACTGGCCTTCTTTAGACTAGTTGAGTATCTGGAGCATCAGCATTTGTGGGTTCGATTAAAGGCTCAAAATGGCCAGAAAAAAAGAACTTTCTTCTGAAAGTCATCAGTCTATTCTTGTTCTGAGGAATGAAGGCTATTCCATGCAAGAAACAGCTAAGAAACTGAAGTTCTCATACAACGCTGTGTACTACTCCCTTCACAGAACAGCGCAAACTGGCTCTAACCAGAATAGAAAGAGGAGTGGGAGGCCCCATTGCAGAACTGAGCAAGTGAACAAGTACATTAGAGTGTCTAGTTTGAGAAACAGACGCCTCACAAGTCCTCAACTGGCAGCTTCATTAAATAGTACTCACAAAGGCCTCCCGGTGGCGCAGTGGTCTAGGGCACTGCACGCAGCGCTAGCTGTGCCACCAGAGACTCTGGGTGGCGCCCAGGCTCTGTCACAGCCGGCCGCGACCGGGAGGTCCGTGGGGCGACGCACAATTGGCCTAGCGTCGTCCGGGTTAGGGAGAAGCAGTGCGGCTTGGTTGGGTTGTGTTTCGGAGGACGCATGGCTTTCGACCTTCGTCTCTCCCGAGCCCGTACGGGAGTTGTAGCGATGAGACAAGATAGTAACTACTAACAATTGGATACCACGAAATTGGGGAGAAAAAATTCAACATAAAAAATAAATAAAATAAAAATAGTACTCGCAAAACACCAGTCTCAACGTCAACAGTGAAGAGGCAACTCCGGGTTGCTGGCCTTCTAGGCAGAGTTCTTCAGTCCAGTGTCTGTGTTCTTTTGACCATCTTAATCTTTTCTTTTTATTGGCAAGTCTGAGATATGGCTTTTTCTTTGCAACTCTGCCTAGAAGGCCACCATCCCAGTCGCCTCTTCACTATTGACGTTGAGACTCGTGATTTGCGGGTACTGTTTAATGAAGCTTCCAGTTGAGGACTTGCGAGGCGTCTGTTTATTAGTTAACACACAACGTGCCATTGGAACACAGGAGTGATGGTTGCTGATACTGGGCCTCTGTACACCTATGTAGAGTTGAAGTCAGAAGATTACATACACTTAGGTTGGAGTCATTAAAACTTTTTCTTCAACTACTCCACAAATTTTTTGTCAACAAACTATAGTTTTGGCAAGTCGGTTAGGACATCTAATTTGTGCATTACACAAGTAATTTTTCCAACAATTGTTTACAGACAGATTATTTCACTTATAATTAACTGTATCACAATTCCAGTGGGTCAGCAGTTTACATACACTAAGTTGACTGAGCCTTTAAACAGCTTGGAAAGTTCCAGAAAATGATGTCATGGCTTTAGAAGCTTCTGATAGGCAAATTAACATAATTTGAGTCAACTGGAGGAGCACCTGTGGATGTCTATCAAGGCCTACCTTCAAACTCAGTGCCTCTTTGCTTGACATCATGGGAAAATAAAAAGAAATTAGCCAAAACCTCAGAAAAATAATTGTAGACCTACACAAGTCTGGTTCGTCCTTGGGAGCAATTTCCAAACGCCTGAAGGTACCACGTTCATCTGTACAAACAATAGTACGCAAGTATAAACACCATTGGACCATGCAGCCGTCATACCGCTCAGGAAGGAGATGCGTTCTGTCTCCTAGAGATGAAAGTACTTTGGTGCAAAAAGTGCAAATCAATCCCAGAACAACAGCAAAAGGACCTTGTGAAGATGTTGGAGGAAACAGGTACAAAAGTATCTATATCCACAGTAAAACAAGTCCTATATCGACATAACCTGAAAGGCCGCTCAGCAAGGAAGAAGCCACTCCTCCAAAACCGCCATAAAAAAATTCAGACTATGGTTTGCAACTGCAGAATGGGACAAAGGTCGTACTTTTTGGAGAAATGTGCTCATGTCTGATGAAACACAAATAGAATTGTTTGGCCATAATGACCATTGTTATGTTTGGAGCAAAAAGGGGGAAGCTTGCAAGCCGAAGAACACCATCCCAACTGTGAAGCAAGGGGGTGGCAGTATCATGTTGTGGGGGTGCTTTGCTGCAGGAGGGACTGGTGCACTTCACAAAATAGATGGCATCATTAAGAAGAAAAATTATGTGTTAATATTGAAGCAACATCTCAAGACATCAGTCAGGAAGTTTAAAGCTTGGTCGCAAATGGGTCTTCCAACTGAACAATGGCCCCAAGCATACTTCTAAAGTTGTGGCAAAATGGCTTAAGGACAACAAAGTCAAAGGATTGGAGTGGCCATCACAATGCCCTGACCTCAATCCCATAGAAAATTTGTTGGCAGAACTGAACAGCGTGTGCGAGCAAGGAAGCCTACAAATCTGACTCCGTTACACCAGCTCTGTCAGGAGGAATGGGCCAAAATTCACCCAACTTATTGTGGGAAGCTTGTGGAAGGCTACCCAAAACGTTTGACCCAAGTTACATAATTTAAAGGCATTGCTACCAAATGCTAACTGGACACTACGCTGACAGACACAGCAAACCTTCTTGCCACAGCTCGCATTGATGTGCCATCCTGGATGAGCTGCACTACCTGAGCCACTTGTGTGGGTTGTAGACTCAGTCTCATGCTACCACTAGAGTGAGAGCACCGCCAGCATTCAAAAGTGACCAAAACATCAGCCAGGAAGCATAGGAACTGAGAAGTGGTCTGTGATCACCACCTGCAGAATCACTCCTTTTTTGGGGGTGTCTTGCTAATTGCCTATAATTTCCACCTTTTGTCTATTCCATTTGCACAACAGCATGTGAAATTTATTGTCAATCAGTGTTGCTTCCTAAGTGGACAGTTTGATTTCACAGAAGTGTGATTGACTTGGAGTTACATTGTTTTGTTTAAGTGTTCCCTTTATTTTTTTGAGCAGTGTATATTCCTATCAGACCTGCAGTTAAAAAACCCTCACTCACCGTGACCGTACAGAATAGTAGATTATATTATAAGTAATTGTGGGACTGAACATTTTAGTTTTAGTTTCTACAATTTTGCTTATGAAGCCTTTCTGTGAGTAGCTTTGTGATTACCGTTCTGTGGTACATTATGGCTGAGTATTCCACACACAAAGTCTGTCTGTCAGTGTGGCTAAATTCCCAACTCTCAACCCCGCCACACACTCCCACACACACACTCTCTCTCTTTTCTGTTGCCATGGTGCTAATTATGGGAATGTTGACAGCAAAAATGTGTCAGCAGAAAACTTTTAAACACTAGAACAACATAATTTTACACATGGTCTCTGAACCCACCATGGAGAGATAGAGAGAGTTGGAGAAGAGCGAGACAAAGTCATCACAGAGCTCAATGGTGGAATCCAATTAGCAGGGTGCTCCCTGGGGTTCTGTGTTTCTGTGTCTTAGTGGCCCATGTCACAGTAAGTGGTAACATTTATTTGAATAAAAACCCCTCATTGCATAGATTGTCTCCGAGGTTGTGTGGGGAGTCTGCATGTGAACGTATGTCTATATGTATGCTTGGGTTTTGTTGGCGTGTGTGTGTGTGTGTGTGTGTGTGTGTGTGTGTGTGTGTGTGTGTGTGTGTGTGTGTGTGTGTGTGTGTGTGTGTGTGTGTGTGTGCGTGCGTGCGTGCGTGCGTGCGTGCGTGCGTGCGTGCGTGCGTACGTGTATGTGTGTGTAGATTTTTCATATGAGGGATAAATGAGTAGCAAATTATGATTATCCAGAGTCTATTCTCATGACTATGCGTATATCTGGGTTGGCATGTTCTGTAAATGCATAACACTTGCTAAATTATAGCAATCTCAATGACCTTTAGAATAAGTAGGAAAATGTGGCTTTGTGTATCTACAGATGATTATCATGACACTTTAGGTGCTCTGATGAATGGAGCTATGAGATGTTGGGGCACAGGTACAGATTATTATATACCAGGATCCACATGCACACACACACACACACACAAACACACACACACACACACACACACACACACACACACACACACACACACACACACACACACACACACACACACACACACACACACACACACACACACACACACACACACACACACACACACACACACACACACACACGCACACACACACAGCCCAGTTGTTAGAGCGTTGAACTAGTAACCGGATGGTTGCAAGATCGAATCCAAAGCTGACAAGGTAAAAATCTGTCC
This sequence comes from Salvelinus fontinalis, assembly GCF_029448725.1. NCBI lineage: Eukaryota > Metazoa > Chordata > Actinopteri > Salmoniformes > Salmonidae > Salvelinus > Salvelinus fontinalis. The sequence continues at coordinate 19,489,254 of NC_074697.1, read as the reverse complement.
TTCTGCCCCTGAACAATGCCCTTAACCCACTGTTCCTAGGCCGTCATTGAAAATAAGAATTTGTTCTTAACGGACTTGCCTAGTTAAATAAATAACAAAACACACACACACACAGAAACAAACACCACAGAAACACACAGGTGTGTGTAGATTAGAGAGCAGAGCAGGGATGTTGCTGAATTGATCCCCTAATGTACTGAGGCCCTTCTGTACTGAGGCCCTGTGGTAATTCTACCCTGCTGTACTGAAGCCCTGCTGCACTGAGGCAATAATGTACTGAGGCCCTGCTGTACTGAAAACCTGCTGTACTGAGGCCCTAATGTACTGAGGTCCTGCTGTACTGGCTGCATTGATCCCTTGTTGTACTGAGTTCCTGCTGTACTGAGGCCCTGCTGTACTGAGTTCCTGCTGTACTGAGGCCCTGCTGTACTGAGGCCCTGCTGTACTGAGGCCCTGCTGTACTGAGGCCCTGCTGTACTGAGGCCCTGCTGTACTGAGTTCCTGCTGTACTGAGGCCCTGCTGTACTGAGGCCCTGCTGTACTGAGTTCCTGCTGTACTGAGGCCCTGCTGTACTGAGGCACTGCTGTACTGAGGCCCTGCTGTACTGAGGCCCTACTGTACTGAGGCCCTGCTGTACTGAGGCCCTGCTGTACTGAGGCCCTACTGTACTGAGGCCCTGCTGTACTGAGGCCCTGCTGTACTGAGGCTCTGCTGTACTGAGGCCCTGCTGTACTGAGGCCCTGCTGTACTGAGGCCCTGCTGTACTGAGGCCCTACTGTACTGAGGCCCTGCTGTACTGAGGCCCTGCTGTACTGAGGCCCTGCTGTACTGAGCCCCTACTGTACTGAGGCCCTGCTGTACTGAGGCCCTGCTGTACTGAGGCCCTGCTGTACTGATCGCCTGCTGTGTTGATCCTCTACTGTACTGAGTCCCTACTGTACTGAGGCCCTGCTGTACTGAGGCCCTGCAGTGCCGATACCCTCTTGTACTGAGGCCCTGCTGTACTGAGGCCCTGCTGTACTGAGGCCCTGCTGTACTGAGGCCCTGCTGTACTGAGGCCCTGCTGTACTGAGGCCCTGCTGTACTGAGGCCCTGCAGTGCCGATACCCTCTTGTACTGAGGCCCTGCTGTACTGAGGCCCTGCTGTACTGATCCCCTGCTGTACCGAGGAAATGCTGTACTGAGAACCTGCCGTACTGAGGCCCTGTTGTATTTATCCTCTGCTGTACTGAGGCCCTGCATTCTGAGGACCTGCTGTACTGAGGCCCTGATATACTGATCCCCTTCTGTAGTGATCCCCTGTTTTACTGATCCCCTGCTGTACTGAGGCCCTGCTGTACTGATCCCTTGCTTTACTGAGGCCCTGGTTTACTGAGGCCCTGATGTACTGAGGCCCTGTGGCTTCAGGCGATTGCATCAAATTGCTTTTCTACTAAGTTTGAGACTACAGGCTGTTTGTCCTTTGTACCCAGCGGTAGTACTGACTACACCAGCATTTTTTGCCCAGAAGTAACACTGACTACACCAGCATGTTTGGCCAAGAAGTGACACTGACTACACCAGCATGTTGGGCCTAGAGATAACACTGACTACACCAGCATTGTACAGTGATTGACTATCGATGACGAATTTCAGACGTCAGACACAAAGAGTGAAGAGAGGTAAAGAGAAAAATGCAACAGGCCACACAGTCCTGAGAAAACCATCATCTTTCACAGGAACCATTAATGTTCTCACACAAAACACCCAGAGAACTGTAACTCTCAGGTGGTTTAGAAAAGCATTTACCGCCGAACGTGTGAAGAAAGGCACTTACCCCATTTACTGCCAACCCATGATGCACCTAACAACATGAGAACCAGTATCTCCATCCTTGCCACCGAGGAATAAACAGCCCCCTACTCCAGCCGATCCATTAGAAAACCATGTACTCTGTCCACTCCGTATGGATCAGACGAGGCCTTTACTCGTGCTAGAAAGTTGATCTGTATCTAAAGCTCAACATCAAGAGAGACAATGCCCTGGGAGGGTAAAGAGGTACTTCTCCATTCAGGGCCAGCTATATATATATATATATATATATATATATATATATATATATATATACACACACACACACACACACACACACACACACACACACACACACACACACACACACACACACACACACACACACACACACACACACACACACACACACACACACACAGACAGTGCAATAACATAAAGTAAACTACTTGACCGTAGATGCTCCAGGGTCGCCGTTGAATGGCAGACCCTGGCCGTGACCCCATTCTCCTAGCATGTCTCAGGGAGAGTTGGGATATGCAAAAAACACATTTACAATTCACACATGCGCATTAATACACACGTGTGTGTGTGTGTGTGTGTGTGTGTGTGTGTGTGTGTGTGTGTGTGTGTGTGCGTGCGTGCGTGCGTGCGTGCGTGCGTGCGTGCGTGCGTGTGTGTGTGTGCGTGCGTGTGTGTGTGTGTGTGTGTGTGAAATAGGACAAATATAAGCACCCACCAACACACTCTGTCCCCTCAACTCATTACTGCATTATGGTGAGACGTGGCGTGTGGGTTTTAACAGCCTCAAAGTGAAAAACAAGACAATCCAATCAATATTATTGATTAGGCATCCCTCAAAGCTACTGTTTAAGCATGCTGTTTTTAACCCTTTACAGTCTCACTCTCCCTATCGCTTCTTTGCCGCTATTACAGATCTCTGGGCCGAGATGTGCTGATGTTAGCTGTGCTGTATTGAGACAGAGCTGAGCACATAAACTAGTCTAGACAGAGTCAGGAGAGAGCAGATATAGAGACCTGGAAGTGTCATGTGAAGGTCAATGGATTAACTGTTATTGGTTGGAAGATTATAGTGCGGTGACCTTACATCTTAATATTGACTTGTTGGTTACTGGAAATGCTTAATCAAGCACATTTCGCTGCAAGATGTTAATGATTTAAATCATTACATAAATATATTTCCATATTTGCATAAGTGCTTTCTGTCACATTCTGACCATAGCTCTTTTGCCCCTCAGTCCTGAGTTACCCCTCAGTCCAGAGCTGCCCCTCAGTCCGGAGCTGTCCTTCAGTCCGGAGTTGCCCTCAGTCCTGAGCTACCTCTCAGTCATGATCTAACTCTCAGTCATGAGCTACCCCTCAGTCATGAGCTACCTCTCAGTCATGAGCTAACCCTGTCATGAGCTACCCCTCAGTCCTGAGCTGCCCCTCAGTCCGGAGCTGCCCCTCAGTCCGGAGGAGTTTCCTCAGTCCAGAGGCGCCCCTTAGTCCAGAGGCGCTCCTCAGTCCAGTGGGGCCCTTTGTTAGGGTTCCCAGGCCAAGGTCGGCAGCGAGGGTCGCCGCTCAAAGGACGCTAAGAAAGCGGACAAAAACAATGATGGAGTGGGTTCCACGTCCAGCGCAAGAGCCGCCACCGCGGACAGATGCCCACCCAGACCCTCCCCTATAGGTTCAGGTTTTGCGACCGGAGTCCGCACCCTTGGGGGGGGGGGGGGGGGTACTGTCACGTTCTGACCATAGTTCTTTTGTATTTTCTTTGTTTTAGTGTGGTCAGGGCGTGAGTTGGGTGGGTTATCTATGTTTTGTGTTTCTATGTTGGGTTTGTCATTTGGCCTGATATGGTTCTCAATCAGAGGCAGGTGTTTGTCATTGTCTCTGATTGGGAACCATATTTAGGTAGCCTGTTTTGTCTTTGGTTTGTGGGTGTTTGTCTTCCGTGTCAGTGTTTGTCGCCATACGGTACTTTTTCGTTCGTTCACTTCGTTTATTGTTTTGGTTCCAGTGTTCAGTTTTTGTTTATTAAAAAGACATGAACACTTACCACGCCGCACCTTGGTCCAATCCTTCTTCCACCCAAGAAAACTGTTACACTTTCATATCAGGGCAGATGAAGGAAAGGAGACATGGAGAGGAAAGGATAGTAGGCCCCCCCTTGTGTCTGTGGGAATTACTGTACCTGTTAGCTGCTGTTAGGACATTGAGACATCCTTTTCCTCAATCTCATTTCCAACCCATCCAAAGACACATGGGAAACCCTGTTATTTCTGCTTCACTCGCTGGGGTGACTGCCTGGAATAACACACACAGAGAGAGAGAGAGAGAGAGAGAGAGAGAGAGAGAGAGAGAGAGAGAGAGAGAGAGAGAGAGAGAGAGAGAGAGAGATCAAGCACAGACTCTTCAGAAATACCTTGTTGAGTTAATTTGCTGCCTGAGTTGTGATTTCCAATGAGCGCTCTGTGATGACTTTGTCATTTGCAGGTACATCTCTGTCCAGAACTATACGGTGGTAGAGAGCATCCTGGAAGATTTCAAAGCTGCCACCTGCCCTCTGTCCATCTCTTCCTGCTGGTCAAGCTGGTCTGACCAGCATGGCACGCGTCCCCCGTTTGTAGGCCAGCGGATCAATTTCCAAACCCAAAATTATATATGGTCCTCCTGAGTTGCGCAGCGGTCTAAGGGACTGCGTGCTTGAGGCATCACGACAGACCCGGGTTTGAATCCAGGATGTGTCACAACCAGCCGTGACCGGGAGTCCCATAGGCGGTGCAAAATTGGCCCAGCATCGTCCGGAATAAGGTAGGTATTGGCCGGGGGGTTTTACTTGGCTCTTCGCGCTCTAGCAGCTCCTTGTGACAGGCCAGGTGCCTGCAGACTGACTTTTGTCGTCAGTTGAGCCGTGTTTCCTCTAACACAATGGTGCAGCTGGCTTCCGGGTTAGGCGGGCCGTTGTTAAGGAGTTTGGCGGGTCAGTTTGGTGGGTCATGTTTCGGACGCATGACTCGACCTTCGCCTCTCCTAAGCCCGTTGGGGGGTTGCAGTGATGAGACAAGATCACAATTAGATATCACGAAATTGGGAGAAAAAGGGAATAAATAAATGAATCATTTAATATACAGTTTTTTTTTTGTTTTGTTTTTTCACCTTTATTTAACCAGGTAGGCTAGTTGAGAACAAGTTCTCATTTGCAACTGCGACCTGGCCAAGATAAAGCATAGCAGTGTGAACAGACAACAACACAGAGTTGAATTCGGAAGTTTACATACACCTTAGCCAAATACATTTAAAATCAGTTTTTCACAATTCCTAACATTTAATTCTAGTAGGATCACCACTTTATTTTAAGAATGTGAAATGTCAGAATAATAGTAGAGAGAATGATTCATATCTTTAATATTTTATTTCTTTCATCACATTGATAGAGATTTGGTAGAACTGATTTAAGTTTCCCTGCATTAACGTCTCCGGCCACTAGGAGCGCCGCCTCTAGGTGAATGGTTTCCTGTTTGCTTATTTCCTTATACAGCTGACTGAATGCGGTCTTAGTTCCAGCATCTGTTTGCGGTGGTAAATAAACAGCCACGAAAAGTATAGCTGAGAACTCTCTAGGCAAGTAGTGTGGCCTGCAATTTAGTCTATTCTGTTTGAATAGACTAAAATGAACAGTTTTGTATGCGTAAAAAAATATGGCATGCTAGCTCCATCCTGGTGGCTTCTATTGTGTTATTGACTGTACGTTTGTTTATTCCATGTGTAACTCTGAGTTGTTGTTTTTGTCGCACTGCTTTGCTTTATCTTGGCCAGGTCACAATTATAAATGAGAACTTGTTCTCAACCGGCCTACCTGGTTAAATAAAGGTGAAAGAAAAGAAAATAAACGAGTGGACTAATTCCATAGATAGAGAATGGCAGATTATTGGTTTGAATCTCACTGATGTTATGTCACGATAAAAATATATGTTTGCATGATTAATTACATGAAGTCGCTCTGGATAAGAGCGTCTGCTAAATGACTAAAATGTAAAATGTAAATGTAATGATTAATGCCTTAGGAAATTAATTCTCATGTGTGCTATCTGTGCTTGAAGTTTAAAAAAAAATAAGCTAGCAGGGTCTTATTGAAACATTGAGTAAAAGTGAGTTATTCAAAGTGAGTCAAAAACCTCAAAATAACCTATAATTTCTGTTGTCAGAGCATTAATAAAACAGCCCAGGAAACATTTCAAGGAACCAGAGAAAAACGTTATCAGAGCCTCCCTCCAACTTAAAAATAAATGTTCCATGAACAAATAAAGAGTTTTACTTCTGTTCTCAGAACATAAAAAAAAAATCAGTTCTACCAGTCAGGAAACGTGTGGCTTCATTCCCACAACCAATGTGAAACCAAAAACATACGTTCCCATAACTTCCATGGAACCAAATGTGTTAGCTGCATTGGGTGTGTACCGGTATGAATGATCTGTGATCTCTCACTGTTTGTCAGGCTGTTGCAGGCTGCCACATATTTGACTGTTATGTTTCATGTGTCCATGTCTGCTTAGGTTTCTTGGTCTTTCAAGTTGGACAGTAGAGAGATTAATGTATCATTATTGTCTCTCTACTCGTGTTACAATTTTTTGGTGTTTCTTGTTTTCAGTGTCCATCCCTCTTGTTTAAAAATACTGTCACAGGACCACAGAATGTCACAGAGAAAGGGAATCAACCATTAAACAAACTGTGTCGTGGAGCCTCGAGTTACCCTGTATCGCCAGATAGTCTACAACACCCCACCAGAGTCATCAAGTTACCCACGGTTACATCACTTCCCCTTTCCTCTGTCTGTTGCTTTCTGGTGCTTCGGCAGCCTGAGACCCTGCTTGCCACTCTGTCTGTCTCTGGCCTCCCCTTCCATCTCTTCCTCCTTCACCCCTCCTCACCTCTCTTCACATCTCTCACTCTCACTCTCCATATCCGCTCCTCACGTGAACTCTGAACTCTCACTCCATCTTCATTATCCCCAATTTCCCCTCATCTCTACTCTCTCTTCCACCTCACCCCTCCTCTCTTCACCTCCTCACCCCTCTTTTTCTCCCCTCTCACCTCTACTCTCCTGCCTCATTCCATTTCTCCCTCTCACCCCTCCTCTCCTCTCTCCCCCATCTCCTCTTCTGACCTCTCATTTCCTCTCTCAACCCTCCCAAACACTCATCTTCCCCTCCTCTCATCTCGTCTATCACTGAGCTCTCGTTCTGACCGCTTTGCCCCAAGCAGCAGGAGATGAGGCTCATATCAGCTCCATATTGATTTTCCACACAGACGCTCTCTTCCACACAGTGTCAAAATAAACCCAGGCGGAGACCAGTTGGTTGGATAGACATTTATTTCACCTTTATATATACAGGTAAGACACATTTTTATTTCCAATGACGTCCTGACAAACACATCAATAAACATTAATTACACTATACATTTCTACAGTATATGCAGTTGAAGTCGGAAGTTTACATACACCGTAGCCAAATACATTTAATAAACTCAGTTTTTCACAATTCCTGGCATCTAATCCTAGTTAACATTCCCTGTTTAAGCTCAGTTAGGATCACCACTTTCTATTAAGAATGTGAAATGTCAGAATAATAGTAGAGAGAATGATTAATTTCTTTCATCTTTTATTTCTTACATCACATTCCCAGTGGGTCAGAAGTTTACATACACTCGATTAGTATTTGGTAGCATTGCCTTTAAATTGTTTAACTTGGGTCAAACGTTTCGGGTAGCCTTCCACAAACTTCCCACAATAAGTTGGGTCAAATTTGGCCCAATCCTCCTGACAGAGCTGGTGTAACTAAGTCAGGTTTATAGGCCTCCTTGCTCGCACATACTTTTTCAGTTCTGCCAACACATTTTCTATAGGATTGAGGTCAGAGCTTTGTGATGGCCACTCCAATACCTTGACTTTGTTGTCCTTAAGCCATTTTGCCATTGTCCATTTGGAAGACCCATTTGCGGCCAAGCTTTAACTTCCTGACTGATGTCTTGAGATGTTGCTTCAATATATCCACATAATTTTCCATCCTCATGATGCCATCTATTTTGTGAAGTGCACCAGTCCCTCCTGCAGCAAAGCACCGGCACAACATGATGCTGCCACCCCCTTGCTTCACGGTTGGGATGGTGTTCTTCGGCTTGCAAGACTCCCCCTTTTTCCTCCAAACATAACAACGGTCATCATGGCCAAACAGTTCTATTTCTGTTTCATCAGACCAGAGGACATTTCTCCAAAAAGTTAGATCTTTGTCCCCATGTGCAGTTGCAAACCGTAGTCTGGCTTTTTTATGGCGGTTTTGGAATCAGTGGCTTCTTCCTTGCTGAGCGGCCTTTCAAGTTATGTCGATATAGGACTCGGTTTACTGTGGATATATATACTTTTGTACCTGTTTCCTCCAGCATCTTCACAAGGTCCTTTGCTGTTGTTCTGGGATGTGATTTGTGTGATTTGCACTTTTCGCACCAGAGTACGTTCATCTCTAGGAGACAGAACGCATCTCCTTCCTGAGCGGTATGATGGCTGCGTGGTCCCATGGTGTTTATATGTGCATACTATTGTTTGTACAGATGAACGTGGTACCTTCAGGCGTTTGGAAATTGCTCCCAAGGATGAACCAAACTTGTGGAGGTCTACAATTTATTTTCTGTCTTGGCAGGTTTCTTTTGATTTTCCCATGATGTCAAGCAAAGAGGCACTGAGTTTGAAGGTAGGCCTTGAATTACATCCACACGTATACCTCCAATTGACTCAAATTATGTCAATTAGCCTATCAGAAGCTTCTAAAGCCATGACATCATTTTCAGGAATTTTCCAAGCTGTTTAAAGGCACAGTCAACTTAGTGTATGTAAACTTCTGACCCACTGGAATTGTGATACAGTGAATTATATGTGAAATAATCTGTCTGTAAACAATTGTTGGAAAAATTACTTGTGTCATGTACAAAGTAGATGTCCTAACCGACTTACCAAAACTATAGTTTGTTAAAAATAAATTTGTGGAGTAGTTGAAAAACGGGTTTTAAAGACTCCGACCTAAGTGTATGTAAACTTCCGACTTCAACTGTACACTTTAATTACACAATACATTAAAAGCCAACACAAAACACAAAAAGCAAAACACAATCATTTAAAACCAACACATTATTCAGTAAAAAAGCCCTCTAACATCTACCTGAATTGCCCTAGAGGCACCAAATCCGCTCATTGTATATCCATCCGTGTATACATACTTCGTAAACTGTCAGATAAATGCTTACATACGGGCTTTTTCCAACCAGTACCAACATGATGTGCAGGGGTACACGGTAATTGACGTACTGTAGATATGTAAATATAGGTAGGTATAAAGTGACTAGGCATGTTGTTTCCAGACTTCCAGACAGAGAGAACAGTCTATGAATTGGGTGGCTGAGGTCTTTGACAAATTTTAGGACCTTTCACTGAGACCACCTGGTACAGAGGTCCTGGATGGCAGGGAGATCAGCCCCAGTGATGTACTGGGCCGTACGCACTACCATCTGTAATGCCTTGTGGTCAGATGCCAAGCAGTTGCCATTCCAAGAGGTGATGAAGCCAGTCAAGATGCTCACTCAATGGTGCAGCTGTAGAGCTTTTTGAGGATCTGAAGGCCCATGCCAAATCTTTTCAGCCTCCTGAGGGGGAAGAGGAATTGTTGTGCCTTCTTCACGACTGTGTTGGTGTGTGTGGACGATGATAATTCCTTAGTGATGTAGACACCGAGGAACGGTGTATCCGACCCGCTCCACTACAGCCCCGTCGATGTGGATGGGGGCGTGCTCGGCCTAACCGCGATCAGCTCCTTTGTCTTGCTGACGTTGAGGGAGAGGTTTCTGAACTCCTCCCAATAGGCTGTTTCATTATCGTTGGTGATCAGGCCAACCACCGTTGTGTCGTCAGCAAACTTAATGATGGTGTTCCAGTCATGCATGGCCACGCAGTTGTCAGTGAACAGGGAGTACAGGAGGGGACTAAGCACACAACCCTGAGGGGCCCCCATGTAAAGGGTCAGCATGGCGGATGTGTTGTTGCCTACCCTCACCACCTGGGGGCGGCCTGTCAGGAAGTCCAGGATCCAGTTACAGAGGGAGGTGTTCAGTCCCAGGGTCCTGAGCTTAGTGATGAGCTTGGAGGGCTCTATGGTGTTGAAAACTATGGTGTTCCTCTTGTCCAGATGGGAGAAGGCAGTGTGGAATGCAACAGAGATTGTATCATCTGTTGGGGCGGTATGCGAATTGGAGTGGGTCATGGGTTTCTGGGATGATGGTGTTGATGTGAGCCATGATCGGACTGCATTTCAAAACATTTCATGTCTACAGATGTGAGTACTACGGAGCGATAGTCATTTAGACAGGTTACCTTGGTGTTCTTGTGCACAGGGACTATGGTGGTCTGCTTGAAACATGTAGGTATTACACACTGGGTCAGGGACAAGTTGAAAATGTCAGTGAAGACACTTGCCAGCTGGTCAGTGCATGCTCTGAGTACTGATCCTGATAATCCTTCTGGCCCCGTGGATTTGTGAATGTTAATCTGTTTAAAGGTCTTACTCACATCGGCTACAGAGAGCGAGATCACACAGTTGTTTGGAACAGCTGGTGCTCTCATACACAATTCAGTGTTGCTTGCCTCGAAGTGATCATAGAATGAATTTAGCTTGTCTGGTAAGCTCGAGTCACTGGGCAGCTCGCGGCTGAGTTTCCCTTTGTAAGCATTTTCTTGGTGGCTCACGACTATATACAGCTCATTGATTGCGGTCTCAGTGCCAGCATCCAGTCTGTCTCGGTAAATAGTATGGTCTGCAGTTATCATGAGGTATTCTAATTCAGGCGCGCAAAACCTCAAGACCTCCTTTAAGGGAGAGGGGTGTGTATTTTTATTAACAACAGCTGGTGATCAATCTCAAATGTCAACCTTAACCGAAGCTGCCATTCGGTCTTGATGATGCATAGAAAAACCAGCTACATATATGGTATATTGTCCATGTCCTTGTGCAGCCACAACTCCGAGAAACATAGGATTCTTCCCGTTGATAGGATAGTCTCAACTGGAGCTTGTCCAGTTTGTTCTCTAGTGATTGCACGTTTGCCAATAGAACTGGGGGTATAGGCAGTTTATATACTCGTCAACGTAGACTTGTCAGGGAGACTGCTCTGTTGTCTCTCTTGCGCCGTCTCTTTCTCTTTCGAGTCCTGTGGATTGGGGCCTGACCCGGAATGAGTAGCTACCGACTCGTTGAAGTAGAAATCTTCATCCAAATCATGGTTAGTAATTGCTGTTCTGATGTCCAGAAGCTGTTTTCGGTCATAGGAAATGATGGCGGAAATATTATTTGCAAAACAAGTTGTCATCAGCGTAAAAAAACACACAAAATAGCAGAATTGGTCAGGAGCCTGTAAAACGGCAGCTATACATCTCTGCAGCACCACATTTGTTGCGCCATATCAAACTAGTCTTGTGGTGAGTCATTAACATTCAGCATAGGCCTCATTCTAATGCCTGACCACCTCTCCACTGGTCCTGGGGTCTATTTTCAAAGCGTTTCAGGCCTCTACTCTCTGATTCAGTTTGATGAGATTTTAAATTAGCATAATCTCATCTCCAAATGTAGGAGACAATTACAGGCCATGAGTTGAAGTGAAACTACTCTCTCTCTTTAACTCTCTATACTCTCCTGCTTTCCCTCTCTTCTTCAAGTTCCTTCATACTATCTCTTTCCATCTCTCCTTCTCCTCTCTCTTTATCCGTCTCTCTCTTTCTTTCGCCCCACCACCAACCCATCTCTCTCTCTCTCTCTCTCTCTCTCTCTCTCTCTCTCTCTCTCTCTCTCTCTCTCTCTCTCTCTCTCTCTCTCTCTCTCTCTCTCTCTCTCTCTCTCTCTCTCTCTCTCTCTCTCTCTCTCTCTATCTCTCTGTCAAAGGCACAGTGACCTCTAAGCGTCCTGGCTCAAGCCTGTCTTTCTGTCTTTCTCATATGTTCTCTCAGGAGAGCCACCAACCATCCTGCTAGCCTGCTAGTCTGGTATTTCTACAGTGTGTGTGTGTGTGTGTGTGTGTGTGTGTAGGCTGTCGAAACAGATTTAATTATTCTATATTGCTGCTCACATTAGCATATACTTATCTCTGAGTTGCTTTTCCCCTGACTCTGCAAGTTTAGATGTTGAAACTCTCCTCTTTTTCAGTTTGGTCTATTGAGAGGTACTGTATATCTTCCTATTTACCTCCCTGTCAATCTTTCCATTCCACTCATCTTTCCCTTCTTTCTTCATGCTTGTCTCTTTAACCCATGCCTGTCTGGAGAGTGTGGTGTGAGCTAAAGTATTTTCAACCCCCGGAAGCCATGTAACGGTCTGGCAGATGAACTGAAATAACAGAGGCTTGTTTTTGGCCGATTCTTCATGAGTTTTACTGCGCTGTCTGTCCTTGAGAAACACACTATTCATGTGCTTGTGGGGATATCTAGCTGGAGTTATGGTAGGGCGACAGACATGTTATAAAAAACACTTTGGGTTTGGAAGCATGTTATAAATAAAATATGTCCAATAGATAATAGCATATGGATAATAGAGAGGACTAAAATAGTTAGATTTGATTCCTGTACACAAATTATATAGATTTGTTTTGTTTACAGCACCAGTTACCAACCCTTTTTGAGTCAAGATCACTTTCTGAGTCAAAATGCAAGCCGTGATAAAGTAAATAAATTAACTTTCCCCGCGCTACACAGGGCTATATTGGTCTGTTAATACAGGCACGATTAAAGGCACAGTGCACTACTTTTGTAAATAATTTGTATTTTATTTTATTTTAAATTATAATTTATTTAATAATTTATTTTCTTATTTAATATTACTTATCAAATGTAAATCCAGATTTTTCAGGGGGTGTTGCAGCTTCCTGCGGCTATGTCTTCAGACATATGAAATGGTTCAAAATGGGAACACCCGCCTACCCAGCGCACGGGGCAGCTGAATCGGTGCACTGAGGCGAATGAAAAAAATAAGAATGCAAGGGTTTTTACAGAAATGTTTGGCGATTGACTAGGAATACCTTAGAGATCGACTAGTCGATCACGATCGCCTGGATGGGGCCCACTGTTTACAGTGTAAGTGTGATGCCTTCTGTGGTATAAAGATAACTAAGAGGTTATCTAAGACTAGTGGTAGCAGACACTATTTGACTGAAGAAGGTACATGACCTGAAGAAGTAGCTTTTTGCAGTAAACGCCAGTATGCAAGGTTAGAGTGAAATATGGGCTCCAGACTCTAAATACTGCCGGAAGGCAGTGGCAGTTTGAAAACAATGTTTTTTTTTATTTGGCTATCATCCTGTAGTTTGGTGTATTCTATATTTGCTGCATTGCCTTATGGATTGCAATAAATGTCAAAAGTTTTCGGAGTGGAATGAGACAAAGTAGGAGGCGGATGTGCATACTTTTTCCAGTGGAGTAATATTAGTGTCTTGACCTCTAATGTCAGCATCACCCTGAATGTAATATTTAATAACTGTGTTTGTGTGTCTGGGGCCCTCCTTCATCACAGAAACATTACACAAATCCCACAATTACGATCATTAACATTCTCCCTCTATACAGTGTAAAAAGTAATTGCCTTACTCAATAAAGCAATTGAGTAGTGGTTTTTCAAACATCTCCAACTGCATGTAGAAGTCAAAACGTATAACTCACTCAGATGTCAGATGTTGTGATAAATGAATGTTTTTTAGTACTCTTTACAAATATTAGCTTAATGAGTAAATACACCTTTATTTATCCTTGTTCTGCTAATCTGAAGTTAGTGAGTTTTTACAAGTTAGGAGTATTTATCATTTTAAAGTCCATCTAACGAATGGTTCTAGGAAGCAGGATTCCACAAAAAGATGTAGTTAGCAGAATTAATAACTTTTTACTAAGGTCAGTCTGACTTCACAGAGCAACACATTAACGCCTCAGTCTTGTCTTGCACTCCCCCTCACTTACACTTAGGCTGCACTTTGCTGACTTCCACCAGACACAGACACACACACACACACACACACACACACACACACACACACACACACACAACACCCACCAAATTATTATTACATACACGCACACACAGACAGTGGACACGTGGATGTGATGAGGCCAGAGCACAGAGCACAGGGCCCAGAGGGATACGGTTCACAGTGTAGGAGGCTGAGGAATCAATAACCGCTTATGAAAACAAAGGGAAACCGCAGAGAGCAGTCACAGGCAGAATAAGCCGTGCTTAATTTGAGCTGGATCCAGCACCCCTCCATTTTGGCCAATTTTGTTCCGGAACCTCTCATGTTATGAAACATTATTTTCACTTCTTTGCTATGTAAAAATTTGAATAAAAGCGATCGTAGTTCATTTGAGTTGCCTCTTCGTTAATTCTCCTGCCACCATAAAAAACGTCATGTGAAAAAGTAGATGAATAGTTTATGGTTTGCGCAACATGGTAACCTGTTTCAGACCAACGTGTGGCTGTGGCTGTGGCTGGGGCTGTGGCTAGGGCTGTGGCTGGGGCTGGGGCTGAGGATGTGGCTGGAACTGTGGCTGTGGCTGGGGATGGGGCTGGGGCTGGGGCTAAGGATGTGGCTGGGGCTGGGCCTGGGGCGGGGGCTGGGGTTGTGGCTGGGGCTGGGGCGGGGGCTGGGGTTGTGGCTGGGGCTGGGGCTGTGGCTGGGGCTGGGGCTGTGGCTTTGTGAGAAGCATGCCAGTATCTCTCACCTAACTAGAATGAGATTCACCTTTTATGATCCCTCTCTATCTCTGCACTCATTTATCATAGCAGCGCAAAGGGTTCTGAATGAACTGCAGCACACCAGATAAATTGAAACACATTTGCCAAAATTATAGAATTACTGCAGTCTGTTCAGAAATGAATGAAATCATTCAGAATAGCCTAGTACAACATGAGTAGGCCTATCATTTAGCCAGAGGACCTATAGCTTATTTAAATAAATAGCCTAGCTGTGGATTGTAGCCCAATAACAAGGAATAGCTGTCAATAGGTGTATTGGAGGTGAAGTCAGGTGCAGGAGAGCAGAGTATAATGAACAGGCACACTTTTATTATAGTTCCAAACATGAGAGCATCACATAAAACAAACGCGCTCAAAAAATGGAACATAAAAGTAAAGCGCCTATACTAACACCACATAACATGAAAACAATTACACACAAAACATGATGGGAAACAGAGGGTAAAATACAATTAGCTTGATTGGGAAATGAAAACCAGGTGTATTTGGAAACAAGACAAGACAAATGGATATATGAAAAATGGAGCGGCGATGGCTAGAAAGCCGGTGACGTCGATCAACAAAAAGCCGTCCAAACAAGGAGAGGAGCCGACTTCGGCACAAGGAGAGGAGCCGACTTCGGCACAAGGAGAGGAGCCGACTTCGGCACAAGGAGAGGAGCCGACTTCGGCACAAGGAGAGGAGCCGACTTCGGCACAAGGAGAGGAGCCGACTTCGGCACAAGGAGAGGAGCCGACGTCGGCACAAGGAGAGGAGCCGACTTCGGCACAAGGAGAGGAGCCGACTTCGGCACAAGGAGAGGAGCCGACTTCAGCGCAAGTCGTGACAATAGCCTTCCAGAATGCGTGGCAATTCTCTGTGAAAAAACAGCATGCGGACAAGCAGGCCTTTCGCAATATTTCATATAAAATTGAGGGAAAATGGGATGGAAAGCAAATGGCTCTATGCTGTAAGCTACCGAAATATTTGATTAACTTCCAAATATTGTTTTACAAAAGAGAGAGAGAGAGAGAGAGAGAGAGAGAGAGAGAGAGAGAGAGAGAGAGAGAGAGAGAGAGAGAGAGAGAGAGAGAGAGAGAGAGAGAGAGAGAGAGAGAGAGAGAGAGAGAGAGAGAGAGAGAGAGAGAGAGAGAGAGAGAGCACGAGCGCATCAGCCATCACCAGTGAGTGAGCTGTGCATCATTGAGTGAGTCAGTGAAACTGGAAAGCATTTTTAGGACTATAATTTCCTCCTCATATTGTAGCCTACAATGTGTCTCCACACACCTGGGCTATGGATGGATTCAAGACAAGGTCGTTTTTATTGATCTCAGTTTGTCAGTGTCTAAGTAGCCTGCCATTTCGTTCATTTGTGAGGTATTAAAAAAGATTCTGCCAAAGTCCCCAGTCATGTAAAACAACATAGAATTGCATGTAAGTGCCTATACTCTATGTCACTACGCAACTGCAATGATGTGCATGCAATGATTTATTGTTAAGGGGATTTTTAAAATGTGTTCCAATACCTCAGAACTCCCCTTCCACCACACGCATTCACTTTTTGTTTAGGCACCTCCTGATATACAAATGAAGCACCGAGAATAAGCTACTTACCACCAGGCATGCAACCCTCATCACCCTACATGACAAGACCAGGAAAACAATCCCAGTAGGGTGAAACATACACAGTGGTGGAAAAAGTACCCAATTGTCATACTTGAGTAAAAGTCAAGATACGTTAATAGAAAATGACGCAAGTAAAAGTGAATATCACCCAGTAAAATACTACTTGAGTAAAAGTCTAAAAGTATTTGGTTTAAAATGTACTTAAGTATCAAAAAAGTTCAAGTATAAATAATTTCAAATTCCTTATATTAAGCAAACCAGATGGCACGATTTTCTTGTTTTTGTTTAATTATGAATAGCCAGGGGAACCCTCGAACACTCAAACATAATTTACAGACGAAGCATGTGTGTTTAGTGAGTCTGCCAGATCAGGTGTCCTGCTAAGCATTCAAAATTGAACAAGTACTTTTGGGTGTCAGGGAAAATGTATGGAGTAAAAAGTACATTATTTTCTTTAGGAATGTAGTGAAGTAAACGTAAAAGTTGTCAAAAATAAAAATAGTAAACTACAGATACCAAAAAAACAACTTAAGTAGTACTTAAAAGTAATTTTACTTAAGTACTTTACACAACTGGGCATACACATAGGCATGCACGTGCACACGTGCACACACATATACACATACAGAGGGAAGACAGACAGACACATCTGAGACCCTCCCTCACACCACTTTGAGTACAAATCTCCACACAAAGTGTAAGAGGATGTGGTCATTACCAATATCTTTACAGGAACATCTATCTTCCCTCATATGGATCTCTATGTCACATGAATTGATGCTGGAGAGACGAAGCAGGTACCGGGAGTCAAACATTAAATAAATAACGGACATGGAATGAGACAGGAACAGCGTCAGCAAACAGAAAACAAAGACAAAGAACAATCAATGCAGAAGCGGGGAACAGAGCTGAGGAACTGGCAAATATAAGGGAGGTAATAAACAGGTGATAAGTGTGTCCAGGTGAGTCTAATATCGCTGATGCGCGTGACGAGGGAAGGCAGGTGTGCGTAATGGATGATAGGAGTGCGTGATGCAGGGCAGCCTGGCACCCTCAAGCGCTGGGGGGGGGGGGGAGCAGACGTAACAGTACCCCCCCTCTAGGGGCGCCTGGGCGAACCTGGGCGAACCAGCTGAGACATGGGCGCTGGGCAAGCCGGTTGAGGCGTGGAAGCCCAATGAAATGGCAGGAGCGTGAGAGCCTGGGGAGCCGGCTGAGGCCTGGAAGCCCGACAATCCGGCTGAGGCAAGATGCCTGTCGATCCCGCTGCAGAGAGGGAGCCCAAAGATCCGGTGGAGTGTGACGTGGGATGGGAAGCCACCGAGCCAACCGAGGCAAGGAAACCTCTCGAGCCAGCCAAGGCGTGAAAGCCTGATGGAACCGGGGGTGCCTAAGCCAGCCCATCCGCGGCGGAATCCACCCCGACCTCACCAACAAAACAAAAATGTAACAAAAAAAACTCCTGGACTGGCTGGACGAACAAGAACTGACGATCAGGCTGAGGCCCGACATGGTATGGGCGCCAACTGGGGCAAGGAAACCTCTCGAGCCAGCTAGGACATGGAAGCCCGATGAGCTGGCTAGGCTCCCCCTGGTTCCATCGGTGGCGACCCAGAGCCGATGCCACCATACCAACCGGAACGCCAGTACTCCCCGATGCTTTGTGTGATGGCTGCTGCATTCTGTCACATGAATT
The DNA here is from genome assembly GCF_029448725.1 of Salvelinus fontinalis. Lineage (NCBI taxonomy): Eukaryota > Metazoa > Chordata > Actinopteri > Salmoniformes > Salmonidae > Salvelinus > Salvelinus fontinalis. The sequence goes on along the minus strand of NC_074697.1, from coordinate 19,471,328 downwards.
GACGCTGGAGAAACGAAGCAGGTACCGGGGAGTCAAACATTAAATAAATAACGGACATGGAACGAGACAGGAACAGCGTCAGCAAACAGAAAACAAAGACAAAGAACAAACAATGCAGAAGCGGGGAACAGAGCTGGGGAACTGACAAATATAAGGGAGGCAATAAACAGGTGATAAGTGAGTCCAGGTGAGTCTAATATCGCTGATGCGCGTGACGAGGGAAGACAGGTGTGCGTAATGGATGATCGGAGAACGTGATGCAGGGCAGCCTGGCGCCTTCAAGCACTAGGGGGGGGGAGCGGGAGCAGGAGCAGACGTGACACTCTAAGCCACCAGTTGTTTTGGGGAAAGGTGTGTTTTTTAAGTAAGCAAAACAGTAGTAGCAGTGGCAGCTATATTAAAACACCTCTCAACCAATTCATATATGCATGTATACAAATCAATAACTCGGGGCTGAATGCACAGTGGGGCTTAGGTAAAAAGGTTTAGTGCTGGACCAAAATGTGAATGAGTGTTTTTCTCTGTGTTGAGAATCTATGGTGGCCTGGCGTACTGTAAAACATTTCCCAAATGACCTCTCTCTCCCTCTCTTCCTCTCTGTCTTGCTTCCTCTCTCTCTCCCTCCCTCATTTTATTTTTCTCTCCCCTCCCTCTCTTCCCCTCTCTGCATCTCTCTGCTCCAGCCACATTGGTATGCAGTACAGTGAAACAGATACATTTCCCATTTAGCCCCTAGCACAATGTAAGTCAAAGCCTGCTGAATATGTTGAATATTTGCTGACCCACCCCCCACCTGCCCTCCTTCTTCTCTGTCTCCTTCTGTGGCCCTCACACATTCCCTCCCTCTAACTCTTGCTGTGACGGTCTCATTACCCCATCTCTCTCTCTCTCTCGGCAGAAACCCAGGCTGAGGCAGTGATAATCTGTCATTTATAATCAGTCACACAGATGGCCAACTACATGACTGTTAACTCCCCAAGAGGGAGATGAGGGGGACATACACAACACAGTGGGGGAATGTAGATGGGAGACACACACATTAGGGCAGAGAGAGGGGTGTATGGTAGTGTGTTGGTGGGGGTCTTCTGTCCAACGGTTTTCTTCACACCTGTAGATGGAGCTAGTAGTGATGGAATGAATGACTCCACAGACGATCCTACAGAAATAATCAGTGGTCACTGAGGGCTAAATTCTAACTTGAGATCCAAAACTCAGTACTACAGTATATGTATGCAACGCAGATTCCCTGATTTGTCTGCATACACTATGTTATGACTATGTTACAGTATGACTATTTAATAAATAACATCCCTTCACCAGGAGGTACATTACAAAGGATTTGATATTGGTATAAACACAGCTGCATTGTTTATGCTACAGTGATATGACTATTACATCACTGATGACAGCCGTGTTACACACTTAATTACACAATCCAATAAAACCCCACACTGACTCACTGCAGTAAAAAACTATTCTTAGTTCTCTTTGAACGGGCTCACTATAGCTGTGTTGGGTTTTTACTTCCAAGCTCCTCCACACGGACCGCCCTGAGAGGCCTAACAGCTTCCCGACTACATCGAGACCCCAGACATCCGTAAGATGTCTGAAACATGGTCTGAAACACGCTCTTTGACGTGTTAGTAAGTCTTAAATCTGGTTAAAACATGGCTTTTCTAATGTCTTAACTACCGCCTGTAACATGTGCAGGATGTTATCTGTTTTACAGCTCATAAAACAGACAGCTAGTGACCGGATTAGCGGTGTAGAAATAATGTAGGAAGGCCCACATGGATGGGCATCCGTTTCATTTTCTGTGTTAAAAGAAGACATGCATTGATAAGGAATAACAGGGGCCTTTATGGTTGGTACCTGTCGTTGCTAAGGATATGCCCAAGTGTTAGGTTTCAAAGAGGAGGAAGACAGCGGGGAAAAAGACAAGGCAGGGATGAAAAAATATCTAGATAGAGGGAGAAAGAGAACAGGAGGAAGATTATAGAGATGTTAAAGTAACTGACAAATCCATTCAACTCCCACTGAGCTGTCCACACAGCGCCCATCTCATATTCCTCCTCCTCTAATGCAGCCTGTCTATCTTTCTACGCTAACTTTCCCTCTCTCTTTTTCTATCTCTCTTTCTACGCTAACTTTCTCTCTATCCCTCTCTCTTTTTCTATCTCTCTTTCTACGCTAACTTTCTCTCTCTATCCCTCTCACTTTTTCTATCTCTCTTACTACGCTAACTTTCTCTCTATCACGCTCTCACTTTTTCTATCTCTCTTTCTATGCTAACTTTCTCTCTATCACGCTCTCACTTTTTCTATCTATCTTTCTACGCTAAATTTCTCTCTCTATCCCTCTCTCTTTTTCTATCTCTCTTTATACTCTAACTTTCTATCACGCTCTCACTTTTTCTATCTCTCTTATTCCTTCAGTATCTCTCTCTCACTGTCTCTCTCTCTGACTCACTGTCTCTCTCTCTCAATTTCAATTCAATTTAACAGGCTTTATTGACATGGAAAACATATGTTTATGTTGCCAAAGTAAGTGAAATACAGTTGAATTTGTAAGTTTACATACACTTGGGTTGGAGTCATTAATAATCCTGTTGGGGATGGGGGCGCTGTTTAGACTATTTATGCTAATTTGGCTAATTTTTTAAACGGCTTCCCACAAAATCCTTGATCGTACAATATGCATATTATTATTATTATTGGATAGAAAACAGTCTATAGTTTCTATAGGAGTTGAAATTTTGTCTCTAAGTGGAACAGAGCCCATTCTACAGCAATTTCCCTGACATGGATTCAGATTTCAGAAATGTTGGCCACTGTTCTGAAGTCAGTTAAAACGGCACTGATTTTGCTATGACTATACGGACACTTCTTACGTCTTCCCCTGGATGCCTTTACGTGATGACGATTCCAATGGGGTCGATTGCGCGTTCACAGGCCCTACAAATGAAAAAACCCTGAAGCTAGTCATTCTTTCCTTGGTGCGTAACGCGCGTGCTGGTCACCGACCCGCTCGTGTTCCAAGCGTTAGTTTAGCCTGTTATATTTCTCCGGTCATCTTTTCACTCGTTATAGGAGTTAAAAACATCATAAGGTAGTTAATTTAAAGCGTTTTATAGCAATTTATATCCGTTTAGTGCGATTTTGGGACATTTATTTTTGCAACGATGTGAAAAGTTGGGCACGCTTTTCAGTTCATCCCGAACGCAGTTGACATTTCCACATGGCAAGAGGACAGCTTTCCACCAAAAGACGATTTCTCCCAAGAAAGGATCCTTTGCCCAAGATACTGATGGAAGAACAGCTCAAGGTAGGACATTTTTATTATGATAAATCGTGTTTCTGTCGAAACATTTTAGTGGCTTAGAACGCCATGTTTTATGACGTAGCTTCGCTAGGCGCAAACTGTATTGAAAAGTAAGGATAAATTAAAAAATGTAATAACGCAATTGTATTAAGAATTAAATTGTCTATCAATCCCTGTCCACCCTATATTTTTTAGTCACGTTTATGAGTATTTATGTATAAGAGTAGATCACTGTCTAAGTGGCGCAAGGACTTTTTCTTTACCAGCTTGTCTACATTTCACATTGTCTAACCATGATTTTGGTGGCTAAATATAAACATTTGCGATCAAACTCTATATGGAATGTGTAATATGATGTTACAGGAGTGTCATCGGAAGAATTCTGAGAAGGTTAGTGAAAAAATTAATATCTTTTGGCGATGTTGACTTTTATCGCTCACTTTGGCTAGAATCAATGCTGGGCTGCTAATTGCTATGTGCTAAGCTAATATAACGATTTATTGTGTTTTCGCTGTAAGACACTTAGAAAATCTGAAATATTGTCTGTATTCACAGGATCTGTGTCTTTCGATTCGTGTATGCTGTGTATTTTTACGAAATGTTTGATGATTAGTAAGTAGGTAAACACGTTGCTCTAAGTAGTTTTTCTATTCCATTTGTGACGGTGGGTGCAATTGTAAACTATGATATCTACCTGAAATATGCACTTTTTTCTAACAAAACCTATCCCATACCATAAATATGTTATCAGACTGTCATCTGATGAGTTTTTTTGTTGGTTAGGGGCTATAAATATCTTAGTTTAGCCGAATTGGTGATGGCTACTGGTGTTGGTGGACAAATAAAAGATGGTGGATTATGCTAATGTGTTTTTAGGTAATAGATGTACATCTTTACATATTGTGTCTTCCCTGTAAAACATTTTAAAAATCGGAAATGTTGACTGGATTCACAAGATCTGTGTCTTTCATTAGCTGTATTGGACTTTAATGTGTGAAAGTTAAATATTTTAAAAAAATATTTTTTTTGAATTTCGCGGCACTGGTTTTTCAGTGGGGGGGGGGGGGGTGCCGCTAGCGCCACGCTGATCCTAGACAGGTTAAATCTCGTTTTTCAACCACTCCACAATTTTCTTGTTAACAAACTATAGTTTTGGCAAGTCAGTTAGGAAATCTACTTTGTGCACAAGTAATTTTTCCAACAATTGTTTAGAGATGGATTATTTCACTTATAATTCACTGTATCACTGTATCACAATTCCAGTGGGTCAGAAGTTTACATACACTAAGTTGACTGTGCCTTTAAACAGCTTGGAAAATTCCTGAAAATGATGTCATGGCTTTAGAAGCTTCTTATAGGCTAATTGACATAATTTGAGTCAATTGGAAGTGTACCTGCGGATGTAATTCAAGGCCTACCTTCAAACTCAGTGCCTCTTTGCTTGACATCATGGGAAAATCAAAAGAAACCTGCCAAGACAGAAAATAAATTGTAGACCTCCACAAGTTTGGTTCATCCTTGGGAGCAATTTCCAAACGCCTGAAGGTACCACGTTCATCTGTACAAACAATAGTATGCAAGTATAAACACCATTGGACCATGCAGCCGTCATACCGCTCAGGAAGGAGATGCGTTCTGTCTCCTAGAGATGAACATACTCTGGTGCGAAAAGTGCAAATCAATCCCAGAACAACAGCAAAGGACCTTGTGGAGTTGGTGGAGGAAACAGGTACAAAAGTATCTATATCCACAGTAAAACGAGTCCTATATCGACATAACCTGAAAGGCCGCTCAGCAAGGAAGAAGCCAATGCTCCAAAACCGTCATAAAAAAGCCAGACTACGGTTTGTAACTGCACATGGGGACAAAGATCATACTTTTTGGAGAAATGTTCTCTGGTCTGATGAAACAAAAATAGAACTGTTTGGCCATAATGACGATCATTATGTTTGGAGGGAAAAGGGGGCGGCTTGCAAGCCGAAGAACACCATCCCAACCGTGAAGCACAGGGGTAGCAGCATCATGTTGTGGGGGTGCTTTCCTGCAGGAGGGACTGGTGCACTTGACAAAATAGATGGCATCATCTGGAAGGAAAATTATGTGGATATATTGAAGCAAATGGGTCTTCCAAATGGACAATGACCCTAAGCAGACTTCCAAAGTGGTGGCAAAATGGCTTAAGGACAACAAATTCAAGGTATTGGAGTGGCCATCATAAAGCCCTGACCTCAATCCCATAGAAAATCTGTGGGAAGAACTGAAAAAGCGTGTGCGAGCAAGAAGGCCCACAAACCTAACTCAGTTACACCAGCTCTGTTAGGAGGAATGGGCCAAAATTCACCCCACTTATTGTGGGAAGCTTGTGGAAGGCTACCCGAAACGTTTGACCCAAGTTAAACAATTTAAAGGCAAAGCTACCAAATACTAATTGAGTGTATGTAAACGTCTGACCCACTGAGAATGTGATGAAAGAAAGAAAAGCTGAAATAAATCATTCGCTCTACTATTATTCTGACATTTTACATTTTTAATATAAAGTAGTGATCCCAACTGACCTAAAACAGGGAATTTTGGGGGGATTAAATGTCAGGAATGTAAGTGTATTTGGCTAAGGTGTATGTAAACTTCTGACTTCAACTGTAGATAATAAACAAAAGTGACTCAAATAATACAAAATTAATAGTAAACTTTTCACTCAGAAAAGTTCCAAAAGAATGAAGACTTTTCAAATGTCATATTATGTCTATATACAGTGTTATAACGATGTGCAAATAGTTAAAGTATAAAAGGGAAAATATTTAAACGTAAATATAGGTTTTATTTACAATGGTCTTTGTTCTTCACTGTTTGCCCTTTTCTTGTGAAAACAGGTCACAAATCCTGCTGCTATGATTGCACACTGTGGTATTTCACCCAATAGATATGGGAGTTTATGTTTTCGAATTCTTTGTTGGTCTGTGTAATCTGAGGGAAATATGTGTCTCTAATATGGTCATACATTTGGCAGGAGGTTAGGAAGTGCAGCTTAGTTTCCACCTAATTTTGTCGGCAGTGTGCACATAGCCTTTCTCTTGAGAGCCAGGTCTGCCTTTGGCGGCCTTTCTCAATAGCAAGGCTATGCTCACTGAATCTGTACCGGGTCAAATATTTCCTTAATTTTGGGTCAGTCAGAGTGGTCAGGTATTCTGCCATTGTGTACTCTCTTTTTAGGGCCAAATAAGTAATTATCTTTTTGTTTTCTTATGATTTGGTTTGGGCTAATTGTATTGCTGTCCTGGGGCTCTGTGGGGTCTGTTTGTGTTTGTGAACAGAGTCCCAGTACCAGCTGGCTGAGGGCACTCTTCTCTAGGATAATCTCTTTCTGTGGAGGAATGTGTTGGCATCTCTTCCTTTTAGGTGGTGGTAGAATTGAACAGCTCTTATCTAGCGGGTATTGTTTTAATTCTACTCTGCATATATTGTTTTAGGTTTGACGTTGCACACAAGGTATATTTTTGCAGAATTCCTACATGTAGAGTCTTAATTGGGGTGTTTGTCCCATTTTGTGAATTCTTGGCTGTCAAGTGGACCCCAGATCTCACAACTATAGAGGGCAATGTGTTCTATAACCGATTGAAGTATTTTGAGACAGATTCTAATTGGGACGTGGAGTTTTATGATCCTTTTGCTGGCATAGAAGGCCCTTCCTGCCTTGTCTCTCAGATCGTTCATAGCCTTGTGGAAGTTACCTGTGGTGTTGATGTTTAGGCCCAGGTAGGTATAATTCTTTGTGTGCTCTAGGGCAACGGTGTCTAGATAGAATTTGTGTCTGTTGTCCTGGCTACTTGTAACGGTGTTCCTCCTCCTCTTCAACCGAAGAGGAGGAGTAGTGATTGAACCAAGGCGCAGCGTTGTGAAATGACATATTTTAATTAAACAAGACGGAAAAAATACGAAACGAAAACACTTGAATAATTAACAAAATAACGTAGACAAACCTGAACATACGAACTTACAATATAACACGAAGAACGCACGAACAGGGAAAATAGACTACACAAAAAGAACGATGTACAAACAAACCGAACAGTCCCGTATGGTGCGACAAACACTGACACAGGAGACAACCACCCACAACGAACACTGTGAAAAACCTACCTAAATATGACTCTCAATTAGAGGAAACGCCAAACACCTGCCTCTAATTGAGAGCCATACCAGGCAACCCTTAAACCAACATAGAAACAGAAAACATAGAATGCCCACCCAAACTCACGTCCTGACCAACTAACACATACAAACTAACAGAAATAGGTCAGGAACGTGACATAACCCCCCCTTAAGGTGCGAACTCCGGGCGCACCAGCACAAAGTTTAGGGGAGGGTCTGGGTGGGCATCTGACCACGGTGGTGGCTCAGGCTCAGGACGAGGTCCCCACCCCACCATAGTCAATCCCAGCTTGCTAATCCCCCTCATAATGACCACCCCTCTCTTCCACCCACCTAATATAGGCAACACAAAATAAAGGGACAGCTCCGGGACAAGGTAGCTCAGGACATAGAGGTAGGTGAGAATAGAGAGGTAGATAGAGAGGTAGCTCAGGATAGAGAGGTAGCTCAGGATAGAGGGGCAACTCCGGACTGAAAGGCAGCTCCGGACAGAGAGACAGCTCTGGACTGAGGGGCAGTTCTGGATTAATGACCGCTCTGGGCTGAGGGACAGCTCATGACTGGCTGACGGCTCTGGATGCTCATGGCTGGCTGACGGCTCTGGACGCTCATGGCTGGCTGACGGCTCTGGACGCTCATGGCTGGCTGACGGCTCTGGACGCTCATGGCTGGCTGACGGCTCTGGACGCTCATGGCTGGCTGGCGGCTCTGGCAGATCCTGTCTGGTTGGCGGCTCTGGCAGATCCTGTCTGGTTGGCGGCACTGGCAGATCCTGTCTGGTTTGCGGCTCTGGCAGATCCTGTCTGGTTGGCGGCTCTGGCAGATCCTGTCTGGTTGGCGGCTCTGGCAGATCCTGTCTGGTTGGTGGCTCTGGCAGATCCTGACTGACGAATGGCTCTAGCGGCTCCTGACTGACTAACGGCTCTGACGGCTCGGGACAGACGGGCGGCTCTAATGGCTCGGGACAGACGGATGGCTCAGACGGCACTGGGCAGACGGATGGCTCAGACGGCGCTGGGGAGACGGATGGCTCAGACGGCGCTGGGGAGACGGATGGCTCAGACGGCGCTGGGGAGACGGATGGCTCAGACGGCACTGGGGAGACGGATGGCTCAGACTGATCCTGTCTAGCGGAAGGCTTTGGCTGCTCCTGTCTGGTGGAAGGCTCTAGCGGCTCCTGTCTGGCGGAAGGCTCTAGCGGCTCCAGTCTGGCGGAAGGCTCTGTAGGCTCATGGCAGACGGGCGGCTTTGCAGGCTCATGGCAGACGGGCGGCTTTGAAGGCTCAATACAGACGAGCAGTTCATGCGGCGCTTGGCAGACGGACAGTTCAGGCGCCGTTGGGCAGACGGCAGACTCTGGCCGGCTGAGACGCACTGTAAGCCTGGTGCGTGGTGCCGGAACTGGAGGCACCGGACTGGAGACACGCACTTCAAGCCTAGTGCGGGGAGCAGGGACAGGGCACACTGGACTCTCAAAGCGTACTATTTGCCTGGTGCGTGGTACCGGCACTGGTGGCACCGGGCTGAGTGCACGCACATCAGGACGAGTACGGGGAGAAGGAACAGTGTGTACAGGGCTCTGAAGACGCACAGGTGGCTTAGTGCGTGGTGCCGGAACTGGAGGCACTGGGCTGGAGACACGCACCATAGGGAGAGTGCGTGGAGGAGAAACAGGGCTCTGGAAACGCACTGGAAGCCTGGTGCATGGTGTAGGCACTGGTGGTACTGGGCTGGGGCAGGGAGGTAGTGCCGGAAATACCGGACTGTGCAAGCGTACTGGCTCACTTGAGCACTGAGCCAGCCCAACCTTACCTGGTTGAATGCTCCCGGTCGCCCGCCCAGTGCGGGGAGGTGGAATAACCCGCACCGGGCTATGTAGGCGAACCGGGGACACCATGCGTAAAGCTGGTGCCATGTAAGCCGGCCCAAGGAGACGTACTGGTGGCCAGATATGTAGAGCCGGCTTCATGGCACTTGGCTCAATGCTCAATCTAGCCCTACCAGTGCGGGGAGGTGTAATAACCCGCACTGGGCTATGCACACGTACAGGAGACACCGTGCGCTCTACTGCGTAACACGGTGTCTGCCCGTACTCCCGCTCTCCACGGTTAGCCTGGGAAGTGGGTGCAGGTCTCCTACCTGCCCTTGGCCCACTACCTCTTAGCCCCCCTCCCCCCAAGAATATTTGGGGTAGTACTCACTGGCTTTTCGGGCTTCCGTGCTAGACGCGTCCCCTCATAACGCCGGTTCCCTTCTCCGGTTGCCTCTGCTCTCCTCAGTGCCTCCAGCTGTTCCCATGGGAGGCGATCCCTTCCAGCCAGGATCTCCTCCCATGTGTAGCAACCTTTACCGTCCAAAACATCCTCCCATGTCCATTCCTCCTTCTTGCGCTGTCCCTTCCTCCCGTTACACCGCTGCTTGGTTCTTGTTATTTGGTGGGTGGTTCTGTAACGGTGTTCCTCCTCCTCTTCAACCGAAGAGGAGGAGTAGTGATTGAACCAAGGTGCAGCGTTGTGAAATGACATATTTTAATTAAACAAGACGGAAAAAATACGAAACGAAAACACTTGAATAATTAACAAAATAACGTAGACAAACCTGAACATACGAACTTACAATATAACACGAAGAACGCACGAACAGGGAAAATAGACTACACAAAAAGAACGATGTACAAACAAACAACGAACACTGTAAAACAACCTACCTAAATATGACTCTCAATTAGAGGAAACGCCAAACACCTGCCTCTAATTGAGAGCCATACCAGGCAACCCTTAAACCAACATAGAAACAGAAAACATAGAATGCCCACCCAAACTCACGTCCTGACCAACTAACACATACAACAAACTAACAGAAATAGGTCAGGAACGTGACACTACTTGACTTTTTTGGAACACTATTATTTTGATTTGACTGAGATTTACTGTCAGAGCGCAAGTCTGACATAATCTGTGCAGAAGATCTAGGTGCTCCTGTAGAACCTCCTTGGTTGGGGACAGATCTAGGTGCTGCTGTAGACCCTCCTTGGTTGGGGACAGATCTAGGTGCTGTTGTAGACCCTCCTTGTTTGGGGACAGATCTAGGTGCAGCTATAGACCTCCTTGGTTGGGGACAGATCTAGGTGCTGCTGTAGAACCTCCTTGGTTGGGGACAGATCTAGGTGCTGCTGTAGAACCTCCTTGTTTGGGGACAGATCTAGGTGCTGCTGTAGAACCTCCTTGGTCGGGGACAGATCTAGGTGCTGCTGTAGAACCTCCTTGGTTGGGGAGAGATCTAGGTGCTGCTGTAGAACCTCCTTGGTTGGGGACAGATCTAAGTGCTGCTGTAGACCTCCTTGGTTGGGGACAGATCTAGGTGCTGCTGTAGAACCTCCTTGGTTGGGGACAGATCTAGGTGCTACTGTAGATCCTCCTTGGTTGGGGACAGATCTAGGTGCTGCTGTAGACCTCCTTGGTTGGGGACAGATCTAGGTGCTGCTGTAGACCCTCCTTGGTTGGGGAGAGATCTAGGTGTTGCAGTAGACCCTCCTTGGTTCAGGACAGAAGCACCAGATCATCTAAAAACAGCAGGCATTTGATTTCCGAGTCCAGTCTCGCTGGTCTGGGAGAGCGTCTCGTTGGTCTGGGAGTGTCTCGCTGGTCTGGGAGAGTGTCTCGCTGGTCTAGGAGAGTGTCTCGCTGGCCTGGGAGAGTGTCTCACTGGTCTGAAAGATTGTCTCGCTGGTCTGGGAGAGTGTCTCACTGGTCTGGGAGAATGTCTCACTGGTCTAGGAGAGTGTCTCACTGGTCTGAAAGAGTGTCTCGCTGGTCTGGGAGAGCGTCTCGCTGGTCTGGGAGAGCGTCTCGTTGGTCTGGGAGAGCGTCTCGTTGGTCTGGGAGAGTGTCTCGCTGGTCTGGGAGAGTGTCTCGCTGGTCTGGGAAAGTGTCTCGCAGGTCTCAGATGTCTTTCAAGATCCTGGGAACGGTGGTGACCGCTGCCTTGTAGAGGTGTACTTGGTCGTAGAGGCTGTCCAAATCCACGGTGCAGTAATGGGCCAGGTAAACATTGGGTTTCGAGGCACAGTCACGGGAAATGCTTGCATTCACCCTCTGTATGGTGGCATGGTAGCAGGGTGGAGATGACCACTTGTGTGTTAGGGAAAGTGGAAGAAGCTTGTTCAATCCCTCCCTTGAGTGCTGTGGCCACCCTCTCTCTCTCTCTCTCCCTCTCTCTCTCTCTCTCTCTCTGTGTCGCTTTCTCTCCCACCATATCATTCTCTCTCTCTTTCTCCCTGTCTCTCCCACTCTCTCTGATGAAAGTTACCGTGACTTTGACAGCCAGAGGCTTGGAGACCGTCCTAATTTAATTTATTTGATTTTATTAGCGTAATAAGCTTGAACAAGCACTGAACTCTGTGGTGTTTGTGTGTTCATTAGGGAGGAAATGTGTTTGTCCACATCATATCTGCTGTGTGTTAATGTGTGTGTGTGATTGTGTGTGGTTGTGTGTGGTTGTGTGTGGTTGTGTGTGGTTGTGTGTGGTTGTGTGTGGTTGTGTGTGGTTGTGTGTGGTTGTGTGTGGTTGTGTGTGTGTGTGTGTGTGTGTGTCCCTCCTCTCAGCACAACAGTCTCTCCCCAAGATATGACAGAGATCTGTTTTATCAAAAGCTCATCTGGCTCGATACTAAACCCAGTGCAGTGTAAACAGACACACACCTAGCCACTGTGCTTTGAACTGAAGCAGACAGCCATTTCATGATTGTCTGGTTCTATCTTTTTGGCTCCTCTCACATATCTCCTCTGTTTTTCTAAACTGTTCCTTCTCTCTTTCTATCTCGGATGCTTTCTTGATTGTTCTGTCACTTTTAACACACACACACACACACACACACACACACACACACACACACACACACACACACACACACACACACACACACACACATACACATACACATACACATACACATACACATACACATACACACACACACACACACACACACACTGATTTACTCTCACACCCCCTTGACAATGAGTGTGAATCTGATCAATGTTTAATCATGGAACTCACCCCGTCATCCACTAGAAGTTCTACCTCATGCAGGAGTAATCTGTTCTTTCTATCAAACGTTCTACCGTCCACCTTTTTTCAATGGTTTGATCCCAAGTCTTTCCACTGTGGCACTGGGTAATATTGCTAGTGACAATATTGTGATTACACTTCATGCTTTGGTCCATTGCTTTCATGTTCACTTAAACATCTAATGAAGGCAGTTTAATTACTTTATAACCGCATAATAATGACCTGTTTGTCTTCGCAATTAAAACAACCCACTGGGCACACACTGGTTGACTCAACGTCGATTCCACGTCATTTCAATTAGATTATGCTGAGCCAACGTGGAATAGACGTGGAATTGACGTCTGTGCCCAGAGGGAAATAGCACTAAGTGACATTTGGTACAATGCAGTTACTAATTGAACAGTTTAAATGAAATTCCCCTTCAGCCCCTTCGACAGGCAGTAAGTAGTAAGACAAACATGAAGTATGGCAATATTTCCACTTTTAGAAAAGGAAAAGCAAATCAACAATAGCTCTACAGTAAAACGGTAGAAGAACAGTAAGGTGCTTTACAGATGACGAAAGCATATGGATTGACTGAAGCCCTAACCTATAAATCACTAGCACAGTCCTTTATGTGACACCTGCCGTATAGATCAGGCCCCAGGCACCGACTGGACACAATGGGGGAACTGCTATGGGGTTTCTCCTTCCCCTCGCTACCTTTTTCCTCTCCTTTTCACTCCTTTGCTTCTCTTTCTTCTTCTCATTATTCGGCTTTCTCCAGGCTGCTGACTTTGTAGGGACTAGACTCTCAAGGGCACAGTAACGGAGAGAGAGCGAGGGAGGGAGAGAGGAGAGAGAGGCAGATGGGAGGGAAGAGAAGGGAGGAGAAGAGGAGTGAGGGTGGGTGGGTGGGTGGGGGAAAGGAAAGGGGGATGAAGGGAGGAGAAGAGGAGGGAGGAAGAGGGAGGAGTCATGGAGAGGGAGAAAGAAAAGGGAGGACAAAGAATTATAAAGACAGGAGGAAAAGGGTAATACAGATAGAGAGGGAGGGAGAGGGAGGGAGAGAAGAAGAGGGACATTGCAGAGATTGAAGGGATGAGAGGGGTGAAGGGAGGAGAGGGAGAGTATTCTCTTTCTGTTATAGCATATTGAGTTCCCATCCAAGTGTGAAATTACCAGATAGAAATCAGTGGCCCTGACATACATCAAAATATGTTTTAAGATGATCCCAACCCCCTCCTACTCATATGTACACACACACACACACACACACACACACACACACACACACACACACACACACACACACACACACACACACACACACACACACACACACACACACACACACACACACACACACATCCGTCCACCCCCTCCCCCCTCCCCCCCACACACACACACACGTCTACCACACCTACACCCACTCTCACACGCTATACCCCCTCCACACTCACATACACACTCCCACCGGCGTCGTCCACCTAAACTCATCTACAGCCTCACAGGGGGGCGGGGGGGGGGTAACTTTGTATTCTTTCCCTGTGTTCTCC